>NC_090437.1:362563461-362866491 GCF_031143425.1 Pleurodeles waltl | reverse complement strand
TGTAATTACTAGTGAATGAGATTAATTCAAGCGTTCCACTGATCAGTTTTTTGTTTTCCTCATTAATAACAATTCCAGCATATTATTCCTCCTTCCTATTGTGGAAACCATTACTGGCATGTACAGCAATGACAAAGGGTCCATTGATGGTAATGAGGAGTTACAAAATACATTATGAACTTCACTTTGCTGGCAAAGGAATGGTCAAATAATCAACAGTTTATATCTCACATGAAAATATGAGGAAATGCTCATTAAGTAGCTAAGTTCACAAACCACGTTCTGTTGCCAATTCTTAGATGAGCGCATCATAGGACATAAACCACATGCAGACAGTACAAACTGGAATATTTGGTGGTGATAAGAGCAGTGTGAGCATAATGTTATGGAACCTTCCAAGCTCAAAACAAGTTGATAGTTTACCAGGTTTGTCTGAGTAGAAAAATGTATTTGACTTAGTCACTGGAGTCATTAGCGCAGTGAATATAGTTTATTTAACCCTAGATTACAGGAGAAGGAAGTTCAATATTCCTACATTTCTTCCTTTCATCCTTTCTTTCTTGCTTTCTTTTTTGTGCATTGATTTGTTAAACATAACGTTTTGATCAAAAATACTGTGCATAACATATGTGATGGTTCATAGGTCACGAAAGATTACGTTATTTACATACAACGTACATTTATTAGGTTGCTCATGATAAAATATCCTAATATCTAAGTTACATTGCCTTGAACAAAATGTAGCACAAGAGCAATATAACTATATTTAGTTAAGGATTCCAAAAGAATCGAGAAGACATATATGTTGACATACATTGGTTGTGTAGTTATCCACACATAGGGAGTACAACCCTTATTGACCCACACACAGGCCCACTCACACATTAGTATATATCTGCAGAAGAGTTCAGAAATGAAAGAGTCCATCTATTTATAATTTTAGAAGTAGCTAGACACCTAGAAGCCACGCCTCTTTATCTGGAAAGGAAATGGATGTCTTGTGATTTCTGGTTTGATTTGAAAAGCCCATTACAAGTGATATGGTGCTGTGATGTCCCATGATCTAAAAATTGTTAACAGAACTTGATTTGGGAATTTAGCTACTCATTAAGCATTGCCTCATAATTTGATGTGAAGTATAAACTATTAATTATTTGAGCATTTTTTCGCCAGCAAACTGAAGTCCATAACTAATTTTGAAGCACCTCACTACCATTAGTGGACACTTTGCCCTTGTTGAATAGACCATTACCCGTTTTCACGTTAAGGAGAGAGATGAATGTTTGAAAACTGACTTGCAGATCTGAGGAGAATGAGGGAGAAGTCTTGATTCTTACTCTTACAGAGTTACAGTGCCAAAGTATGGGACTTATGTAGATGCCGTTATTTTATGGCAATCTAGAGTTTCCCTGTTACCATAGTTTTCTGCTCACATAAGGCAGGTAAGGCCTTAGGATATAATTTAGCAAAGAACTGCAAAAGCCCTCAAAAGGGCTTTTTTCTACAACCAAGGAGTGCTGCAGGGGCAAATTAACGCATTGCCTTGAGCATTTGAAACCCATTGACATTCCTGTGCATGACACCAAACTAACACAACACTGTTTTTTAGATTATACACTGTACAACAGGTTCCTGATGCTTCCTTGTGACTGCCAGAGCAGTAAATGGTAGGGGACAGCAGTGTGCCTTTTCCTGGTAAAGCACTGATGCAAAGCGTCACCTTGATGGGAAGTGTGTCAGCGACTTCCTCATTATACCAGCCCACTCAACCTGGAGGTAGGTGATATGCACATTGTAATGTGGTGCAGTAGTGGAAATCCCGCTCTCTGCTGCCCTAAGACTAAGCTGAGGGAGGCATCTCTTAAATTGTGGAGTCCAGCTTAAATGGACATGCTGTGGAAGACCTGAAGCTGCCATCCACTAGATTAAGACCAGCCCATACCTGTGGGACATCTTAAGTGGGTGGTCCTCTGGTAGGCACCTGGCCTCCTCCTGAGCATAGGGCTTGAGGGTGGCCCATGCCTAACAAGCATCTACTGGGATAGATCTGAACAACTGTGGCTGATCATCTGGGCTCCTCCTGAGGTATCCCTGTTATTTTTGAAAATATGTAGAGCCAAGGTCAGACTGGATTATAGGGCAATCAATCAGTGCCTGGTGGGCTGGTCTAACAGGACAGTGTGTGGTCCGTTCCTTTGGCTGTTTGCAGACCTGTTTTATGGCTGGTGGGCTGATATTACCACAAACATTCTCTGCAGCAAGCACAATAACATACACTCTCCCAGATCCCGCAAAACATCTATAAAGTGTGTCTTTACAAGTTGAAAATTGCCTTATAAGCAAATGTGGGCAACTTTTTTAGCTATCTGATTCACTAATGGGGATCATTTTCATTTTGTTGTTCAGGCCTTTTTTGCTATACCAGTCCAATCTTGTGCAGAAAGACAGAAACAAGAGGAACACTTTTATTACTCTGAAAAGGAGGACCAACAGCAGGGATCACTGTGATACAGCTTAGAATCCTGTAGAGAAAGCTGGCTTTTCAAGAGATTACAAGGTTCTCTGATTGCAAGTCACCAGGCTGTGCACTGATATTACAGAGACAATTGTGGTGATTGGACCCACTGAAAAGGCACAGGAGGACAAACTAGAGACCCTGCTGGCAGAGTTCAGGGTCTGTAAACAGAACAGAAGCAGGTGATGTGAAATTTTATTGACAGAGGCCCTCACCAAAGAGGTGCATGACTTGGAAATCTTTGAGAGCAATGTGATTGTGGCAATTGTAAAGATGAATGGGAAGAGTGAAATGCAAACCATCATATTTCCTGTCACAGTTACTACTGACAGAGAGGTCTATATAGTGGAAGGCTTTGTACAGCAGAAAAGGGATGCACATCAGCTGGTTTTCACTGCTCATCTCCTCCAGTAAGAACAATTATAAACCTAGAGTGGGAGGCTTTGTCATGACTGTGCTTTATGGAGAAATACAATTCTGAGAGCAGCAATGGAAGCAACATGGGGTGCCTGGGTGGGTGCCACTGCCTGTCCATCCTAGACCTCAACCTGGGCACACTAATCGGGAAGAACAGATTTACTTTTGAACTGCACATCAGTTGTCAGAAATACATGCCACTAATTGCATCTCTAGGCATAGAACAGATTGTTAAACAATGACAGAGACAGCCCTTTAGACATCTTTGTGTCTATTCACAAATATAAATTAATATCCAAATCATGCAAAAAGACTGTGGTACTTCAATATCAGTGCAAAAAAGTGGGCAGGGGCCAGATGTACAGGTTACTGAAGCACTATTCTTTTTTGTGACCCAGTAATACAATTTTTTATTTGGAAGGGACGTGTTTAAGGCATCATTTGCAAATGCTCAATGAGGATGGTATGTGTTAGACCTGACATGCCTTAGGGTGTCACCCCTAACTTTTTGCCTGCCTCCCTCCACTTTTTGGACCACTGTTTGGACCCAAGGTACCAAGAGCCAACAACTGAACCTCACTGTACAATGTTTTTTCATTGTTTACCAAGTATGGACCAATTCATATGGTGAAATAAGGGTTATGAAGAAAACTTATGTATGTCTGAAATGGACACAACATATGGAGTTTATGAGCTATGGTTATCTGTACATCTCTTAATTTTTGAGTGCCCATATTAGGATATGATTTAGATGGATCTTTCAAAATGTCTTCTTTCTTACGCACTTGCTTCATTTGAAAGGCACAAATGCAGAAAAATTTGATTGGTAATAAAAAATGGTCGACTATTCTATGCTCCCACATGTCTTCCAACAAAGGTGGCATCTCACTTGTGTAAGTAGTCCTATTGCCCGCAACAGGAAACGGCCTAAAACACAACATAGTTACATCAAATGCTTCCACTAAAAACTGAGGGTTTTGTTTTGCAAAGTAGGTAACTGTAGATTTTGGCCCATAGCTCAGCTGGCACCTAGGGAATCCTAGCAAACTTGCACATTTTTTAAAACTAGGGGGTATATTTATACCCCATTTGCACCAGATTTGCATCATTTGTTTACGCAAATTCAGCGCAAAACTAACTCCATATTTAGATTTTGACGTTTGACCTGTCTAAAGTCAGAATATTGGAGTTTGCACCATTTTTTAGATGGGTGAACCTATCTTGAGTCAATGAGATGCAAGGTAGGTGTTCCCATCTAAAAAATGGTGCTAACTCCATAGCCCCATATTTATCCCTCTGTGCTAAAATAACATACGGGTGGTAGAAGGGGGCCAAATATTGGTGTAAAGCTTGCTTTGCACCATTATTTAACGCCTGGGTCAGACCAGGCGTTAAGGGACCTGTGGACCCATTTCCATGGTTAAACACCATGGGAATGGGTCCACAGGTGCCCTTTTCAAGCCCCAGGAACACCCCACACACAACAGAGGGATACTAGAGGATGGGGGACCCCATCCCCGGTAAGTAGGGGAAGTACGGGTAAGTAATTATTTTTTTAACTCAAGTGCCATCGGTGGCCCAACTTAGGGACCACTGCACGGCACAGGGTGCAATGGTCATGCCCAGGGGACACTGGTCCACTGTGCTGACCATTGGGGTGGTGGGCATGACTCCTGTCTTTTCTAAGACAGGAGTCATGAGGTATGGATGGTTTTGCGTCAGAAAATGACTCTACGTTGGCTAGAGTCATCTTTTTTTACTCTAACCTGCCTAACATCATTTTTTGGTGCAAAACCCCCTTCTCCCACATCGCCAGCCCCACCCAGCTAATTTCATTTATTTTTTTACACTAGCCCACCCTTTGCACCAGCTTGAGCCATTCCATAAATATGCCGCCCGGCTGGTGCTCAGAAATGGTGCAAGCCGGTGCTAAACTTTTTGGTGCAAAACTGCACTAATGCATAAATATGCCCCTAGATACCTTACAAAATCCAGGGTGGGTTGACTTGTGTGGCTTTCACCAAGTTTCTCTATCCAGATTCCCTTACAAATCTCAAAGTTTGCAGAAAAAAACATTTTTTTCTCAAATTTCTGTGAAGGAAAGTTCTGGAATCTGTAGAGAGTCAGGAACTTCATTCCACCCAGCATTCTCCTAAGTCTCCCAATAAAAATGGTACCTCACCTGTGTGGGTAGGCCTAGTGCCTGAAACAAGAAACAACCCAAAACGCAAAATGGATGCATCATATTTTTCAACTCAAAACTCACCCATCTTTGCAAATTAGGTAGCCATGGATTTTGGGTCTGAGCTCAGCTGGCACCTAGGAAAACCTAGAAAATTTGTGCATTTTTTAAAACTATAAACCTAGGAGAATCCATTGGGGTGATTTGCACGGTTCTCGCTGTTTTTTTCTTACCCAGAATCCCTTGCAAACCTCAAACATTAACTAAAAAATAATAATTCCTAACTTTTCTGTAATGGAAGTTTTGGAATCTGAAAGGAGCCACACACTTCCTCCAACACAGCACTCTGCAAAGTCTCCAGATAAAAAAGGTACCTCACTTGTGTGGGTAGGGCTAGTTCCCTGGACAGGAAACTGCCAAAAATGCAGCATGAATACAACACATTTTTCCACTTAAAACTGGCCCTTTTTCCCCAAAGTGGGTAGCTGTGGATTTTTGGCCCCGGCTCAGCCAGCACACAGGGAAAACTAGCAAACTTGTACAGTTTTGAAAACTAGACAACCAGGGAAGTAATAGGGGTGTGTGACTTGCATGACTCTCACTAGGTAATTTTACCCAGATGCACTTGCGAACATCAAACTTTGGTAAAAACTTAACATTTTCCTCACATTTCTGGAACTCTGCAGTTAGCCACATATTTACAACCACTCTGAGTTTGTCCCCTGATAAGAACAGTACTCCACTTGTGTTTGTGGGACACAAGGCCACAACACAGTTGTCCTGAAGCGACACATTATGAGATAAGCAATTGGGGTAGCTGCAATATTTGGGGCTGTGCTGTGGTGCCACCTATGCAAACCTATAGACCACAGACATTTTTTAAAACTAGACAACCAAGGGATTCAAAGGTGGTATGCCTTGCATGGATCCCATGAGGTCTTCCCATCTACATTACCCTGCAAACCTCAAACGTTGCCTTAAAACACGCATTTCCTTTACATTTCCATGAGAGAAACCTTTAGAATCTGCAAGAATCTACACATTCCTATCACCCAGCACTACCAACTTGTGCTGATAAAAACACTGCATCACTTGTGTGGCTAGGGCTAGTGCCCACAACAGGAATGGATCAAACCAATGTCAATGTGAGTTATCAGCAGATGCGGGGAATGCTGAGTGCTGGGTGGTAGGAGATTTGTGGCTCACTGCAGATTCCAGAGTTTTTCCTCGCAGACATGCAAGGAGACATGTAAGGAGAGTGTGTGTTTTAGTCGAATTACTGTTTGCAGGGCATTGTGCGTAAGAAAAAGTTGTGGAATATTAGCAAAGCATGACCTCACAGACTCCCCCGTTGTTTCTTTATCAGAACTGTCTGGGTCTCATAGGTTTTCCCAAGTGGCACCTACCCAAGCTCAAAAAGTGCAGCCATTTACTATAGCAAGTAGGGAGATATTGGGAGTTAGCCACACTCTTCTGACCCAGAAGTAAAAACACTGAAATGAATCAAGGGGCATATTTATGAAATTGTGGCACAGCACAGAAAGTCATCTTGCTGCGCTGCGCTGCACTGCACTGCACTGTGTTGTTCTTCATCACAGGGAAAAGTAGGAATGCACACTATTTAAGGCAAAATAACACATTCCTGTCCTTTCCCCTGTGCTGGTGCGTAATGGGCTGCTTAACGCCAATGCAGGACTATTTTTGTGCAGGAAGGAACACCTTCCTGCATAAAAACAATCCTGAGCGGTATATTCCTCTTTCTATGTTACTTCAGATTGCAGCACATATAGAACGAGAATGTACCCAAGAGAAATACGGATATTTCTCTTTGTTACACCTCTCTTGAGAAGGCATAAGGTTTTGGTGCATTACCAGGTGTACCAGTTCTGGAAAAGCCGGAAATGCATCAAAAACTATGGGAGAGTTGCATGTGAACAACCACACAACTCCCATGAAACTCCGTCTTAGGGAAGTGTAAGGTAATGCAGCGATTTGCACTGTGTTACCTTACTCCAGTTTAAGATTAATGGAGCCACTCAGGGCCACACAAAGTGGTCTTTCATGGCTTCATAAATCTCACTTAAGGTTTGTGTTGTGCATGTACCACATTGCATGGTGCACATGCAACACAAACCAGGTTATAAACATAGTCCCAAATGTCCTCTCCCTTGCCATTGAGATGGGATTTCGCAGTTTGCAGGAGAGTAGACAGACTGAGGCTTTAGGAGATGAGGGTGTAGCAGATGTTAGGATGGGTCACACCCACCTCATTATTTTATTTCAAAAATATATTTCTGCCATACAGTGGACTTCTAGAGGTACATTGGGACAAACCTCATGTCTGCCACTAGAAGGGCAAAAAGACTGGTTGGTCTCTTTTGGGTTGGAGGTGTGGCCAATGCCAGAGTGCACACTACTTTATTTTGCCACAAAGACAAAGGGGGTTATTCCAACTTTGGAGGAGGTGTTAATCCGTCCCAAAAGTGACAGTAAAGTGACGGATTTACCACCAGCCGTATTACGAGTCCATTATAGCCTATGGAACTCGTAATACGGCTGGTGGTATATCCGTCACTTTACCGTCACTTTTGGGACGGATTAACACTCCTCCAAAGTTGGAATAACCCCCAAAATCTCTAGTACCAGATGGACTTTCTACCCCACCCCACCCCTGGGGTCCATATTCAGGTCAACCTCCCTAATTGGAACAAATGTCCTATCAGTCCACAAGGAAGGCAAAAAGACACAATTCCCCCTACTGGAACAGAGTTATGGCTTGATGCCAGGGCAGGTCACAGCCTCCTTTTTTTCTTGTTTTGACACCATTTTGAATTCCTCTGTGTGTAGTGATTTTCTGTCCTGCTCAGGGGCTAAATGAACACAAACCACGGTCTGACCCTGATGGGGAGGGGCATTAAAACTGGTGTGTACCATTTGGGTTGGGGGTGTGGCCAATGGCGGTTTTTATGCGGCAACAGCCCCAATTGGGACAAGCCACCTACCTTCTCCCAGTGTGGTAGAAAGACACTATTGCCCCCTCTGTGGCAGGTATATGATACAATGCCAGTATAGGCCACAACCTACTTTTGTTTCTTTTGGCTACATTTTGAAATGCCTGGTATTTAGTGGGCTTCCCCCCCTCCCCAATTGACAGATTGGGGATGAAAACCCCTATCAACCCCACAGTGGAGCATAAAGTCTATTGGGCTGTGGGATGAGGGAGAGCATGGGCTCATACCCAGAAGAGGTCACCCCACTAATGAATACTGCATAGATTCAGTCCCTGGTCTCTAGTGCGCTTTCTGCCACCAGAGGAGGCAAATTCAAGTAATTGTCCCAAACCGCTCCACTGGAGGCAGAAAGACTTAGGGGGTCATTCCGACCCTGGCGGTTGTCTACCGCCAGGGCCGGGGACCGCGGATGCACCGCCAACAGGCTGGCGGTGCATCCATGGGCATTCTGACCGCGGCGGTACAGCCGCGGTCAGAAACGGGAAAGCGGCGGTGTCCCGCCGGTTTCCCGCTGCCCTAGGGAATCCTCCACGCCGGCGCTGCTAGCAGCGCCGCCATGGGGATTCCGACCCCCTTACCGCCATCCTGTTCCTGGCGGTTTTGACCGCCAGAACCTGGCTGGTGGTAACGGGTGTCGTGGAGCCCCTGGGGGCCCCTGCAGTGCCCATGCCAATGGCATGGGCACTGCAGGGGCCCCCTAACAGGGCCCCACCAAGATTTTCAGTGTCTGCCAAGCAGACACTGAAAATCGCGACGGGTGCAACTGCACCCGTCGCACCCCTTCCACTCCGCCGGCTCCATTCGGAGCCGGCATCCTCATGGAAGGGGGTTTCCTGCTGGGCTGGCGGGCGGCCTTCTTTCGGTCGCCCGCCAGCCCAGCGGGAAACTCAGAATTACCGCGGCGGTCTTTTGACCGCGCAGCGGTATTCTGACAGCGGGACTTTGGCGGGCGGCCTCCGCCGCCCGCCAAAGTCAGAATGACCCCCTTAGTCCTTTTTGGAGTGAGGGCATGTCTAATCCAATCGTGGGCAGCCCCACCCCTATGTTTTTTTAAATATATCTACTCCCTGGTGTATATTAGGCTTTCTGTCCCCCTCGGAAGCCAGATTGGGGCTCACAGCCCACAACCACCCTCCCTGGGGGAAGAAAGACTGTTGAGTCCTGTTCGGGGTGGGAGGAATGGCCATGCCCATGGTGAGCAGCCTACACCTGTATATTTAATTATTTGACATTTACTGGCATCTAGTGGGCTTTCTGCCCCTATCCTGGGGAGCAGTGTGGGGAAATCACCCCCAAGAAGGGTGGAAGGATTTAAATATTTGGTGGGGATGCAGGGAGCACAATACTCCCCCAGTTCCCTGGTGTCTAGTGGATGGATCTCAGCTGGGGGATCTCTTTCCTGTGGTGATCCCAAGTAGTGATTCACCTGGAGAGATACCATTGGAAATGATCCCTTTTGCAATGATACCCCTCCCAAGAAAATAAGTGCTTGCTGGTCAGGCACTGATGCGGTGAAAGTGAAACGATCCCCTGTGGCTTGTTTTACTTTAAATTTTGAATGTAATGACAACACTGCCCCTGCGCAAGCATTACAAACAAACCAAAAAAGAGCTTCCCACCGCCCAAGCAAATGGTTGAAAAAAACAATTTCTTCTGATGATTCACCAGAGGGTCCTTCATAGCCCTCCCTAATGTAAAAAAATGGCCCGGAAGTGAAGCAGTTGGCCATTGGCTAATGGCTGCACTAATGGCTAATTGAAAAATGCTTTATTCAAAAGCACTTACAGACATGGTGGTCTGCTGACCTGAGGAGACCACTACTCCTGTGATGACTGAGATTCCTACTGGGTCACTACTGGGTCACAATTTGCGCCTACCCATTAATGTTCTCGAGATAGGTCATATTGTGACCCACTCGGTAATTTGGAAAATAGGTCACTTCTCAAACTACCACACTTGTCACAGAAGTACTGGACACAAATTGTGGCCAGGATTTTGAGACCAGTTCTTAGTACATCTAGTCCCAGATTCCTTCAAGAAAACAATCTAAATATTAAGGTAAATCCACTGAGAAATACGAGGCTCTTAGGGGCAATAGCCGCCTAAGTACTACCAATTTTGGAAACATTTTATAACTTGGGAGTACGGAAAACGGGGGTTTGATTGTAATTTTAGAAATTAAAAGGATCTGATTGATATTTTAGAAAATCGTAGCATCAACAGAATTGCCCAATAACATGTAAATTTTAAGCAGAAAAACATGTTGAGAAAGGCAAAATATTCTTGGGTCCACAACAGTATTTTTCTGCTCTCTGAAAGTGGCTACGACAATGTGACCTACTATAACATTTGTATCATCATTGAGTAGAATCGTGAAATCATCATGAATGAACTAGTGCAAAACACACTACCAGTATGAACAATCATGCCTTAGCAAGGTTATATGTAAATTGAAAGATAGGCAAATGCCAAGGCTGTACAAATGAATTGTTTGCCATTATCAGAGTGACATTCTAATCCAGTTCTCACTGGTTAGTCCACATTTAGAATGCCCCAGTGTTATTCTATGCTGATAGTGCAATTGAACTGTCATGCAGGAAATGCTTGAAGTCATCTTAGTCCCTAGTAATGATCCGAGGTTGCATTCAGTCACTTGTTTTTTATCACTCTTCTACCAATGGCAAGGCTAAAAGGAATAACCACAGCAGGAGAATTATTCAAGCAGTTTATTCATCGATTCATATTCTCTTGCGTAAGTTTCCATAAGTGAGATGCATTTGCCCAGACATGAGTCCTTTAGCTCCCTGGTCTAGAGGACACAAGCTCCACCTCTGTGTTGACATATAACAAAAGTAGTGTTACTTCTGATAACAAATGGGTGGTAGAGGTGTCCCAGCAATGCCAATTGGACTGCCCCTTTTGAGGCAACGCCAAAATATCCTATGCGTATGGATGGCCCTTGCCTGTGGTGGCTTGGTGTGCAAAAAAATGAATGAATTAAAAGAGGACTTTATAAGTGAAACATACCAGTTAACTACAGTGCAAAAATGAAAAATAAATCCAACACCATATATCCATATAGTCTTGCATTTGCTTTCATTTTTGGACTATGGATAAGTGGCGAGGTGCACTTTTTCCAGTTGGGGCTTAACAAACTGATCCCAATTTTAAGAGACCTCCCTAAAAATGAACCTTACTTTAAAATTAAAATTACATATTTGACCATTTGATATGCCAGCTCTAATGTGCTCAGAAATAGCTCAAAATGTGCCGTCAACTTACAACCGTGAGTTGTAAAAGGACGTTTTCTCCAGTCTTAAGCAAAAAATGTGAAGTAGGTATAAACACTGCAATGCAGCAGCAAAGAGTAACCAAAAACAGTTTCTGCAGTTAGAGAGCCAGATTTAATGCTATTGTATTTCAGCCATAAACATTCTTTAGCATCACATGCACAGATGCTTATGGGACTATTAGCTAAGGGTTGGGGAAATGTTCTGTTCCATCCACGGATTTGGGAATTTTGGTCATCCCCGTTACTATTTAACACAGAGTTTTAGCCAAATTCAGCCAGTTAACCATTTTTCTCTCACGAGGCTCAAAAAAAGTGAGCTGGAGAGTGTGACCGAGATTTCTCATCCCCTAAAGCAATTTTCTAACACAGGCGGTTGTGATTGGTCGTGGTCAGAGGGATGCTAATCGAGTAGATTTGCTGCCACCCAAGTAGAATTTTTGCTAGAGAAGCAGGAAAATCAACTCAAATGGCCGTGCACTCATGAAAACACATGCTGCTGTTTACACTGACTTTCAGAGTTGCTTGCCCTATAAGCCCGAAATAGCAGTGTGCCCAGCTCAAGCTGCATATTTTTGCCCGTTGGTGGAACTCCGTGGAATTTCGGGGAGTTTTTATGCAATTCTGTAGAATTCTTTGGACTGAAATTCCGCAAGTTCCACCCAGCCCTACTACTCTTCTGCATTTTGGTGTACACTTAGAAGTACTCCAACAACACTCCTAAAGTTCTAAAGAATGTTATTCACAAGTGTACAGGCCTGATTCACAGACTACATTTTGTAATACTTACGTTAATATTACAGTATTACTACTTATTTTTTACATAATAGAATGCACACATCTACGAATGTAATCATCACCTTCTCTGTTTTTTCAATACGGACATAGTCACACATGTAACTTTACAACTTATTAGGAAATGTAAGAGGGACCAGGTGGCGGGAATAGAGAAAAGGGTAACCCTATTACAAAATGGGAGGAATTTAGGTAGGAGTAAGGAGGGATTTAGTGAGGGCTAGGGAGGGCTTTAAGAAGGAGTGCACACTTCCTGACAAAAGAGTAATCCTGTTTCTTATCACAAACTGCACTTCTAAAGTTACGGCAGCCAACAAAAGGACCGAAAACCCTCTCCGAATTGAATGTGAGGACCACTGATACACAATGTGAAAACAAGGTCCCTTTTTAAAAAATAATAACTATTTTAGAAAAGCAAGCCAAAGGGCGGTCAATCTTAAAAATGGTACTTGAACTATTTCAAAACGTCTGTTTATTAGGGATGGCTCCCTCTAGTATCACATTTTGCCGTTTACGACGGGAATTTAACCTATTCCCTGAAAAGTGGAGAACTGCAAAATAAATCTGGCTCCCGATATACAGGGAAAAGATTTACTCACATCTCGCAGAATACACGAGGGCTTGCATTTTATGAAACCGAACTTCATGAATCACAATGAATTCAATAAAAGACCCGAGTCATGTATTACAAATGTAACATTGAAGCACTGACAGACCCTTACTTACAGCGCCACTAAAGCTGCCATGATATATTTCTGCTGCAATTTCTCTCTGTCCAGATCTTTTGAAGATTATAGACGGTATTTTTTATTTTGCAAGACAGCCAGAGCCACATTGTTTCCCCTTCTGTATTCATGTATTTGTTTTTACACAGTTCATTAGAGCTTTATCCAGTCCTCCTCTCGGTGCACCATGAGTCATAACTACACTGCTTGTTAACATTAGGATATTGGTCATGGAAACAATAAAATCTGTTAGTGAGGCTTGCAACTAATGAATCAACATGTCTGGGGAAAATCAGAACTGTTTTAGAGGAAATAGAGGGCGAAACCCAAGGTATAAAGAAATCTATATTTTCCAGTGTGCAAAACGTACCAAATGTACATATATATGATATTTGAAAAAAGGCACCCCCAAGCATGTACAAAGATGCCTCATCCTGCTGCCGCCATTTCGATCATAGGAGCATATTACAAAAAGCAATCTGGATATAAAAAATCTAGATTTTGAAAATTGGCTAAGGCCCTCTGAGGCAGTGGTAATGGGTGAGTTATCTACTGCAAGGGAAAATACTGATAAACAGGGATGCTCTATGTACCAAGTGTGTTAAAAGGAAAATCATAGTTTTAGTTTTCCTCTGCAAAAATGAGGAATTACATGTGTTTTTACTCTGAATTCTGCATTGGAATTTACCGGCCATTTTTCCCAGTACATTTCTTATGATTTGACCCGCTGAAGTTCTCCAAGGGGAAATTAGGGGCATGTTCATTACCGCATTACTAGGAATTACAATTCCTGTGCAAACTGTTCTCTAACCAGTGGCTAACCTGTACATCAAGAGCTAGACGAGCAACATTTTTATTTCTGTTGAAAGATGGAGCAAATTTTAAAGAATTTTGACAGAATTCACTTCTGCATAGTTTGTTCAGCTATAATCGCAGCACTTCACTATCAAATGCCATTAAAATTGTGAATGTTAGTTAATTTTTCAAACAAAGTGGGGAAAGGTGGTTTGCCCAGTACACCATTTGATACTTTGATTTTTTTCAGGTCTCGCTTACCAGAAAGCGCAAGACCTATTTTGAATTTACAGTGTGTTTAGTGCCCAACCATTGCTTGCCATTGGATGGCTTTATTGTTAATTCCACTTACTTGCTTCATAGTCAACAGTCTGCCTTCCTCTTTTTGTGTTTGTTCTTCTCCTGCAGCATAGCCGCTTTACAATCCTTTTGATTATCTGACTTGCATCGTTCCACTGCTCACTTTTAGGGTAATACTTTTTCCTTTGTCCCCTGTGGACTTCTTGCCCTCATGTGCTGATTTTCCCCTCTTCCGCAACCCTGATTTATAGTTGTTTTATCTCCACCCACCTGCCCTTACCCACTCATCCATTGCACTTCCACTCCTGCAGTCCTTTTATTTTAAAATATATTTTACTCTTTGCTGGATGACCAGGACCCTTCGCCCTAAAAAAGTGCTTTCATGCTTCTTCAGTTTTAATTTATTTTAATTTACTGATCCATCCTGGCTCATTTCTTGCATGCACACCCTTGTCTGATAGTGCATGGGCACTCTTGCATGATAGTATATCTGCAAGCATACCTTATTAAACATGCGTGCACCAGCAAAATGGTAGGGCCGCCAGTAGTGGCCGCGTCATTCGCACCCTTTTTTGGCCTTGCTGCACAGGAGGTGACAAAGTTCATTACTTACTGATCACTGGATTCAGTTAATACATCATGAGGTATGTTCATACCTTGGTTTCAGCCGCAACACAATCTATTTAAGTAAAGGTTAAACTAACTCCCTCATAGGTATGTGTTAGAAATTGTGGGCCTCATTTACAAGAACTGACGCATCTTTGCATTACAGCAGCAATGCATCAAAATGACTTGTGCGGTGCTACGCTGATATTAAACACCATGGATGCCCCATATTTACAGTTTGGCACACCATAGCATAAAGTCCGAGATGTGTCAAAAGATGCTGACCCATCTGTGGGTGTGAAGCTGCAGTGTAAACTGATGCATCAGGAGCAAAAGTGGCGAAAGGCAGGTTTGATGCCTGTAGTGTGATCAAACCACCTTAGCATCACTTTTCAGTGTGTGAGACATCAAAAAACTACAAAAAAGGCACCTCTAGTAAAAAAGAGACACTTAACCACAGGCAGCCATGGAGCAGGGACAAGAAAGTAGAAGCCATGACAACAACCCCAAAAACCCAAGCACCAGCTAGGATGTCAGGACCGACTCCCAGGGGAAGAGGAAGTGCAATTTCAGTGAGTAGGAGAATGACATCTTGATCACTGAGGTGAAAGAGCTCCAACATCAGCTCTTTGTCACCACTAAATAGATACTACGGAAGAAAGAGGCCATTTGGCAGTCCATAGTGAGGAAGATAAACAGTGTGGGACAAGCAAAGGGGACAGTCACCAACTGTAAAAAACAGTGGCATGACTACAAGCGCCAGACGAAGGAGAAACCAAAGACAGCCACCCAGACAGGAGGAGGAAGCCCAGCACCCCAGGAGGAGCCGGATACCTTGGAGGTGAGGGTGGCAGCTGTCATCCCAGAGGAGTTGGTGGCTGAAGTACACAGGACAGGACAGTGCTGTCCACGAGGAGCAACCAGAGCCAAAGGGTAATTGACAACAAGGGCCATTGTGGGCAAAAACGTCATGTTGTGCAGTGCAGCTAGCTACGTCCCAGTGCTCCACTGTGGTGGGTACAGGAAAAAGGGCAGGACGCAGTCTCATGTCCCCTTAAATGCCATAGAAACGTTAGTCACACTGCCCAGTTACATGTTGTACAGCTCAGTAGAGCTCTATCATTTTTCTTCATTCATGTGTAAAGTGCAGCACCCGTCCAGGTCCATCTTTATATACTGGCATGTGTAGTGAAATGTACAACATGCGTCACCAGAACGACAAGTCCCACAATACAAAGTAAAAAACATGGACTGGAACAACACATCATGCATGGACACTTGAACCCAACCAACCTGACAGTGAAAATGCAGGCCATCTCGCACCATGAGGCCACTGTGTCTTACTTGGGCCCGTGCACACAAATCTGTACTGTAAAGCAATGTAATGTAATGGGCTTGTCAGAGGAGAAATAGCTCATCTGAGAGGGGGACGTGTGAGGTATGTGAAGTATCAACACATAGGAACACACCAAGAGGCACATATTTATAAACTGTCATGAAACTGCAGAGCACGCAGCTGTCCTGATGTGTGGGTTGAGACAACACAGGTGTCAGCTGCCATGGTAGGGACCACCAGAACTCATGCCATGTACTAAATTAGACTAGAGTGGGGGTGAATGCAAATGATGCACACCAGAAGACAATGTGTGTTAAAACCATAGATGGTGTGTGGCCCTGGTGGTCCCCTTGGTCAAGCAGTGTACTCTAAGCACTGGCTGAGTATTTTGAACTGCCTTTGTATCTGAATGGGGAGAGATTGCATAGCAAGGAGGTCAGGACGGATATGTGTCCTGCAAGGTAGCCTGACCGATTCACATACACTGCTGTCTTACAGTGTCACACTTGTCTTGCAGCTGCTGGGAAGGGATGACAGAGAAGAGCCCATTGGGGTACAACATCCTACATGTGATGTGGACCTGGGTGAAGATGTAGCATGTGGCAGGAAGCAGTCGGAAGGAACATTTTCTCACAATGCCAGATATGTCTAAGTTGGAAGATGTGAAACAGGGATCTGTCACACTACAGGAAGAAGTGGTTTGCCACCACAAAGGGCAGGAGCCAGTGATGGTTGGAGGCTGTAGTGGATGGGCCCAATTATGTTGTAAACCTGGGTTGGTACATGCCGCCATTGCTAGCACTACCAGCCATCTCAGTTCATTGGATATGGTCAGGCATATTGTTGGTGTTGTAGGCACATTAGAGTCTATGTATGATCTGGCTTCCATCACTATGTGGCAGTAAGATGAGTCCTAGGCACAAAATGAGGAGTGGCAGAGGAGGCATGTACAGTTACAAGTGAGCGGGCCTGAGTCAAACAATGTATGATACTATGCAGATAACAACCCAGGCATCTGGCAATTAGGGTAAGCGTCAGTGCTATCAATCTACCTAGTTTGCTGGACTCACCCCCTCAGCGTTCGCACACAGTGCCAAATGTCCACAGATATGGAGCCAACTTTGTATACAATAAAATCACTTAAATCACATAAGTATACACAAATAGGAAAGACATGCTAAGTGCATGTCCTCACACATGCCTGCAGTGTTGTAAGGTTAGTAGGTGTGGAAAGGTCTATATGATATGTGTGGAAAACACAACCTTTGGCCACAAGAATGCCCAGTGTGCTTGCAAGACAGCACAACGAGGCAGAGTGCCATAGCGTACTGTGTGAAATACAGACAGTAGGATCATAACTAAATCACGACCAGACTCACATCACCTGCACGTAAGCTGTGTGCTGAATACTGGCCATAAGGAAAGCATGCACCCTGGGAACTAGGGCCGATATTTATACTTTTTTACGCAAACCAGCGCTGGTTTGCGTAAACATTTTTACCGCTGGCTAACGCCATTCCTACGCACCATGCAGGAGTCATATTTAAGGATTGACGTTAGCCAGCATTGCAGGCTGGTCAGAGTAAAAAAAAAAGACTCAAACCAGGCAGGACCGGCATAGGGGTAAATGGGGGTTGTGCGTCAAAAAATGGTGCAAGTCAGGTTTGAGTCAAAAATCATGGCTCACACCTGACTTGCGCCATTTTTTGGCACACAACCCCCATTGAAATGACTCCTGTCTTTGCAAAGACAGGAGTCATGCCCCCTTGCCCAATGGGCATGCCCAGGGGACTTCTGGGCATGGTCATTGGGCATAGTGGCAAGTAGGGGGGCCCAAATTAGGCCCCCCATGCCACTTAAAAAAAAAATGATACTTACCTGAACTTACCTGTACTTAACTGGGATGGGTCCCCCCATCCATGGGTGTCCTCCAGGGGTGGGCGAGGGTGGCATGGGGTGTCCCTGGGGGCAGGGAAGGGCACCTGTGGGCTGCTTCCATGGTCAGAGACCATGGAAGTGAGCCTACAGGACCCTTAACGCATGCCCTCACCCAGGCGTTGAACAACGGCGCACATCAGGCTGGGTGCCGTTTTTTAAGGCCCGCCTCCTCCTTTGCGTCAAAATGCCGCAGGAGTATAAATAAGGCACACAGGCCTTAAAGTCATTTTTTGGGTGGGAACGCCTACTTTGCATGTCATTAACACAAGGCAGTTTCCCACATCCAAAAAATGACGCACATGGAGGAATTTTGATGTCCGTGGGGTCGGGCGTCATAGTATAAATATGGTGCACGTTTTGCCCCGAATGTGCGTCCAAATTTTTGATGCACATTCAGCGCAAACGGTGTATAAATATGCCCCTAGGTGTCATGTTCGCAGTAGTGGTGTCAATATGTCAAAACACAATCAGTATAGGCATCATGAAAAAGAAGGCAAATCACTATGGCAGATCTGGACCTTACTTCTTATCATATATGCAGGAATGGTATGCCTAGCAAGCAGTATAACTGTGTTACAATATGGGTCTTGACACAAAAAGTCAGCCTTGTCACACAGTGGTTGTCTGAAAAATTCATAGATACTGCCATCTGAAAGGCTTCTACAGTGCAACTTAGACTCAATACCTCTGTGCAACAGATATCCTGAGCAGCAATGATGAACGTCAAGTTAAATAGTAACAAGTCTGATGGTCAACCAGATTACTCATGTCAACATCTAGCATAGATCCCCATTAACATATCTCTATCTAATGGCAGAGGATTTCCCTACACCTCCTGACCAGCTGCCTGTCCTGGATGAAGATCTTGCTGAGGTTGACAGCCAGCCAACACTTGACAAAGACACCTTCTGGCAAATCCTGGCCTTTTTTGATTCACCAGCTCCGATTGCCTGAGGGGTCGCAAGCATTGTAGGGAACTCAAGAGGATACTCCCATCGCCCAACAAACACTACCTGGCAGCCCAGCCTGGACACGGAGGACCCTAAAGCTGAATTCCAACATCATGCAATAGGAGTCCAGCTGGAGCTATAGATGAGGTGCAGGTGGGGATAGAGACCATGGCAGGCACCGTAGAAGCAGTCCATAGGTGCCTCAGTTCTGATAAGGACACCTCAGCAGCTATAAGAGGCGTCTACCCTCTGATACGTGGCCTTGAACAATCCCTGGTTGACATTGCTGGTGTCATGAAGCAGAGGCACGAACAACTGCCTTGCCAAAGTGGCACCAGCGAGGTTGCCAACCAGAAGGTTGGCAATCCACAACATCCTAGAGTCCATGGAGAAGAAGCAGGATGCCTATATAGCAACAATGGGTGCCTACCACTGCATAGTTGGTGCTGTGCTGGCAAAGCAGCAGACCCTTTTTAGTGCAATGCTGCATCCCTTGTTGGCACAGATAAATGGTGCTGTGGACAGGGGATACACATCTTCAACCCCTGATGTGTGTGTGCCTTCATCACCGCCAGGACCTACAAACACCCCTCTCACTGGATGCACCACACACATCAGAGGAGGAAGATGTGGACTGCACCTCTTTCCATTGAAAAACTGTCCCATAGCATTTCCCTGTGCCAATTTACCAGTTTCTCTTTTGTCCAGTGATGATGACCATGCCAGTGCACGTCTCAACTGGTGCTGTCCTCAATCTAATGTCCCACCTGTTGATCTCACCCATTTGTGAATTGTTGATGTGGCCACAATTTAGAAATTCCGTCCTCCTCACTCAAACACCCCTCTTCTCCACATGCCCCATGCAATGTATTCCCCGTGGCCTCTGTCTGGACATCCTATGGCTCACAAACAATATTGGTGTTGTCACAGCAAGGAATGCCACTTGCCCCTTGCGCCTTGGTTCATGTGTCAATAAAATCACTTACCGGAACCAGTGAGTTGTATGTCTGTTCATGATCGGACTAAGGTGACCCTGGGGGATGTGCTGTTACTAAAGACACAAGCTACTATAGAAAGGGAATTGTGTTCAATAGATCCATGCCAAAAATCTGCCCAAACTAACGGCAACAGTATTTGTGAACTTTATGTGCATCTAAATTAGCAAGTAGTTGCCTAAGGTCACATGCATGATTAGCAGTCAGTCAATTAGCAATCAGTCAATGGTAAGACTGAATGAAGTTACTAACCTGGTGGTGGACACTTCTGTGGGTACTAGCCAGCAGTCAAAACTGATGTGACAATAAATTAATGCAAGGGAGAGTGTGTAAATGGATGTCATCAGTGTGTGACCCAACACATCCTTGATTACTTACAACTACATTACTTGCTCAACCATACAAAACATGCAGCATCACTTACACACACAGTGCGACAGGAGGTGAATACCTGTTTCGGGCTGTTTGTCCATTAATAGCAAGATTGCAACTTTCAGTGCACAATCACGTCGGAAGATCCCTTCAGTGACTCCTTGGCAAACTTGACTGTATCTACCCCTAAGGTGCTTCTCCTAGTTAAACATGTTTACAACCACTGCCAGGGCCACATACAGTATGCACTTAACCCGGCAGTAGCATATATGACAACTGCTGCCCAGTTAATCTGTAAACATTTGTGAAAGTACACAAAATACTTTGTTTAAAACAATATAGAATACTTAAAATCTAAACTTAACAAACCTACACTAAGGCCCTCATTACGACTTTGGCAGTCTTTTTACAAGACTGCCAGAGCCACAGGTGCCGAAAGACTGCCAGTGCTGGTGGTCTTAAGACCCCCGCATTGCGACTGCCGTCAGATTTGTGCCCGAAATCAGGTAGAAATCTGACAGCAGGCGTGCTGGCCGTCAGCGGGCCAAAGGGGGCTCCAACACCAGCGCCAGCACTGCCACACCAAAAGGACACTGCATGTCATATTACAACTCATAATATGGAGTGGCTGTGTCCTGATGGCAGGGTGCTGTCGGGGGTGGAAGCGCCAGGACCCATCCCCTCCCAGACCACCTCCTCAACAGATGAGGGAGGTGACGGGGTGCGTGTGTGAATGTGTGAGTGCATGTGTTGTTGATATGGGAGGAGTTGGGTGCCTGTATGTTGGTGAATGCGGGAGGATGGGGTGAGTGCATGTGTGTGGTGTGGAAGAGGGGAGTGAGTGGGTCTATGCTGTGCGGGAGGAAGGGGCATGAATGGATGCATGCGGGTGAAGGGGAATGGGAGCGTGAATGTGGGTATGTGCTGGAGGGGGAAGTGAATGCATGCATGTCAGTGGTGTTTGTGTATGTATGTCAGTGTGAATGGGTGTGTATATTGCGTTTGTGTGTGAGTGTATCCTGGCAACAGGAGTGCTTATTCCTGTCACCAGGATGCAAGACCACCAGCTTTTTCTTGCAGTGCAACCGTCTGAAAAATGCTCGCGGTCTCCTGCATCTTAATATCGCTAGCGGTTTTACGGTGTCTGCCGTGCTGGAGGTGCTCACATCCACCACGGAAGACTGCGGAAAAGCGGCAGGATGGGCGGAATATGGCTGGTTTGGCTTCAGCCAAACCGCTAAACCCGTAATTTGGTGGTCTTCACTGCCAACCTGTTGGCGGTGAGACCCCCACCACTGCCCTGGTGGTCTTCGGACCACCAGGATCGTAATGAGAGCCTAAGTTTTCCTATGTAAACTATTCCTAAACTAACCTATACTAATTTACCTAGGTTACCTTAGCTTACAAATAATCAAACCTGCCTAACCTTAACTGAGCCACCCCTACAAATATACCACAAAAGACATGTTAAACATTAACCCCCGCCCCCTAATATACTTTAGCACATGAGACAATTATAGGCGACACATATACATAAACTATCTAAACATTAAAACCTTCACAAATATAAATTTTTGTAGTTTTTCTAGGTTTTTAAAACTTGTTTAGGTTTTCATTTTTTATACATATACTGAACATTGACAACCCCACCCACTAAATAACATACACACCCATATCCCTTCTTGATAACTATTAAATATTAAAATCTACAAAAACCCTAAAAGAAACCTAACCTATCCCTATTTTAAAACCCATTGTTAACTAGATCGGCAATCTGGTACTCAGTTTGCTGCAATGTTTTGACCATTTGCATAAATGTGGCCATCTGCATTTCTAGGCTAGTCAGCCTCAACTTCAGTTTGGAATTGTCCTTCAGGGCCTGCTGCTCAAAGTCTTACTTTTGTTCTGGTGTGGTGACAGCCTGTGGTGCAACTGTCGGCTGTGCCGTAAAGAGGCCTGGAACAGCCCCTGGATCGCCAGCATCAGATACCTCAAACTCTGCACTGGTGCTTGCCTTGTCCAACACTTTTTGTCCCTGAGGTGGTGGCCTCCAGGTCACTGCTGCCTTCCATTCCTCATGCTTCAAGCTCATGCATCTGACTGCCTTGCCAATACAAAGGTGGCCGCATCATTCCAAACGGATCCAGTAGACCTTCTCCTGTTCTTGGGTCATGTTGTTTTTTGAAGAGAAAGGACATATGTATGAGACCAAGCTGAAGCTGTTCAAGTTGTCCTCATCAATTACATACATGAACAAGTATTAGCAGAACAAGGGGCCTGTCCAGCCAAAAAATAGACATCTATGGAATGAATCATGACCAACCATCAAAAGAAGCATGTACTTCTCCTAAATTTACAATGCTAAAGTGCTGATGTCTTGGCCTTGTAGGTACAAGAAATGGCTGTGTCTGGCCTAATAAACATATACATATGTGAACATTAAGACAGATGTGGAACAGTTATTGTTAGAAATGGGGTTTCTGGTTGGCTAGGGTATGCACCTAAGTGTAAGCAGCACAAGGGGCCTGTCCAGCCAAAAAATAGACATCTATGGAATGAATCATGACCAACCATCAAAAGAAGTATGTACTTCTCCTAAATTTACAATGCTAAAGTGCTGATGTCTTGGCCTTGTAGGTACAAGAAATGGCTGTGTCTGGCCTAATAAACATATACATATGTGAACATTAAGACAGATGTGGAAGAGTTATTGTTAGAAATGGGGTTTCTGGTTGGCTAGGGTAAGCACCTAAGCCAGGCAGAACCCACCCACTCTAGTCAGGGCAAGGGAGTTACACGTTCAAGATAACACCTGCTCACCCCCTTGATAGCTTGGCATGAGCAGTCCGGCCTAACCCGGAGGCAATGTGTAAAGCGTTTGCACAACACTCATAACACAAGTGACACACTATCCCCACCACAAAGGAAACACAGCACCAAGTTATATGAAAATATACTGTATTGTACACAACGCAATTATTAGACCAAACATTGCATATCAGTTGTATCCTGCTACCTTAGCAGTTGTCAGAATGTTAACATTAGTTACTCTGCAAACAAGCAGTAGTCACATATAACACACAGTTTACTCAGTATTCTAAAACATAAGCAGTAGTCAGGAAACACGTTATTACACCAAAGCACTTGTCATAAGGATATCATAAACGCCCATATTAGGAACATCATAAAACATATGGCAAGTCAGAAAAACATATTAGCATGTTATGCCCATAAAAGGAACATTTGCATACACATATGAAGGCATCATAAACAGGTAGGCAACAGATAAATCAAGGAAGTCTTTAAAATGAACTTATGTCATATGTAAATCCTGTAGAAGGTACCTGTTTGAGATGAAGGCACCTCTAGTGCCTGTAGAACGAAAAATTGTGCCCTGTCGCTCCTCTCCTCAAAACGGGGGCATCCTGAGCATTCTGGGATAGAGAGGGGCAGCACGCTCCCCCTCTGCATTAATGACAGGCCCCTCCTGGGGCCCGCGATCGCTGGGTGCCCCCCAGGCCTCAACTGGCCCTACGAGGGAGGACCTAAGTCAGCCAGTACTTTTAGAACCGAAGGGGGGCGCCATGCACACCCTCCGCCGTAATAACAGGCCCCTCCTGGGGCCTGCGATTGATAGGGCCCCCCCTCGGGCCTCCACTGGCCCTTCCACATAGGGGGCAACACAAAAGGGATCAGAGCATCAACAAGAGGCCCGGAGGTGCAGGGACCCTCCTATGAGGCTTTTGCCCCGCCCGCCCTGCCAATTATGTTGACCAGGCCCCTCCTACGGCCCGCAATAAGAAAACGGCCCACACAAGGGTTCTGGTGGGGCAGGGAGCCTCAGACGAGGCTTCTCTCCCCACCCGTCTCTGAATTGCACGCTGCGGCCCGCCCGGGCTACAGCCGACAGCAGGCACCCAAGTAGGTGCCTGCCTGTGACCCGGGGGCGCTCCTTAGAGCGCTTCGCCCCAGGGGCACAGTAGGAGCGTGTTTGCTCCTCTGTCTTCATCCAGTGGTGTGCCCGGGGCATATGGAACAGCACGACTCCGGCGCTCAGTCACAGCAGCTGGGTCGCAGCGGTGATTTCACGAATACACATGCTTTACCAAGCGCAATGCCCGGGTCGCGGCAGTGAATTCCTCACAGCAATAAAAGCAGAGAGCGCTCTTCACAGCGCAACACAAGTTTTTAGTGAAGCACCTACCAGGCGCTATAAAGCAAAAATGAAGCACTTTTCGTGCTTCCCGTAGTTGCAGGGGTCAGGGGCCACAGCACCATGCCCCTGGGGAACAAAGCTCAGAGAAAAGCCCCGCAGGGGTAAAGAATCCAAATACAGGCCAGCGCAAAGAGGATGCAAGCAAGTGGTAGTCCTTTACAGTGATCAAGCAGGTCACAAGTCAGCACAGCAGCAGCAGTCCATGGTGGTCCCTGGTGAGTCCTTCCAGCATTCTGTGTCTAGTTCCAAGATGATTCAAAGAGTCTCCAAATTGTGGGGAGAATTCCCCTGTACTTATACTCAGTCCTTACAGTGTTTTACAATGGTGGGGAGAGGAGGTTCCAACCAGTTACAACTGGTTCTGGGAGTGCCCCTCTCTCCTCCAGCACAGGCTCCAAACATCAGTGGGTGGTAAATGACCTTATTGTGTGAGGCTAGGGTCCAGCCTTTACAAATGTAGGTGTGCCCCGCCTCTCCCTTCTCTCAGCCCAGAAGACTATTCAGTATGCAGATGCACCTCTGTGGCACCTCCACCCTCCCTGTGTACAGGCTGTCTGAAAAGTATGCACAAAGCCCCAACTGTCACTCTGCCCAGAGGTGGATTGGAGTTAAGCTGCAAAACACCAGAGTCATAAGCACAGAGAAATGCCCACTTTCTAGAAGTGGCATTTAAGTAATAATAATAAAAAATACACCTACACCAGTAAGCAACATGTATTATCACCATCACAACCATATCCAACATGCCTACACTACCCCTCATAAATCAAACAATACCACTTACACATAAGGCAGGGCATTTTTAATGCAATCGTATGAGAAGGCAGCAGCACTCACAGCAGTGAGACACCGAGTTAGGCTGTTTGTCACTACCAGGACAGGCCACAGTACCTGGCACATATCCTGCCTTCTACATACATGCCACCCTGCCCAATGGGCTAGGTAGGGCCTACCTTAGGGGTCACTTACATATCGTAAAAGGGGAGTTCTGGTCCTGGCAAGTACATTTAGATGCCAGGTCCCTGTGGCAGAAAACTGTGCACACAGGCCCTGTGCTAGCAGGCCTGAGACAGGTTTGAAAAGCTACTTCAGTGGGTGGCGCAAGTAGCGCTGCAGACCCACCTGTGGCATTTAATTTACAGGCCCTGGGTATAGTGATACCACTTTACAAGGGACTTATAGGTAAATTAAATATGCCAAGTAATCATACCAACTTTAGAGGGAGAACACCTGAACTTTAGCACTGATCAGCAGTGATAAAGTGCTCAGAGTCCTAGGTCAACAGCGAGCGGTAAAAAAAAATAGGATGAACTAGGTAAAAAGTCAGGGGGTGAACCTGCCACAGTTATTTTGTGTACATATGGAAAGGTATACATGGTCCAGCTAGGTACTCCGTGTGTATTGTTATGCAGCATGCAAGAGGGTATAATATATGGCCAATAACCTATGTGAAATGAGTAATGTGTAGCAAGTACACATATTGTGCCTCAGCAATGCTTCACTATTATAGCAAAGGCAGAAGCCCACAAACATTGCAGCAAAGAATGACTCTGTGCCCGGTAGCTGTAACATAGACAGAGTGTGGCTAGCTACCTCCAAATCAACAGACCTGTGGGGAACTTCCCCTAAATTGACTCATGGACATACCTGGAACACTTTTACATAGATCATGTAATGTAATTACATATCCAAGTGTTTGTCCAAATATTTCTGTAACCTAGATGCACATCAACTCATACTTAATTCATGTGATGAGTGTGAGCATGCATGATATAGGTCTCATATCCATGAGTATATTTTGCTGTACCTCACAGGTAATTGCCTGAAAAGGTTAAATGGTGACAATGCCTGGGGAAGACAATGGCCCTCATTACAACCCTGGCGGTAAATCCCGCTTACCGCCGTGCATAAGACGCCAACATACCGCTGCGGCCATGGAATTCGGCTACAGGCATTACGACCCACAGCCCGGAATCTGCCACAATACAGACACCCTCACAAGTCCGCCACACCAAAGGTCAGTGATAAACTGGCGATAACAAAACCAACACCGTCACTCCAACAAGAATACGCCCACACTATCACTACCCACAAACCAACGCGGCGGTCTTTCAACCGCGGTAATTCATTGGCAGTACACACCGCCGCGCTCAAAATACACACACATATGCAAAACACAGCCACATTTGCCAATTCGAAATGCACACACCTGATACACATACACACACCACACCCACACACCCACAACACTATAAAACACACACCCACATTACCCACAAACCCTTACTACCAGACATTTGAAAGCAGGCCAGAGAGAGACACTACCTAAAACAACACCAGCATCCACAGACACACAACACCATCACTTACACAACATCCATGCACCTCAAACAATACACACCAACACACCCCCTCACACATCACAACAGACACCACCTCACACATCACCCACACCACATCATGGCACCTCTACAACACCCCAGGTTTTCTGAGGAGGAGCTCAGGGTCATGGTGGAGGAAATCGTCCGGGTAGAGCCACAGCTATTCGGATCACAGGTGCAGCAGATGTCCATTGCAAGGAAGATGGAGCGAAATTGTCGACAGGGTCAATGCAGTGGGACAGCATCCAAGAACACAGGATGACATCAGAAAGAGGTGGAACGACCTATGGGGGAAGGTGTGTTTTGTGGTCTCCAGACACCAGATTGCTGTACAGAGGACTGGCGGTGGACCCCCACAACTAACAACATGGGAGGAGCAAGTCTTGGCAATACTGCATCCTGAGGGCCTCGCAGGATTAGCAGGAGGACTGGACTCTGATAAATCAGATCTTTATTACCTTATCCCCCCATCCCATGTCATCACATACTCCCAACCTTACCCTCACACCCATCACCCCAACAACCCACAGATACCCCACCAACACAACCCACACATCCCAACACCAAGCCCTGCATGTAACACCAATGCATGGACACCCATCACCCAAGCATGTCCACTACAGAGACTCACTCATGCCCCAAAATCACCAATCACACAAGGACCAAGCCAATAATGCAAGCACTGGAGTAGAGGGTCAACCACCCATTGCACAAGATGGCACACACAGATACAATAATTATGCATTTACAACCCAACAGGACCCCTACCCAACGTCACCAGACAGGAGGTGCCAGACATATCCAGTCCCCCCGCAGAAGAGGCCCACAGTGATGACAGCAGCTCTGCACGCCAGAATCAAGATGACCAGCCTGGCCATCTTTGGACCTCGGGACAGACAGTTCCTCAGACACTGTCACAAGCCACCACAGAGCCTCACCCCTCAGGAAACACCAGCACAGCACCCACCCAGCGGGCCCATCCCTCTGTCCCCAGGACACGTCAATCAGCAGTGTGTCCACCACTACAGGGAACCCAGGCAAATCCACCAACCCAAGAAAATCAGGGGCCTGGGGGCAGTGGCAGTGGGCACACGGTTCAGGGGACAGAGGCACAGGATAACCGGGAAACTGGGAGGAATGCTGTGCGACAGGGGGACGACAGGCCCAGGTAACCGACACTCCACAGGGCACTCTCCAACATCATGGGAGCTTACCATCATTCCCAGGAGATGATGGCAACAGTACTGGCCAAGTTTCAGGAGACCCAGCGGCTGCAGGAGGAACAGTACCTGGGGATCAGGGAGAACTTGAAGTCCATTAACACCACCCTGGTCACCATTGCAGGGGTGCTGGCAGACCTTCTCAACACCAGGAGGGACACAGTGGCACAACAAGGGGCCCCTACACTAGCCTGGATGATGAACAGCCCTCCACCTCTGCCAGCGCTAGTGGACAGGAGGCACCACCACAGGAACAACCGGACACCAGCACCCCACCCCCTGCATATGGAGAACCACCACTGCAAACGGTCCCTGAGATCCAGGAACAAGACAGAGAACATTGCCAAGACCCCTGCCAGGAAATTAGACCCCCCCCCCCTGAATGTTACCCTTCTATCCCACAATGTCACCCTGTCCATCCTTAAACTGCCATTGCTCCACTTCCTATGCCCCTTTGAAAAATGCACCTGTGAAACAAATAGACTGGACTCTGCCATGGACATTCCTCCACCATCCCCCCAGCCCATTTTACAACCCCCTCCACTTATTAGCACAGGAATAAACACACTTCAATCACAAAACAATCTGGAGTCAGTCTGTGCTTTCACAAATGTGTTATTGCAATAACTATGGAATATAGCAATGTCAATTTACTTGTTCACATACCAATGTAACACAGCTGTAGGCCAGCAGTAAACATAGCAGAGGGCACAAAGTGGGACCCAGATCTGTGAAATGGAAAGTCAAAGTGACAAATCAGGGTCCATACACTAAATGAACATGACAGACTTATGCTAGTTCCAACAATCCTATGAGATGTGGGAAGCAGTGACATCTTCTTACCCGTGTCTCACTGGAAGTATTGCATGATGATGTTGTTTCGGTTGTCGATATCCTCTTCTTCTGCCTCCTCTTCTTCACTGTCCACAGGCTCCACAGCTGCCACAAGACCACCATTTGGCCCATCCTCCTGCAGAAAAGGCACCTGGCGCCGCAAAGCCAGGTTGTGCAACATACAGCAGGCCACGATTATCTGGCACTCCTTCTTCGTGAGTAGTATAGGGAGCCACCTGTCAGATGGAGGCACCGGATTCTGGACCTTCAGGAGGCCGAAGGTGCGTTCGATTACCCTCCTAGTTTACCCATGTGCCTCATTGTAGCGTTCCTCTGCCCTTGTCCTGGGATTCCTCACTGGGGTCAGTAGCCATGACAGGTTGGGGTAACCAGAGTCACCTGCAAATGTCGATGGACAACTGTTAGACACACACTAACCCTTAGGGACAGCCCCATTCCAGACAGCAAATGAAACTGTGTGGGGACTTTAGGCTCACCTATTAGCCACACACGGTGCCTCTGGAGGTGGCCCATCCCATAAGGGATGCTGCTATTCCTCAAAATGTAAGCGTCATGGACTGAGCCAGGATACTTGGCATTCACATGGGAGATGTACTGGTCTGCCAAACACACCATCTGCACATTCATAGAATGGTAGCTCTTCCGGTTTCTGTACACCTGTTCATTCCTGCAGGGGGGTACAAATGCCACATGTGTACCATCAATGGCACCAATGATGTTGGGGATATGTCCCAGGGCATAAAAGTGACCTTTCACTGTGGGCAAATCCTCCACGTGAGGGAAAACGATGTAGCTGCGCATGTGTTTCAGCAGGGCAGACAACACTCTGGACAACACGTTAGAGAACATTGGCTGGGACATCCCTGGTGCCATGGCCACTGTTGTTTGAAAAGACCCCCTGGCTAGGAAATGGAGTACAGACAAGACCTGCACTAGAGGGGGGATTCCTGTGAGATGGCAGAGAGCTGACAACAGGTCCGGCTCCAACTGAGCACATAGATCAAGGTTGTTGCTCGATCAAGTCTGTATGTGACTAGGATGTGTCTCTCTTCGATTGTCGACAGGTCCACCAGGGGTCTGTACACCAGAGGATGCTGCCATCTCATCACCTGCTCCAGCAGACGTGCCCTATGGAGGAGAACAGCGAGCAGAGAGTCATCCAACACTGAGGTACCCCGCCCTCTGCCATGGTTTCTGTGGCTTTAGTACTGCCACGGAAACCATGGCGGTAGGCACTATCAGTGCCAGGGAATTCCTTCCCTGGCACTGATAGGGGTGTCCCCTCCCCCACTCCCCCTCCCCAGAGTCCTCCCCAACCCTCCCTCTCCAGTCCCCTCCAACATAAACACACATACACACAGGGCAAAACACACGTGTAAACGCATGCATTGCCACATTCACCCACGCATGCATACATCCATGGACTCACAAACCCACACACACTGACATACATACATGCACATACGCGTTCACACATCACAATATACACCCACACTCACATTCATTCATGCGCACACATCACACACGTCCCACACCCCCACATACGCACACAACGCCCCCCACCCCTCTCTCCTGTTGGAACACACGTCTTACCTGCTTGCAGAGGTCCTCCGGCCGGAGACGGGACGGGACGCTGCTGCCAGCAGCAGCATCCGCCAGAGGAACACTGCCAGGCCATAGCATGTGTCATGATACGGTCGGCGGCACTCTAGTTGCGTGACGCTGCAGCTGGCAACAGCGCCACCTTACTGCCGTCTGCTGCCATGACAGTAGCCCGAATTCCACCAGCCTTCTGGTGGAATTCCGGCTACGGTCATAATATGGTGGACAGTAGGTAGCCACGACGATGGTGTTTTGGAGGCTATCGCCGTGGCGGTAGGCGGGATTTCACACCAATGTTATAATGAGCCCCCATGAGTGATAGTGAAAGGTACTTCACACTTCCTGGTTAACAGCATGGATGAACTATTGCATAATTTCCTGTGTGGATGCATCACGTTTCCAACTAAAGCGCCACATTTCCTACTAAAGTGTTGTTTTTTTCTGAAGCATCGCTAGGGATTTAGCCAATGCACAAGTTACATACGACACATATCAATGCACAAACATTGTTTTTGATGCTTTGATGTTGATGTGTGGCCTCAAAATGACCATCTGTGTGCAATCTGTCACGCTATGGGCCAATGCCTGTATTTTCTTGACACAACTAGCCCTTTGTTTGTGGTACAGTGTAATGATTGGTGAAATGCAGGAAACAAATCCCAGGGATCACTTTTTTTACTCAAAATCTGTTTGCTGACATGCATGTATACTTGAGATGTGTTGCATGTGTATGTTAACAGTGTACATATGTGTGACTCTTTGCATTCATGGAGCGGACACTAGGACAGGCAATATATTGTGAGATGCACAGCTATTGTCAGTTGTGCATATCACATAGTAACAGTTTGTATTATTCTTGCATTGATATAAGTATCTGCGTAGAAGGTATTCGTTTTTCACAGAACCTGTACTACTATGTAAATGATATCCACATTGTCATATATGCATGTGGATATATTTGAAGTTCATACTATCTGTCTGCATTACTGATAACGGATGTGTTACGGGTATAAAACACACTCAGGAAATGACATACACTGGCTACTTCAGCCTGTATATATTGTATGGGGCATCCAGATCACAGATTAACTCTCTAGATGTGTATGGTATTATCTCCGCTAATAGGTCACCTGCTCATATGTGCATGACATCATATAGCAGAATATATTGTCCAATGACCACATCTAATATCTGGGCTTGGTGTCTGGAATTATATGTATGTCACATGCAAATTACACTTTCAGTAAGGGTCAGCCAAACTGTTAGCCATTACCTTCTTCTTCACAAGGCCTGCTTGAATAGGCCTAATAAGTGTAATGTCTTCCAAGTAGGAATATGTTTAGCATTGACATGCTCCCCGTTTTTGGCAACAGAGAGGGCTAACTTGAACTTAGAATGTGGGTAAGCATTCACACCAGATGGTAACATGTGCAGTTATTGACATGTTACAGCACTGTAATCTGGGATGCTTCAGTGCATGCTACTTTGCCAGGAGTTACATCATATGTAGGTATACCCTGACATCTATTTGTCTAGCAGATTTGCTTTGTGTCCTGGATGAATGATCACACATGTATGGCGCTATAGGAGTCACAGCATTGTTTTCTTAGATTAAGATAGAGTGACAAGGTCACATCATTCCTGCGTGTAACAGTTGCATCCTTGCCTATTGGGTCAAGTGTGGCTGAATTGTGGCTATGTAGCCAATCCAGCACCGGCACAGGTTACGACTCCACATTTATATGTGTATGTGAGATGTGACACTGATGTACCAATGTGCTTGCAAACATACATGTAGCATATGTGGACCAACAGGGTTGCACTGTGTGCCCATGCACATCATATGGGCCTCTGTTCACAGTCATAGGACAATCAGATTACTATACTACCCTCCACAAGTGTAACGAGGTAAACATATTTAAAGAAGTACAACATACACACTCAGTCATCATTGTCCACTGTTTACATTTACACTCCCTTTGGATTGTGGTAGGATGTCTGAGTTAGTACACAGTTGCACCACATGTACTCACAACATGTGCACAATGTTCCACATTGCTACCTTTGTTTGGTGTAAGGTTTTCACACACACATGCATTTGGTCATTGTGAATATGCACACATGTTTTGGACCACATGGTTGTGTCCTGTGGTGAGAATGACACCTAGCTACAGAACTTTGTGATGGGGCAAATTCAAATAGAAGAGATGTCCATGTGTTTACAGTGACTGTAAAATGAACGTACGTGTACACATTTTGAAAGAAAATAAATAAGATTTGGATGTATGATCCTCCAAAAGAAACAGTCTTTAGTGAAAAGATTCTGAACAATGGCATTATTTGACCGAGTCCCAGCAATTGTGCCTACATTTTCCACTCTGTCATCATCTTCATCATCCTCCTCCACTGGTTCTTGCTCCTCTCGGCACTGGTCCCATCGGACCTTTGTCCCCACACAGATATTATGCAAGATACAACAAATCAGGGTGGTTTTGCACACTGCAGGGGGAGTATAGCAGTCAGCCACCGGACATATCAAGGCAGCAGAAACGAGCCTTGAGTATGCTGAAAGTCCTTGCTATGATACCCCCGGTCTTGCCCAGTGCTCTGTTGAAGGTGCACTGGGCCTTTGTTTGGGGATGTGCACGTGGAGACCTTACCAGGCCTGCAAACCAAATCCTTGGTTAGCTGAAAAGACAAAGGAAGAAAAGTCAGTCAATGCTCAAGGTGGTTGATCAACCCACATTCAAATACATGTCCATTATGTGTACTGAACAACTCTGACACATACCTACCACCATTGTACACTCTTTATAACATTATGATTGCCATTTTAAATTCACATGTCTAGTCCTATTCTGTTTATCAGATTGACACATGTGCATGGCCTGCTGCTTTTGACAATGCCACAATAGGGCAAGGACATTTAGGCTGTAGCTTAGTGTGATAGGTGTTTTGTAGGTCTATTGCCACTGTAAGGGACAGTATTTTGATCACAAATTGAGGTTTGTTGTACTCCTTAGGTAGTCTGTACCAGTGTGAACCTGTTCCACATGCACACATACATGTGTCCCTGAGGAACCACTGATGTTATAGCTGCAATACCTTCCAATGGTAGGGCCTTCAAATTTTGTACTTCCATTAAAAAATGTAATCTGGTGAGTACATGTGGTGCATTCCACACAGGCTCCATGGTCTGGGTTACATGACATATCTCACCACTATGAGAGTTACATTTGGACACACAGACAAGAGCCATGGCAGCCCTTCCTTGCACACAGTTTTCCCAAGCGTGGCATTGCTCAGGTTCACCCCACTATTAACAGACAGACACATTGGCTTAGCATGTCTCATTCTGTGTGACTTTGAGGTTTGCATTGCAGATGTGTCCAGATAAATGGTGCAAGTATGAGGTACACCCCTCCTACATATGCACTGTCTGAGGTAGCAAATACGGATAGGTCCATTGGGTTATTTTTAATTTGCTGTTGTTAGGTCTGTGATGTACTTCAGACGTACTTACCAATCAGTAGGCCATTGGACATTCGGGAATCTGTGATGGAATGCTAGAAGATGTATGCATCATGCACACTCCAGGGTATTTGGCAAGGATTCTGTAAACATGTCAGGATGGTCCACAATGGACTGGACATTTATGGAGTACATGTGCTTCCAGGTCATGTACAGATGGGATGTAACTGCCGGGAGAACCAGTTGCACATGTGTGCAGTTCATCGCACCCAGCACATATGGAAAACTGGTGATGGTAGAGAAGCCCTGCTTGATCTCTAGCTGCAGTTGTTGTATGTTGGAAAAGAAGAGGCATTGTGGTGTTAGGCTTATGATGGCATCCAGAACAGTGTTTAGGAAAGCCGAGTAAGATGTTTGGAAGATACCTGCCACTCTGGCTGTTGTAATCTGGAATGACCCTGATGCCAACATGTTGAGCACAGCCATAAGCTTCACCTGTGAAGGGATGTTGGTGCACCTCCCAGTTGGTGGCTGGAGCCTTGGCACCATCTGGTGTAGTAGTAGGACAGTAGATTCCCTCTGGAGCTCCCCCTTCTCTTGCGCTGGCTTTGTGATGGTGGTGGTTGTAGTCTTCTCCTTGCAACTCCCAGCTGCAAAGTCAAGAGCTCCATGTTTTGGTTGAGCTTGCCAGACTGTACTGTACGACTTCTCTTTATATGCCACAGCCAATGCATCATTTCCTATTTGTGAATTACACTGATGCACAGAAATTTTGACATATTTGGGCTTCAGCCCAACACTTACCGGTAATGTGTCACTTTTCCCTAAACCTGTAAATATTAATGTGTCAGTTTTACAGTGGAAGTTATGCTGGAACACCTACCTAGAATATATTAATACTTACATGACGCAGCCGTTTCAGACACAGGTACACTTTGACAATGGACTACCAAAAGTGATGCATTGGCCTAGATGCGTCACCTTGTAAATGTGGAGTACTTGACTGCACCACCAATGTATCAAAACCTTTGATGCATTGGCAGTGCAAGTTCCTTGTAAATAAGCCCAAAGGTCTCTCTTTGGCAAAGGTATGCACCCTGTCCAAGGAGAGACACAATCTTAGTCAGGGTAAGTCAGTAGCACTCTCTAAATTAACCTGTGCTCACCCTCTAGCAGCTTGGCACACAACAGTCAGGCTTAACATAACAGGGAATGATTAATGTATTTGTGTGAAACGTAAATTATAGTAACACAGTAGAATATCACAAAAAGAATTTACACCAGTTTAGGAAAAATACAGAATATTTGTCTGATTAAAACAAGACCAAAACAACAAAAATCTAATTACATTTGCATACGTTAGCATGTTTCAAGCATAGCCTTGAAAATCATAGTGCTCAAGAATTTGCGGGCTCTCCCTTTAAGGGAGATATGGTAATGTCTCTTTAGTGGAGTGCTGGAAAAGCACTTGTCATTATAGTTTCAATGCGGTCTCCTGAATGGAATGATTTACAGCGGATTTCAGCTTCCCCTGCCCCTCGGGATCAGGAAGTCAATGCGGGACAGAAACACACAACAGGCAACCCAGAGCTGCAGCATTGGGCCTCTCTGTGTGCATGGGTGTATGTACAAATGGAGGCTGATCAGCTTGCGTCACTCCCCCACTCACAGTACATTGTTGGTGTCTGGACGACTGTGTGTAGATGCTCTCTGTCTTGGCGGCTGGGCCAGGCACACGCACTGACTTGTAAAATGCTGAAAAGCACTTGATACATGCTGGGCTGGTAAACAAAGAAGCACTGACACATGCTGACTTGTAGAATGCTGGAAAGCGCTCAACATGTACTGGCTGGGCTGGTTAATGAAGAAGCGATCACGTGCGTTGACTTATAAAATACTGACAATTGTTCGACATGAGCTGGCCAGAGTGAGCGTGTCACACACACTGTCATGAGGACCCGTGTATCTCTACAAGGCTGCTGGATTAGGGGCTGCAGCGCCTCTGTTTGTAGGTGAGTGAGTCACTCCCATAACAGTTGGCAACCGTCAGCTCAACCCTCCAGTCTCTCTAGTAGCACCTCACCCAAAACATGAACAGTAAAGATGATTTCAGGCAGCCTCGTGCATGGACTCTAAAATCCTCTCAGAGATTTGTGGTGCAACACATCTTACCCTTTTCCCTTGTTAGAAATTAGTCACTTACACACACACACACAGGCAAGAAATAGGATTCAGGAGAGTTTTCAATATATTTATTGAAGAATGCAAGCTACGATAAAATGCATGAGCTGCAATGATTAGGATAATGACAAGAGACAAAGGCGGTCATTCTGACCCTGGCGGTTGTAAACCGCCAGGGCAGAGTGCCGCGGAAGCACCGCCAACAGGCTGGCGGTGCTTGCGGGGGCATTCTGACCGCAGCGGTAAAGCCGCGGTCAGAAAAGGGAAGCCGGCGGTTTCCCGCCGGCTTCCCGCTGCCCCAGGGAATCCTCCACGGCGGCACTGCAAGCAGCGCCGCCATGGGGATTCCGACCCCCTTCCCGCCAGCCTGGTTCTGGCGGTTTTCACCGCCAGAACCTGGCTGGCGGGAACGGGTGTCGTGGGGCCCCTGGGGGCCCCTGCAGTGCCCATGCCACTGGCATGGGCACTGCAGGGGCCCCCTAACAGGGCCCCACATAGATTTTCAGTGTCTGCGTGGCAGACACTGAAAATCGCGACGGGTGCAACTGCACCCGTCGCACCCCTTCGACTCCGCCGGCTCCATTCGGAGCCGGCATCCTCGTGGAAGGGGGTTTCCCGCTGGGCGGGCGGGCGGCCTTCTGGCAGTCGCCCGCCAGCCCAGCGGGAAACTCAGAATGACCGCCGCCGTCTTTTGACCGCGGTGCGGTCTTCTGGCGGTTCCCGCCAGGCCGGCAGATTCCACCGCCGGCGGGGGTCAGAATGACCCCCAAAATCAAGATTGTGAAATTAAATGATGTGAATATGAACAATCCTGATATTTTGTAATAAACATGGACACACAAACTCCTCCATAAATGTGTATTGTCTACGCTAAAGAGAGTGAGGTGTGGTAAACCTAATCTGCCCAAACCATGTCCATGAGAAGTGTCCTCCACCACTGTTGCCTTGGAACAAGGTCGGCCTCCAGCCCCCAAATCCAGCGATGTAGAGACGCAAAGGCTGAGGTCTGCTGCAAGACGATTCACAGAGTAGATGGAAGATCTTGAGTGGAACTAACTCTAATGACCTTGGTCTCACAGAGTGTTTACATAAGGCCCACGTTATTGTTCGTGCAGATATCCTGACATGGGTATATGCCTAAGCATTAGATTGTGTGCGCAAACTTGGATCATCAATACCATAACAAAAACGCCTATCATATTAATTTTCTGTGACGCAGAGGGACATGATGACAATTCAATACCTACATTACTGATAATTATACTTTCACGGATTGGCAACTGATTGTAACATAAAACATTTCTCATAAAATGCAGGAACTGCAAGCATTGTTAAAAAGAATAAAAGATGAATAGTAAAACAGAGCATGTTTATCTGGGTAAAAAGGGAACAGGTCTGCAAGCTGAGGCTAAGCTAAACTCCTGTACTTGAGCAAACTAAAATAGATCCATGACAACATGGAGCAGTCAGGCATACAGCTCCACGCAGGCACTGATGCCCAACTCGCAAGGGACAGAGTCCTACGGCAGTGAAGGGCAGTTGAAATATTTGATGGCCCTAAGATTTCCAACAGGGGTCAAGCCAACAAGCACTTGGAGTCATTTGAAATGTCCTTTGAGGTTGTGGAGTAGAAGTAGTCCTTCTCACGGCAAGAGGCAGCAGGCAGAAGGTCAACACAGCAGAGCAAGTTGCAAAGTGGCAGTTCGTCCTAGCAGCAAAGCAACCAGCACGCAGCATGCCAACACAACAGAGGAGTTAGCGAAGTGGCAGTTCCTCCTGGCAGTGCATCTCCTCTTCTTGGCAAAGTCTCTTCTGGACCCAAAAGTGAACTGATTTGGTGGGGTTTGAGGGCCAGCACTTAAACCAAAATCTGTCTTCAAGGTGGGGGAGACTTCAAAGGAGGCCTCTGAAGATCACAAGGTCCTTTCCTTTCATTCCCTGGCTCCAGACACTCTACAGAGGGTATGCAACCCTTTGTGTGAACTGAGGCACAGCCCTATTCTGGTATAAGTGTCAGCTCCTCCCTCCATCTAGCCCAGGAAGACACTTCAGTCATGTGATGGCCCATCAGGATGCAAATGTCACACCCAAGCTCCCTTTGTGTGGGACTGTCTAGAAGGAATGCACAAAGCCCAGCTGTCCTTGAACCAGACGTGTATTCAGAGACAGACAGAGGCACAGAATGGTTAAAGTAAAGAAAAATGCCAACTTTCCAAAAGTTTTCAGACTTACCATCTAAAATCCAACTTCACCATAAGCTATGATTTTAAATTGTGAGTCCAGAGACACTAAACTCCTTATTTCTATCTCTTTCCAGTTGGAAATTGCCCTTAAAAATGTTTTAAGGCAATTCCAATAATAACCTTTGGGAGAGTTAGGCATTGCAGCAGTAAAAAAATAATTTTTGAGTTTTTCACTACCTGTACATGTTAAACAAGCACTGGTAAATACATTAGGTTTCATCTATACGATTATTAATAATTAGATTATATTGTGTGCTGACATCCTTCACTTTTAGGAAGGTAAAATAACAACAGAAAGAGCAACAGAAAGCATGTTTAGTAAAGTAAGATTATAAACTGAATCACATTTACTTGAACTTTCTGTGATAGCAATAACCTAGTACTGTTGTGGTGTTGCATTGACATCCCTCAATGACATCACTGGTTGTGCGGTGCATGCTTCTCATGGGGCGTTGAATAGATGCTTCAAGGGTGTGAGCCATGGTCTTGGAGCCCAGAAACGCCTGCCACTTCTGAAAAAGGGTGCAGCGACAAAACTATTGCTATGCTCATTACTCTAACCACATTATCATGCATGCTAATTCATACCAGATCACTAAGCCCACACTACAATTTGCAGCGCCACACTCTGTCATTTTCAAAACGCATGGATGCGTCATATTTAATTGAATACGGCGCACCCCTGTGTTGTCCTCTGCGCTGGCGCTAAATTTTGCTACCAGCACCAACGCAGGCATCCTTTCACCATTATGCAATGATGTGTGTGTTGAGGGGTGTGATTGTTTATGGGCGGGAAGGTGTTTCTTCCTGCTCATAAACAATCACTAAATGCGATTTGGCACTTCTGTGTGTGCTACAGCATGCATAGAAAAAGCAAAAAAAGCGGAGGAATAAAAGGAATCCTCCTATTTGCGCCTTGCAAACGCAACCTCTGGGATGGTGATAGATTTTGGCGCTGCCTCAGGTTTATGAAAACCCGTAAATCTGAGGCAGTGTCAAAATGCAATGGGTGTTGCTGTGGCATGTCCACAGCAACACCCATTGCACGCCCCTTCCACGCAAAGGGCTGCGTGCAAAGAGGTCATATTTACAAGGTGGTGTTAAGCCCAAACATTGGCTTAAAGTCACCATGTAAATACAGAGCAGGGCATAGCGCCACTGGAGCGTCACAAAAAGTGACGCTCCGGTGGTGCTAGGGGCTCATAAATATGTCCCTAAGTGCCCAAGCAGCTGAAGGAACAAATCCCTGAAACACATGATCCGTAAGCCTTAACAAAATTGGCACCTGGTGTGACATATAATTCAATGCATTCTTAAAACAGCATTCCTGCAAGCATGATGCCATTTGCAAATGTTTATTAGTGAGCATTATGTGCAGGGCATGGCGTGGAGAAAACAAGCATTGGCTTTGCCCAGAATCACAAAATGTTGAGCGGACGCGTTGACTCAAACCTGTTTCCTATGTTGTAAAATTGGCAATAAAATGTAGCAGTTGAAAGCTTATATCACGACAACGGAGCAGCAAGGGATAGCTCCCACTGTCTGTAATTAAAACAAAATGGCAGGCACTCCTTTGGAACACAAAATTGAAATGCATTTCCATCATGAGTTCCAAAGCAGTACCAGCCATCTTCTTCCTTTCATCCACAAATGACCTGTCAAAGCGAATTTAAGGAAGTAATGGCCTCAGTTGAGGTCATAATCTGCCTTCTCACTGCGAACAAGTATCTCTTCATTGTTTTTTAGGAACGCAGTTCAAAACTCCTACTTTTTCAAAATAACAGCAAATTTTAACAAGCCCTTGGCTACCACAGCAAGGAGTGTACGTCCGGTCCATAGTAATGACAAGCCCTTTGTTGCCACCACACAGTGTGTACACAGTGTTTATATGTAATGCAGCTAGTGCTCATGCAAAGCACTTTGATACTTTTGGGATGGCACAGACAAGCAGCAAACAATTAAAACAAGTACAGTGCCCCTGCTTACCTAGAAGACCAAAGGAATGAAGAAAAGGGCTAGTCAAAGGGGAGGAGACACAGGGGCTGATGGGAGTTGTAGTCAGGAGTGGTCCAGGATAAGATAACGGTCCAGTTTTATAGACTAAAAAGGAAGCACTCAGAGTATGTGGTAATGGGTGTGTTACAAGTGAGTGAAATGACTCTGCTGCACTAAAGACATTGGCCAAAATGAATAAGAACAAGGGAGATTGAAACTCTGCAAAACATTTAAAAAGTTCCCTGTTAGAAATGGAATCTTTGGTTGGCAGTCAGGTTACCCCCTGTCCAAGCTAGGACCCTCACTCTAGTGAGGGTAAAGGAGAATCACACTTAGTTAACCCCCGCTCACCCTGTTGGTAGCTTGGCACAAGCAGGAAGGCTTAACTTCAGAAGCAATGTGTAAATTATTTGTACCAACACACACAGTAATACAGTGAAAACACTACAAAATGAACACCACACCAGTTTAGAATAATAGGTAATGTTTATCTAAATCAAACCAGACCAAAATGACAGAAATCCAACATACACAAGTTAAAATATGAATTTTCAAAAGAATAAGAGTCTTACTTCATATAAAACAATAGAAACGATGATTGTGCAAAAAGTACCTGGGTAGCGTAAAAAATAAGGCTGCACAGGCGAGCGTGCATCGGAAAAGGAAGCAATACTTCGATTCCTTCCTCACAAGGGAGGCAATGCGTTGTTTCTTCTCCAGTCGGGTCGGCAATGCGTAATTTTTCTCCCTCGTAAGAGAGCGATGTGTTGATTTCCGGATGGGCCACCTCAGATCTCCGCAGAGTTGGTTTGACGCCTGGGGACGATGTGTGGAAAATCCTGTTGCACGGTGTCAGAAAACTATGCTGCTTGGAGTTTGCGTTGTTATCAGCAACTGCAAGCAGGTGTTGCACGTCATTTCTCCAGCCACAATGCATCGATCTCCCAGGCCTGATGCAGGTGGAGCATCAAGTTTAGCCACAAAGCCGGCGTCACATCACGTATTAGCCACGTTGCAGATGGTGCATCAAAACATTCCCCGCACCGCGTTCTGTGAGTGGATTTTCAGCTCTTGTCTGCCAACTTCACCTTTCAAGGGCCCAGGGACTGGATAGGGCACCACTTGGCAGGAGTCTCAGCAGAGAGTCCAAATGTTAGCAGAGGAAGTCTTTGATGGCCGTGAGACTTCAAAACAGGAGGCAAGCTCAATTCAAGCCCTTGGAGATTCTTCTCAAGCGGAAATGCACAACAAAATCCAGTCTTTGACCCCTTTCGCATGCAGAGGTAGCAACTGCAGGATAGCCCAACAAAGCACAGTCACAGGCAGGAGCAGCACTTTTCCTCAGCTCTTCAGCTCTTCTCCTTTGCAGAGGTTCCTCTTGAATCCAGAAGTGATCTGATTTTCTGGGGTTTTGGGTCCACTGCGTATACCCCTTTCTGCCTTTGAAATATGCATGCTTCAAAGGAAGGTCTCTGTTGTTCACAAGATCCTGCCATGCCCAGGTGTAGGAGGCTGGACTGGCTTGTAGTGAGTACCAAGGGGTACTTGCACCTTGCACCAGGCCCAGTTATCCCTTATTAGTGTATAGGGTGTCTAGCAGCTTAGGCTGATAGATAATGGTAGCTTAGCAGAGCAACTTAGGCTGAACTAGGAGACGTGTGAAGCTACTACAGTACCACTTAGTGTCATATGCACAATATCATAAGAAAACACAATACACAGTTATACTAAAAATAAAGGTACTTTATTTTTATGACAATATGCCAAAGTATCTTAGAGTGTACCCTCAGTGAGAGGATAGGAAATATACCCAAGATATATATACACAATAGCAAAAATATGCAGTATAGTCTTAGAAAACAGTGCAAACAATGTATAGTTACAATAGGATGCAATGGGGAAACGTAGGGATAGGGGCAACACAAACCATATACTCCAAAAGTGGAATGCGAACCACGAATGGACCCCAAACCTATGTGACCTTGTAGAGGGTCGCTGGGACTATTAGAAAATAGTGAGAGTTAGAAAAATAACCCTCCCCAAGACCCTGAAAAGTGAGTGCAAAGTGCACTAAAGTTCCCCTAAGGACAAAGTAGTCGTGTTAGAGGAATAATGCAGGAAAGACACAAACCAGCAATGCAACAACTGTGGATTTCCAATCTAGGGTACCTGTGGAACAAGGGGACCAAGTCCAAAAGTCACAAGCAAGTCGGAGATGGGCAGATGCCCAGGAAATGCCAGCTGCGGGTGCAAAGAAGCTTCGACTGGACAGAAGAAGCTGAGGTTTCTGCAGGAACGAAAAGGGCTAGAGACTTCCCCTTTGGTGGACGGATCCCTCTTGCCTTGGAAAGTCGTGCTGAAGTGTTTTCCCGGCGGAAGGACGCCAACAAGCCTTGCAAGACGCAAATCGTGCGTTTGGCGTTTTTGGACGCTGCTGGGGCCCAGGAGGGACCAGGAGGTCGCAAATTGGACCTGAAGAGAGAAGGGACGTCGAGCAAGACAAAGAGCCCTCACTGAAGCAGGTAGCACCCGGAGAAGTGCCAGAAACAGGCACTACGAGGATGCGTGAAACAGTGCTTGCCGAAGTTGCACAAAGGAGTCCCACGTCGCCGGAGACCAACTTAGAAAGTCGTGCAATGCAGGTTAGAGTGCCGTGGACCCAGGCTTGGCTGTGCATGAAGGATTTCCGCCGGAAGTGCACAGGGGCCAGAGTAGCTGCAAAGTTGCGGTTCCCAGCAATGCAGACCAGCGAGGTGAGGCAAGGACTTACCTCCACCAAACTTGGGCTGAAGAGTCACTGGACTGTGGGGGTCACTTGAACAGAGTCGCTGGATTCGAGGGACCTCGCTCGTCGTGCTGAGAGGAGACCCAAGGGACCGGTGATGCAGCTTTTTGGTGCCTGCGGTTGCAGGGGGAAGATTCCGTCGACCCACGGGAGATTTCTTCGGAGCTTCTGGTGCAGAGAGGAGGCAGGCTACCCCCACAGCATGCACAAGCAGGAAAACAGTCGAGAAGGCGGCAGGATCAGCGTTACAGAGTTGCAGTAGTCGTCTTTGCTACTATGTTGCAGGTTTGCAGGCTTCCAGCGCGGTCAGCGGTCGTTTCCTTATCAGAAGGTGAAGAGAGAGATGCAGAGGAACTCGGCTGAGCTCATGCATTCGTTATCTAAAGTTTCCCCAGAGACAGAGACCCTAAATAGCCAGAAAAGAGGGTTTGGCTACCTAGGAGAGAGGAAAGGCTACTAACACCTGAAGGAGCCTATCAGCAGGAGTCTCTGACGTCACCTGGTGGCACTGGCCACTCAGAGCAGTCCAGTGTGCCAGCAGCACCTCTGTTTCCAAGATGGCAGAGGTCTGGAGCACACTGGAGGAGCTCTGGACACCTCCCAGGGGAGGTGCAGGTCAGGGGAGTGGTCACTCCCCTTTCCTTTGTCCAGTTTCGCGCCAGAGCAGGGGCTAAGGGGTCCCTGAACCGGTGTAGACTGGCTTATGCAGAATTGGGCACATCTGTGCCCAACAAAGCATTTCCAGAGGCTGGGGGAGGCTACTCCTCCCCTGCCTTCACACCATTTTCCAAAGGGAGAGGGTGTCACACCCTCTCTCAGAGGAAGTTCTTTGTTCTGCCATCCTGGGCCAGGCCTGGCTGGACCCCAGGAGGGCAGCTGCCTGTCTGAGGGGTTGGCAGCAGCAGCAGCTGCAGTGAAACCCCAGGAAGGGCAGTCTGGCAGTACCAGGGTCTGTGCTACAGACCACTGGGATCATGGAATTGTACCAACAATGCCAGGATGGCATAGAGGGGGCAATTCCATGATCATAGACATGTTACATGGCCATATTCGGGGTTACCATGGTGAAGCTACATATAGGTAGTGACCTATATGTAGTGCACGCGTGTAATGGTGTCCCCGCACTCACAAAGTTCAGTGAATTGGCTCTGAACAATGTGGGGGCACCTTGGCTAGTGCCAGGGTGCCCTCACACTAAGTAACTTTGCACCTAACCTTTACCAGGTAAAGGTTAGACATATAGGTGACTTATAAGTTACTTAAGTGCAGTGTAAAATGGCTGTGAAATAACGTGGACGTTATTTCACTCAGGCTGCAGTGGCAGGCCTGTGTAAGAATTGTTGAGCTCCCTATGGGTGGCAAAAGAAATGCTGCAGCCCATAGGGATCTCCTGGAACCCCAATACCCTGGGTACCTCAGTACCAGATACTAGGGAATTATAAGGGTGTTCCAGTAAGCCAATATAAATTGGTAAAAATGGTCACTAGCCTGTCAGTGACAATTTGGAAAGAAATGAGAGAGCATAACCACTGAGGTTCTGATTAGCAGAGCCTCAGTGAGACAGTTAGTCACTACACAGGTAACACATTCAGGCACACTTATGAGCACTGGGGCCCTGGGTTACCAGGGTCCCAGTGACACATACAACTAAAACAACATATATACAGTGAAAAATGGGGGTAACATGCCAGGCAAGATGGTACTTTCCTACACAACCCCCCCCAAACGAAGGACAATAAGACTAGCCATTACCTGATGAGTCTTCATTGTCTAAGTGGAAATATCTGGAGAGTCCATCTGCATTGGAGTGGCTACTCCCAGGTCTATGTTCCACTGTATAGTCCATTCCCTGTAGGGATATGGACCACCTCAACAATTTAGGATTTTCACCTTTCATTTGTTTTAGCCAAAGTAGAGGTTTGTGGTCTGTCTGAACAATGAAGTGAGTGCCAAACAGGTATGGCCTCAACTTCTTCAGAGCCCAGACCACAGCAAAGGCCTCCCTCTCAATGGCAGACCAACGCTTTTCTCTAGGGGTCAACCTCCTACTAATAAAAGCAACAGGTTGATCCTGGCCCTCAGAATTAAGTTGTGATAGGACTGCCCCTACTCCTAATTCAGATGCATCAGTTTGGACATAGAATTCTTTAGAGTAACAAGGGCTTTTCAGGACAGGTGCAGAGCACATGGCCTGCTTCAGCTCCTCAAAAGCTTTCTGACAGCTTGCTGTCCATAATACCTTTTTAGGCATTTTCTTGGATGTGAGGTCATTAAGAGGGGCTGCAATGGAGCCATAGTTCTTAATGAACCTCCTGTAATACCCAGTGAGGCCTAGGAAGGCTCTCACCTGAGTCTGAGTGGTAGGGGGAACCCAATCAATAATAGTTTGGATTTTCCCCTGAAGTGGTGCAATCTGTTCCCCACCAACAAGGTGTCCCAGATAAACCACCTTACCCTGCCCTATCTGGCACTTTGAAGCCTTGATAGTGAGGCCTGCCTTTTGCAGAGCCTCCAAAACTTTCCATAGGTGGACCAGGTGATCATCCCAGCTGGAGCTAAAGACAGCTATATCATCCAAATATGCTGCACTGAAAGCTTCCAGCCCTTGCAGGACTGTGTTCACCAACCTCTGAAAAGTGGCAGGTGCATTTTTCAAACCAAAAGGCATTACAGTAAACTGGTAATGTCCTCCAATGGTAGAAAATGCAGTCTTAGGTTTAGCATCTTCTGACAATTTGATCTGCCAATACCCTGCAGTCAAATCAAAAGTGCTTAGATACTTGGCAGATGCCAGTGTATCTATAATCTCATCTGCCCTGGGTATAGGGTGAGCATCAGTTTTGGTTACCAAGTTGAGACCTCTATAGTCTACACAAAACCACATTTCCTTCTTTCCATCTTTAGAATTGGGTTTTGGTACCAGTACCACAGGAGAAGCCCATGGACTGTCAGAGTGCTCAACCACTCCTAGTTCCAACATTTTCTGAACTTCTTGCTTTATGCAGTCCCTGACATGGTCAGGCTGCCTATAGATCTTACTTTTGACAGGTAAACTGTCTCCAGTATCTATAGTGTGCTCACACCAAGAAGTGGTGCCTGGCACAGTAGAGAAGGGTTCTGAAAATTGTCCTAGGAGATTTATGCAATTGTCTTTCTGCTCAGCAGTAAGACAATTAGCCAAAACTACACCTTCCACAAGAGCATCTTGTTCTGTGGAAGAGAAGAGATCAGGTAGAGGATCACTGTCTTCTTCCTGTCCCTCATCAGTTGCCATGAGCAGGGTGAGATCAGCCCTGTCATAGTAGGGTTTCAGGCGGTTGACATGGAGCACCCTGAGGGGACTCCTGGCAGTGCCTAAGTCAACCAAGTAGGTGACTTCACCCTTCTTTTCAACAATTGTGTGGGGTCCACTCCATTTATCTTGGAGTGCTCTTGGGGCCACAGGCTCCAAGACCCACACTTTCTGCCCTGGTTGGTACTGAACCAAAACAGCCTTCTGATCATGCCATTGCTTCTGGAGCTCTTGGCTGGCCTGAAGGTTTTTACTGGCCTTTTTCATGTACTCAGCCATCCTTGATCTGAGGCCAAGTACATAATCCACAATATCCTGCTTAGGAGCTTTTAAAGGTTGTTCCCAACCCTCCTTTACAAGTGTGAGTGGACCCCTAACAGGGTGTCCAAAAAGAAGTTCAAAGGGGCTGAAGCCCACTCCTTTCTGGGGTACCTCCCTGTAGGCAAAAAGGAGGCATGGTAGAAGGATATCCCATCTCCTGCGGAGTTTTTCAGGGAGTCCCATAATCATGCCTTTGAGAGTTTTATTAAATCTCTCCACCAGTCCATTTGTTTGTGGATGATAGGGTGTTGTGAACTTGTACGTTACACCACACTCCTTCCACATGGCCTTTAAGTATGCAGACATGAAATTGCTTCCTCTGTCTGATACTACTTCCTTTGGGAAGCCCACCCTAGAAAATATTCCCAGGAGGGCCTTTGCCACTGCAGGTGCTGTAGTGGTCCTTAAAGGAATTGCTTCAGGATATCTTGTGGCATGGTCCACTACCACTAAGATAAACCTATTGCCTGAAGCAGTAGGAGGGTCAAGGGGGCCAACTATGTCAACCCCTACCCTTTCAAAGGGAACCCCAACCACAGGCAGTGGGATAAGGGGTGCCTTTGGAGTGCCACCTGTCTTGCCACTGGCTTGACAGGTTTCACAGGACTTGCAAAATTCTTTTGTGTCCTCAGACATCCTAGGCCAATGAAACAATGGAACCAATCTGTCCCAAGTTTTCATTTGACCCAGGTGCCCAGCTAGGGGAATGTCATGTGCCAGTGTTAGGAGGAACTTTCTGTACTCCTGAGGAATCACTCATCTCCTGGCAGCTCCAGGTTTAGGATCCCTATGCTCAGTGTACAAGAGGTTGTCCTCCCAGTAAACTCTGTGAGAGTCACTGACATCCCCATTAGCCTGTTTGACAGCTTGCTGTCTGAGACCCTCTAATGTGGGACAGGTTTGCTGTGCCACACTCAGCTCCTCTCTGGCAGGCCCCCCTTCACCCAAAAGCTCAGCAGTGTCTGCTTCCAGCTCCTCTGGTGTAGGTTCTGCACAGGGAGGGAATTCTTCTTCCTCAGAATTAGAATCCACTGTAGAGGGAGGGATAGTAGGAAGTGGTTTGCTTCTACTAGCCCTAGCTTTAGGGAGCACTTGGTCCATTGTTCCAGGATCCAAGCTTCCCTGTCCTTTTTGCTTTTTGGCCTGAGCCCTTGTCAAAGCAAAAATATGCCCTGGAATGCCCAGCATTGCTGCATGGGCCTCCAACTCCACATCTGACCAAGCTGATGTCTCCAAATCATTCCCTAATAGACAGTCTACAGGTAAATCTGAAGCTACCACAACTTTCTTTGGACCAGTTACCCCCCCCCAGTTGAGATTTACAACAGCCATGGGGTGGCTTTGTGTTATGTTGTGAGCATCGGTTGCTTGGTACTGGTGTCCAAGTATGTGTTGTTCAGGGTGCACCAGTTTCTCAATCACCATTGTGACACTGGCACCTGTGTCCCTGTAGGCCTGGACCTCAACACCATTTATTAGGGTTAGTTGCTTGTACTTCTCCAAGTTATGGGGGCAAGCAACCAAAGTGGCTAAATCAATAGCCCCTTCAGAGACTAAAGTAGCCTCTGTGGTCTCCCTAATCAGACCAACCCCAACTAAATTACCAAAAGTGAGCCCAGCTACTCCCTTGGATTGGCTATTAGTAGGTTTGCTCCCACCACCACTGCTATTAGTAGGGACACTAGGTGTAGCAGTAGGGGTTGTAGTGGTAGGAGCTGTGGTGCCTTTCTTTGGACAACTGGGATCTGTTGTCCAATGGCCTTTTATTTTACATAAATAGCACCATGGTTTCTTTTCCTTGTTCTGATTAAAGGAGGATTTGGACCCACCACCCCCACCAGAGTGTTTTTGTGGGCCTGATGAAGACTCATTTTTAGATTTGTCCCCACCTTTGTCAGAAGACTTACCATCTTTCTTTTTGTTGCCATCTTTGTCACCCCCTGTATTAACTTTTATGTTCACTCTTGTTCTGACCCATTTGTCTGCCTTCTTTCCCAATTCTTGGGGAGAGGTCAGATCAGAGTCCACCAAGTACTGGTGCAACAAATCAGACACACAATTATTAAGAATATGCTCTCTCAGGATTAAGTTATACAGGCTGTCATAATCAGTAACTTTACTGCCATGTAACCACCCCTCCAAGGCCTTCACTGCCTGGTCAATGAAATCAACCCAGTCTTGTGAAGACTCCTTTTTGGTCTCTCTGAACTTTATCCTGTACTGTTCAGTGGTTAAGCCATAACCATCCAGGAGTGCATTCTTAAGAACTTGGAAATTATTAGCATCATTTTCTTTTACAGTAAGGAGCCTATCCCTACCTTTTCCACTAAATGATAGCCATAGGATAGCAGCCCACTGCCTTTGAGGGACATCCTGTACAACACAGGCCCTCTCAAGTGCAGCAAACCACTTGTTAATGTCATCCCCCTCCTTATAAGGGGGAACTATCTTGTGCAGATTCCTGGAATCATGCTCTTTTGCAGGATGACTATGGGGAATACTGCTGCTGCCACCATGGGTATCTAAACCCAACTTCTGTCTTTCCTTCTCTAATTCAAAAGACTGTCTATCCAAATCCAGCTGTTGCTTTTTAAGCTTCAGTCTGGTTTGTTCCACCCTCAACTTATTGAGTTCCCTCTCTAACATTCTGTCATCAGGGTTGGTGGGAGGGACATTTCTAGAAACAGAGCTATGATGGGAATGAACAGAAGGAGACCTGTCCCTTACAGAAGCCAACTTAACAGCTTGGTTTACAGAAACATTACTACCAGTATGGTGAGAATAAATGCTTTTGCTATGATGTGAGACAACACTATTTATTTGGTGTGGCTCATCATCCTTACCATCTATGCTAGATTGTCTAGTAATGGGCAGGCTAGGAAGTTTCTTTCCTGAATCTTTTCCTGGGGGAGTCCCTGAATCAGATTGGGAACTATTAGATACTTTTTCAACAGATGGGGCACCTATGGCCTTATCCTGTTCTCTAAGCATGTTAATTAACAGTTCCAAGGCAGGATTCTTCCCTACACTCAAACCTCTCTCTATACAGAGACTCCTTGCTCTTTTCCAGCTAAGGTTGTCATATGCAAGTTTGGACAGATCAACACTTTGGCCTGTGCCAGACATTTTTTAGAGAGAGTTAAAGTGATAGAGAAAGAGACAAAAGTTTTCAGAACTTTTTGGAAAGACAGAAAAAAACTTTTTAAACTTTTAAGAACTTTTTGAAAGTTTAGGAGTACTTTTCAGCACTTAGAAAAGAGTGAAAAGAGGAAATGCAAAACTTTTTGGCTATGTGTATATACACTGACCTTGTTTTGTATATTTTTCTCTTATGAAAAGTACAATGACAAGAGTGGTAAGTAGTCTCAAGCACTTATCCCACCACTGCACAACCAATGTAGGAGGCTGGACTGGCTTGTAGTGAGTACCAAGGGGTACTTGCACCTTGCACCAGGCCCAGTTATCCCTTATTAGTGTATAGGGTGTCTAGCAGCTTAGGCTGATAGATAATGGTAGCTTAGCAGAGCAACTTAGGCTGAACTAGGAGACGTGTGAAGCTACTACAGTACCACTTAGTGTCATATGCACAATATCATAAGAAAACACAATACACAGTTATACTAAAAATAAAGGTACTTTATTTTTATGACAATATGCCAAAGTATCTTAGAGTGTACCCTCAGTGAGAGGATAGGAAATATACCCAAGATATATATACACAATAGCAAAAATATGCATTATAGTCTTAGAAAACAGTGCAAACAATGTATAGTTACAATAGGATGCAATGGGGAAACATAGGGATAGGGGCAACACAAACCATATACTCCAAAAGTGGAATGCGAACCACGAATGGACCCCAAACCTATGTGACCTTGTAGAGGGTCGCTGGGACTATTAGAAAATAGTGAGAGTTAGAAAAATAACCCTCCCCAAGACCCTGAAAAGTGAGTGCAAAGTGCACTAAAGTTCCCCTAAGGACAAAGTAGTCGTGTTAGAGGAATAATGCAGGAAAGACACAAACCAGCAATGCAACAACTGTGGATTTCCAATCTAGGGTACCTGTGGAACAAGGGGACCAAGTCCAAAAGTCACAAGCAAGTCGGAGATGGGCAGATGCCCAGGAAATGCCAGCTGCGGGTGCAAAGAAGCTTCGACTGGACAGAAGAAGCTGAGGTTTCTGCAGGAACGAAAAGGGCTAGAGACTTCCCCTTTGGTGGACGGATCCCTCTTGCCTTGGAAAATCGTGCAGAAGTGTTTTCCCGCCGGAAGGACGCCAACAAGCCTTGCTAGACGCAAATTGTGCGTTTGGCGTTTTTGGACGCTGCTGGGGCCCAGGAGGGACCAGGAGGTCGCAAGTTGGACCTGAAGAGAGAGGGGACGTCGCGCAAGACAAAAAGCCCTCACTGAAGCAGGTAGCACCCAGAGAAGTGCCAGAAACAGGCACTACGAGGATGTGTGAAACAGTGCTCGCCGAAGTTGCACAAAGGAGTCCCACGTCGCCGGAGACCAACTTAGAAAGTCGTGCAATGCAGGTTAGAGTGCCGTGGACCTAGGCTTGGCTGTGCACGAAGGATTTCCGCCGGAAGTGCACAGGGGCCGGAGTAGCTACAAAGTCGCGGTTCCCAGCAATGCAGCCCAGCGAGGTGAGGCAAGGACTTACCTCCACCAAACTTGGGCTGAAGAGTCACTGGACTGTGGGGGTCACTTGGACAGAGTCGCTGGATTCGAGGGACCTCGCTCGTCGTGCTGAGAGGAGACCCAAGGGACCGGTGATGCAGCTTTTTGGTGCCTGCGGTTGCAGGGGGAAGATTCCGTCGACCCACGGGAGATTTCTTCGGAGCTTCTGGTGCAGAGAGGAGGCAGGCTACCCCCACAGCATGCACAAGCAGGAAAACAGTCGAGAAGGCGGCAGGATCAGCGTTACAGAGTTGCAGTAGTCGTCTTTGCTACTATGTTGCAGGTTTGCAGGCTTCCAGCGCGGTCAGCGGTCGTTTCCTTATCAGAAGGTGAAGAGAGAGATGCAGAGGAACTCGGCTGAGCTCATGCATTCGTTATCTAAAGTTTCCCCAGAGACAGAGACCCTAAATAGCCAGAAAAGAGGGTTTGGCTACCTAGGAGAGAGGAAAGGCTACTAACACCTGAAGGAGCCTATCAGCAGGAGTCTCTGACGTCACCTGGTGGCACTGGCCACTCAGAGCAGTCCAGTGTGCCAGCAGCACCTCTGTTTCCAAGATGGCAGAGGTCCGGAGCACACTGGAGGAGCTCTGGACACCTCCCAGGGGAGGTGCAGGTCAGGGGAGTGGTCACTCCCCTTTCCTTTGTCCAGTTTCGCACCAGAGCAGGGGCTAAGGGGTCCCTGAACCGGTGTAGACTGGCTTATGCAGAATTGGGCACATCTGTGCCCAACAAAGCATTTCCAGAGGCTGGGGGAGGCTACTCCTCCCCTGCCTTCACACCATTTTCCAAAGGGAGAGGGTGTCACACCCTCTCTCAGAGGAAGTTCTTTGTTCTGCCATCCTGGGCCAGGCCTGGCTGGACCCCAGGAGGGCAGCTGCCTGTCTGAGGGGTTGGCAGCAGCAGCAGCTGCAGTGAAACCCCAGGAAGGGCAGTCTGGCAGTACCAGGGTCTGTGCTACAGACCACTGGGATCATGGAATTGTACCAACAATGCCAGGATGGCATAGAGGGGGCAATTCCATGATCATAGACATGTTACATGGCCATATTCGGGGTTACCATGGTGAAGCTACATATAGGTAGTGACCTATATGTAGTGCACGCGTGTAATGGTGTCCCCGCACTCACAAAGTTCAGTGAATTGGCTCTGAACAATATGGGGGCACCTTGGCTAGTGCCAGGGTGCCCTCACACTAAGTAACTTTGCACCTAACCTTTACCAGGTAAAGGTTAGACATATAGGTGACTTATAAGTTACTTAAGTGCAGTGTAAAATGGCTGTGAAATAACGTGGACGTTATTTCACTCAGGCTGCAGTGGCAGGCCTGTGTAAGAATTGTCAGAGCTCCCTATGGGTGGCAAAAGAAATGCTGCAGCCCATAGGGATCTCCTGGAACCCCAATACCCTGGGTACCTCAGTACCATATACTAGGGAATTATAAGGGTGTTCCAGTAAGCCAATGTAAATTGGTAAAAATGGTCACTAGCCTGTCAGTGACAATTTGGAAAGAAATGAGAGAGCATAACCACTGAGGTTCTGATTAGCAGAGCCTCAGTGAGACAGTTAGTCACTACACAGGTAACACATTCAGGCACACTTATGAGCACTGGGGCCCTGGGTTACCAGGGTCCCAGTGACACATACAACTAAAACAACATATATACAGTGAAAAATGGGGGTAACATGCCAGGCAAGATGGTACTTTCCTACACCAGGCCAGGCCCCAGACACACACCACGGGGTTGGAGTCTGCATTGTGAGAGGACAGTTACAGCCCATTTAAGTGTAAGTGACCACTCCGCCCTCCACTCTAGCACAGATGGCTCATCAGGATATGCAGGCTACACCCCAGCTCCCTTTGTCTCACTGTCTATTGAGAATTCACAAACAGCCCAACTGGCAAACTGACCCAGACAGCCAATCCACAAATAGGCAGAGACACACACTGCAGGGGCAGGTCTGAACCATGTTTACGGGGCTACTAATGCGGGTGGCACAAACAGTGCTGCAGGCCCACTGGTAGCATTTGATTTACAGGTCCTGGGCACCTCTAGTGCACTTTACTAGGGACTCACACATAAATCAAATATGGCAATCATGGATAAGCCAATTACACATACATTGTAGATAGCAAACACTTGCACTTTAGCACTGGTTAGCAGTGGTAAAGTGCCCAGAGTATCAAAAACAGCAAAAACAGGGTCCAGCACACATCAACAACCTGGAAAGCAGAGGAAAAAAGTTAGGGGAGACCACACCAAGGATGCCAAGGCTAATATTCCCCAAAAGAAGATGAAAACAGTACTTGGGCCTCGGCACACTGATTAGATCAAACACACAAGGAACAATGGGAAGTAGTATGCTACAGCCAATAGAAACCGAGGAAAAGTAAGGGACGATGACCCTATCATTTGATGTATTTTAACAGGCCTTTAAAGGGACGTATCAAAGTCCAAGGTAACTTTGAGTACTATTTACATGGGTTATTACTCAATAATTTGGGCTATGAAAGCACTCATCTCTTTGATTGTGTGATCTGAGGAGTATAAGGGATATCTGTCAACATATATATAAGTTTTTAAACTCTAGGATGCTCTTGGACTCATAGCCTTTGGTGTTTATCCATTTACACCTATGTTTTACTTGCATGGAGATGGAGGTGGCATATTCTGGTTGGCTACAGTGAGACCCTAGCCAGGTTGAATCTACAATTCCTGTCAGGGATGGGTGATTGCACTCACTGCATAACCTGCTCTCACCCATGGGTATATTGGCACTGAGCAGTCAGGCTTATCACAGGGGCAATGTGCAAAGCATTGGAACAGCACTCTCACAGAACAAATACAGTAAGGTCCATATTTATACTTTTTGACGCAAACCAGCGCCGGAGCTGGTTTGCGTAAAAAATATTACCGCCGGCTAACACCATTTCTTTGCGCCGTACGGGCATCAAATGTATTCTTTGACGCACGGCGTCGCAAGCCACAGGTGTGAGTAATTTTTTTTCACTCAAACCAATGCGTCACGTTGTAAAGGAAAACTACGTTAATGCGGCGAAAATGACTGTGACTGGTTTACAACGTCGCAAACCAGATACGTGCCGCAATTGCGTCAAACAGTGGCGCAAACACTGCAAAATGTGCTAAGGAGAGACAGAATAGATCCCAGATGTTTGCACAGACACCAGGAACCAGCCAGGAAGACCCACACAAGGCCCAGGACAGGGAGAAGAAGAAAAGAAAGTGTTGCTTCAGTGCAGAGGAGCAGGAAATTCTGGTGAAAGAGGTGACGGAACACCAGCACAAACTGTTTGCCATCTCAAAGTTGCCAATCAGTAGGAGAGAGGCAATATGACAACACATTGTTGACAAGATCAACAGTGTGGCAGAAGTACAGAGAACAGTCATCGAGTGCAAGAAACGCTGGCATGACTGCAAGCGCAGGACCAAGGAAAAGATGGCCAGGAACAGGAAGGCAGCACTGGAGACTGGAGGTGGGAGTCCAGCACCGCAGGAGGCCCTGGACCACATGGAGGAGATGGTGGCAGCCGTCATCCTTGAGGAGATCGTCACAGGGATTCAAGGACAGGACATCGCAGACTACCAGGAGACGACACACATGCAGGGTAAGTCAAATGGGGAAATAAAATGCACAAATGTTAACTGTAAGCGGGGGTGGACATACCTACAACACAATGCATGTAAGTGATGATATTCAGGGAGTGGCATGGGTAAAGGGGCACAGCACTGGGGCATGGGCTGTACAGAGGAAACCTGGGGCACAATACTACACAACACCAACAACCTTTGCATGGGGGTATGCTTCCATTCCAAGGATGTTGCAAAGGTAAAGCCAGGCCAGGAGGGCAGGGAACAACGTAAAACTGGCAGCCCGTCACACGTCAGCCAGTATTCTCCCTACATTAACTTGGGCCCAATTAACAACCTCTGGCCATATCTGCAAGTGGAATGTAACATTGACAACAGTTGCCACTACACCTCTGCTTTGTGTGCAGGTCAAGTAACTAATGGCTGTAACGTCCCCATGGATCAAATACACCCAAATTAGAGGGTTCAGGATGACAACTTTATCAATCCCTTGAAATCAATACAAGTGTTCCAATCCTGTCAAATGTGATTGTCCAAAGTTGCTACAAACATCAGCCATTGTCATAAACATTAGGAGGTACACAGCACTAATGCCATACCCATGCTGCATATGTCAGGGTCCACCCTGTGCCTGGGTCACAATAGCTCCAATGACACCATGCTACATCCCCAATGTCATACTGCTCAGACAACAACATTGAGGGGGAGGACACATGTAACTGGTTACAGAAATACTCCTGCACAGTCAGAGGAGGAAATAGAACACTGCTAGGACAATCAGTGCAATCCAATGTACCACACATTCCCCAACATCAGCAGTACACATTACCAATGCTGACATCCATATCGTGCCATAACAATGCTATACATAGTATATGTTAGATCTCAACAACCTATAGGTAGATGTGAAAGATCAGAGACTGGGCAGTTCCAGATTGTTAAGTGTGGTACTAGTGCCATCAGAACACCCACAGCCAGTGAAAGGCCTTACCATGAGAATGGAAGTAGACAGAGGGTTGAGTAGGACAAGAAGGTTGCAATTCACAATTTGGCCAGAACCAACACCTAGAGGATGTGATGCTGACAAGTCCACAAACTGACCACAATACATGTGACATGCAGGTGGGGCATAGGCCTGGGAGAATGCTAATATGAAAGATAGGAACAATGAACAGGAACCAAGGTCACAATGTGAAAATATTCAGAAGGCAGACATGTCACATTACAAATCCCACAACACAGACACACTAATTGTACCATATCTCATTGCAGAGGACGATGGCTCTCCTGCGGACATGCCTTTCCAGGACTACCCTTATGACATGGATGACAACCTGACAAACATCAGCCAGCAGAACCTCCAAGATGTCCTTGGAATCCTCCAGACCCCACCTTCAGTCACAAGGAGGAGCACAGAACTAGCAGCCATCACAGAGGACCCACCCACCACCCCAATTGTACGACCTGCCAGCTCCAACACAGCTGAGGACTCTGACAACCCTGGCACCAGCTTTGAGAGAACTGTAGTTGGAGCACAGCGGGAGCTGGCCAAGGATCTGTGGGTGGGGATGCAAAGTATGGCAGCCAGCTTAGAGGGGGTGCGTTTGTGCATGATGTCAACTGAAGAACAGGCAGCAGCTATGCAAGGGCGAACAACAATCTTGCAGGAAGTTGAAAAAAGGTTGAAGGAAATCAGCACAGCTGTAATAGAGTTGACCCAACACCTACAACAACAATCCTGTCAACGCCTGCACAAATGCAATATTGAACCCCTGCGGGGCGACCTGGCTGCCTACCACCATGATGTGGCTGCTATTCAAGAACCAACAGCTCCTCCTTGCTGCAGTACTGCCCTTAAGAGACCCACAGTTGGCAGCTACCAGAATGTCTGATTCCACGTCTTCAAACACTGAGGTGTGGGTTGCCCCTTCACAACCACCACCACCAAGGGCAGAGGAGACAACACACACATCAGAAGATGAAGACGTGGAACAGATCACCTTCACCCGTTAGAGTACCCGGTAGCACTAGTCCCTGCCACATGGTCACCTATTACCAAGGTCCTGTGCTTTGTAACATGCCAGTCTTGCAACAACTGCACTCAAGCACTGTTCTTCAACCCACAGTTTATCTTATCAACCTGCCCTGTGATTGTCTCTCGCTACCTCATTGGTAAATCCTGTCCCTATGCACTTTCTGACACTTCACCCCAGCATGTCCAATGACATGTCCTTTTGCAATTGTGTAGGTTCACAATGGAAGTTGTCACACTAATGGACTCACAATCATGGACAATGTACATATAGCACTACAGCACTTTCAAATAAATAGCACTTACACAACAACTTTATCTCTGTGTAATGTGACACATCAACCGTGATGGCCATTAGTGATGTTTACCTCAGGTTAATGATTATTGATTGTCAATACACCTGACCTGAATGGATCTTGGCTGATAACTATGCACAGTGGTCTGGATTTTACCATCATCTTCCCTCCCTAAGGCTTATTTCATAGGAAAATATAAACTATAGACCACAATGATGTATTGGGCAGAATAATGTTTCCTCAAGGGATGTCTAAGCCAGAAAATAGTGCCTTCAAATTTTTTCAGAAAGTCTAAACTTACGTATGTGACATTTGCCCCAATTATTAGCTAACACACACCAAACAGCATGAATGGATATGTATGAGTTTCCATAGAAATAAGTCACCAGGCTGACCATTGTAACAAATGATAGGTGTGAGTTATGTATACCATACTACATAACAGCATACTACCACTGACTTTATAAGGATTCGCTTGGACAGCAGGCTGCAGGCAGACTTAACACAGTGTCCTCAATACAAAATCTGTTAGCAAAGTATGTGACATTGAAAACATACATCACAAAATAAGCACAATTTGGATCCATAGTAACCGTGAGTGGTGGGTGCAATGGATGGCCGAATCTTAGCTAAGTAGCTTTGGTGTAGCTGCCAATGTAACAGCTCAGTTGGGATATGGTTGCAGCATGGGACACAAAAGCTAATACAAAAGAGACACTGTTCACTCATGCTAAGGCCCTGATCTACAAGCATTTGACACATACTGTAAAGGGTTACCTGGATATTTATTAAACAGTCAAAACAGAAGCTAAAACCAGGGGAAACACCTTACCTAACCTAAACTACTCTAACTACACATTACCCACAACTGTCCCTAACTAACCTAAGCTACACTTACTTATCACATTTAACAAAACGATCTAAACACCAACCCCCCTTCTAAGACGGGACACATGGAGGACAACATATACTAACCTAAACACATTTTTGATGGCACGCACCCTCCGATTCACTTGTGCCACCTCCTGCTGCAGCCTGGTCATTTTACGCAACACACGGTCCAAGTTCCGTTGCACCTGGTTAAAAGCTGCAGGGTCTGTGACTGCAGCAGGGGTGGTCTGGGTGCCAGTGGAGGAAGTATGGGCCCTTGTCTGTGCCATGTCTGTAGGAGAAGGTGCAGGTGGTGCTGTGACAGGTCCTGGAGCTGTGGATGTTGATGGTCCAGCAAATGTCCCTGCTGATGTTGGTGCCACCTGGGTGGTAGTGGTGGTGCTGATGGTGGTGGCTGTGGTGGACATGGAATGGCCCCCTTGGGCAAATGCCCGCCACATTCCGGAGTCTCTTTCATGGCGATAACACCTTGCCATGTTGCGGTACCCAGACTCCACATCCAGAATGTGGCGGTAACGCATTGCCCTGCGCTGAAACTCTCAAAGCTAGATGGGAGCCATATTGGCAGCTGTTAAGACAAATAGAAAACCAAACATTGGGTACTTCATTGTGTGAAATGGCTCAAGGAGTAAATCAGACAATACATCTAATGTACCTGGAACAGCCCATATCATCATACAGATCACTGATTGTCCCTGAGGCAGCACATGCACAGCACATCAAAACCCTAAAAGATGGGTAACAACTGGAATTACTTTGGCAGCATTGTTCAGCCATTTGTCAGGTAAAAATCATGCTGCAAATCCTCCACCACTGACAGGCCAACAAATTACTATGTTTTTAGTGACAATCTAGGGCCACAAGATCTGCGAGTTGTAAATGGAATTGGCAGTATAGAATGCAGATGCTAATCATGAGTGGGTATCCTAGGTTTGGGCAAGTGATTTACAGATTTGCATGTCTGTGTACTAAACTTGGCCCATCAATCCTAGGTACACTATTCACAACCCTACGCCTGTGCCTGATGGGGGGTGGACAAGCAACAAATCATTTTAAACAACAAGGACACCCAGGAAGCTTTGGAAAGCTGTACATGGGTTTGGCCAGCACACCACAGGTAAGGAGGAAGTCCAACTAGGATACACCCCAAGCTTAGACAATCCCATTAACACTTATCTTTGGAAATGCAGACCATTGTCAACATCATTTCCTACCAATAACCCATGACTTACAACAAACAGATAGATGCAAGCAGACATCTGGCCATGAGCTGCATGCACACCTAGGCCATTGTACTGAAGTGCCTCATACTCGTAGCACAACATGTGGAGCTACGTGCCGTTAAGAAGTTAAACATACAGTCAAACATGTTCATTAGTCAATAGGGAAGCTGAAGTCTGTGAGTAAGAGTTTGGCATCCCTATTCTGGGAGAATCAGGGTCTGACTTGCTGACTAAATCACTAATATGGTCCACTGCTACATTTTCTGATTTCAAGTTTTATCCACATAACTCATCCCTATTCACATTGCCCTGCCTACAGGACTGACCTACAATCCCAAATTATGAAAATGCGCTAATGATTGGCCAACTCAAAGATGGGCAAATAATGAAAGTCCACTCAAGGAACAAAACCGATCATTGACCAGCACATCACACCTTGCTATGTGTCCAACACACAGGAGTCAATCACACATCATCAGCAAACACAACACAGAACAGAAATATCAACACTTACTGGAGATGTCTGGGTCTGCAAATCAAGCCACCTCTCCGATAGTGTAGGGTGCAGGTCCACCTGTAAGGCATGGAAGGGAGAAGTGTGCTCAATGTCTCTGCACTGTACAACACTTCCAAATACAAATACATTTGTGCAATATTAACTCAGAAAGTCAAGCCTCTCAGACATGATGATACTGAATCCTATATACTAGTGCAAACATGTACAGACCCGGGGACTCCAGTGAGTGAGACACACATATCTGCACACATGCAGTGGCCCTAACTACCAAGTAGTGGCAAACATGCTCTTTCATTAGTTAGCAGACAAATTCATGGAGTGTATTCCTCTCATCATGTGTATCCATGAGAGACATGCAAAGGCACTTTCCCTGAGGACTGCAATACCAGTCACCCAGACATTGTGACTAAGACCAATTTAAGACACACAGGTACAATGTACAGGGGGCCAGGGACAGTTGTTAGCCCTCAATAAGTATCATTTTCTTCATTTGATGTGCCACAGCTATGGTAAGTTGCACCAACCATAGAGATATGAACCTGTACTGGCCAAGTTTCAGGAGACCCAGCGCCTGCAGGAGGAACAGTATTTGGGCTTCAGGGAGGAACTCAGATCCATCAATTCCACCCTGGGCACCATCGTAGGGGTGCTGAAGGAAGTACTCAACACCAGGAGGGACACTGTGGCACAACAAGGGGCCCCTGACACTAGCCTGGACGATGAACTGCCCACCACCTCCGCCGGCGCTAGTGGACATGATGCCCCACCACAGGACCACCACACCAGCACCCCACCCCCTGCTGAGGGGGAACCACCCCCCAAACGGTCCCTGAGATCCAGTACAAAGACAGAGAACGATGCCAAGACCCCCGCCAAGAAATGAGACAACCCTGATTGTCATCCTTTTGTCCCACTTTGTCACCCTATCCATCCTCAAACTGCCCCAGCTCCACTTCCTATGCTCATTTGTGCAATGCACCTGTGAGACCAATAGACTGGACTCTGCCATGGATATTCCTCCACCTTCACCCCTCACCATTTTACAACCCCCTCCAATATTGAGCACTTAAATAAACACCCTTGAAGCACAACACAATGTGGAGTCAGTCTGTGATTTAGAAATAGTGTATTAGCAATTACAGTGTCAAAATGCTCTTTCAAATGAAATGTCAACATACCTATGTCACACAGCTCTAGTCCATGAGGAAACACAGCAGATGTCACACAGTGGGACCCACATCTGTGAAATCATAAGGGAAAGTGACAACTCAGTGACCATACATTGGGTGAAAACGACAGACAGTAGAGAGGTAGTAGTGTTAAAGTACATGTAGTAGGCAGGTTTGTATTCTTACCTGTGTCTCACTGGAAGTATTGCAGGATCACAGAGGTCCTGTTGTCGATTTCCTCTTCTTCTGCTTTCTCGTCTTCACTGTCCACAGGCTCCACAGCTGCAACAACACCGCCATCTGGACCATCCCCCTGCAGAAAAGGCACCTGTTGTCGCAAAGCTAAGTTGTGAAGCATACAGCAGGCCACGATGATCTGGCATACCTTCTTTGGTGAGTAGAATAGGGATCCACCTGTCATATGGAGGCACCTGAACCTGGCCTTCAGGAGGCCGAAGGTCCTCTCTATTATCCACCAAATTCGCCCATGGGCCTCATTGTAGCATTCCTCTGCCCTTGTCCTGCGATTCCTCACTGGGGTCAGTAGCCATGACAGGTTGGGGTAACCAGAGTCACCTGCAAATGGCGAGGGACAAATGTTAGACACACACTAACCTGTAGGGATATCACCAGACCCAGACAACCATTCCCACTGACTTGCTTCCAGGTGCACACGTAATAGCCACACATGGTGCCTCTGGAGTTGACCCATCACATAAGGGATGCTGCTATTCCGCAGGATGTAAGCGTCATGCACTGAGCAAGGGAATTTAGCATTCACATGGGAGATGTACTGGTCGGCCAAACACACCATCTGCACATTCATGGAATGATAACTCTTCCGGTTTCTGTACACCTGTTCACTCCTGCGGGGGGTACCAAAGTCACATGTGTCCCATCAATGGCACCTATGATGTTGGGTATATGTCCCAGGGCATAGAAGTCACCTTTCACTGTAGGCAAATCCTCCACCTAAGGGAAAATGATGTAGCTCCGCATGTGTTTCAGCAGGGCAGACAACACTTTGGACAGCACGTTGGAAAACATAGGCTGGGACATCCCTGATGCTATGGCCACTGTTGTTCGAAATGACCCACTTGCAAGGAAATGGAGTACTGACAGCACCTGCACTTGAGGGGGGATTCCTGTGGGATGGGGGATAGTTGACACCAGGTCTGGCTCCAACTGGGCACACAGTTCCAGGATTGTGGCACGATCAAACCTGTAGGTGATGATCACATGTCTTTCCATCCATTGTCGACAGTCTGTACACCGGAAGATGCCGCCATCTCCTCACATATCCCAGCGGATGGTGCCTATGAAGGACAACAGTGAGCACAGATCAACCAACTCAGAGGTACGTACCCACAGCTTACACAGAACACGAATCATAATCTGAAATTTGGCCTGTATGAGTGTTGAGGCAAGGCCTAGGTATGTGTGACGCAGTTAAAAATTAAGCCATGTGGGCCCCTGAAATGGCGGCTGCCTGACCTGTAAAGTGGGACAATGGGATGTGATGTAACTTCGCTGGGGTTGTTCAATGTCGTGGTAGGCGGTCGAAGACCGCGGCGCAATTCTGCATTGGTTAACATTGGACCCTATGGGTCCCAGGAGCCAATGATGATGTACGCTGGCGGTGACGGTACGCACCGCCGCGGACATGACCGCCATTTTCTATCTGTTCAATCACTCGATACCTGATCTTCGACAGGAGAGGACCTACACTGCAAGTGCTGCTGTGACCTCAGTCTGGAAGAGACAATGGCTCGTGCGTCTGGGGAAAGGGCCCCTGCCTTCACATCAGAGGAGTTGGAGAAACTCGTGGATGGGGTCCTCCCCCAGTACACGCTACTCTACGGTCCTCCAGACAAACAGGTAAGTACACTGGGAGCATGCTGTATGGGCTATGCCTGTGTGGAGTGGGGTGGATGAAAGATGGGGGGGAGATTGAGGCGTGCATGAAATGACGGTGAGTGCATGTGCCACATGGCAAGGGTAGGGATGGGGTCCAATGACTGTGACGGTGCAGTTGGTAATAATGTTTCTTTTCTCCATGTACAATTCATGTAGGTCAGCGCCCACCAGAAAAAGGATATTTGGTGTGCCATCCCCAAGGAAGTCCGGACCCTGGGGGTCCACCACAGACGGAGCACCCACTGCCGTAAGAGATGGGAGGACATTCGCCGCTGGAGCAAGAAGACGGTGGAGGCCCAGCTGGGGATGGCCTCTCAATGTGGGAGGGGTGCCCATCGCACCATGACCCCCCTGATGTTCAGGATCCTGGCGGTGATGTACCCAGAGTTGGATGGGTGCATGAGGGCATCACAGCAGCCACAAGGGGGTGAGTACACTCTCATTCTGCTGGTTTTGCGCGCATTGGAGGTGTCTGGGTGGGGGAGGTGAGCTGTGGGTTTCCCTAGGCCAGGGCGAGTGTGCTACTTACGTCCCCTTGTTCTGGCAGACCGTATGGCACCCCACTCCACCTGTGTACAGTGCCAAGTTCACCTAGTCAGGCTCCTGTGTCATCCATGTGTGCAGATGTCGGCCCTAGCTTTGAAGGCCATGTCCCAGGGATTGAACAGTGGAGCCCAAGTGCGCGGCATAGTGTAGAGGGCTTCTGCGTCTGTCGTGTCCTTCAACAGTAGCGGTAATGCATGCACTCAACATGTCTTTCTTCTGTTGTCCCCCTCTTTTTGTGGTCTCCCTGTTCTTGTGTGCATTAGCATCATCAGGCGGAGGAGCAGTGGCACCGGAGCAGGAGGGAGCTGCATCCCACATGGCCCTGGAGGGCGAGACTACGGACTCAGAGTTCACCAGTGGGATGGGGGGTGATGGGAGCTCCACGGCAGGGACAGGAGCTGACACCAGTGACACGGACTCGTCCTCTGATGGGAGCTCCCTTGTGGTGGCGGCAACATCTGTGCCCCCTGCATCTACAGGTACAGACCCCACCCCCCCTACCAGCACTGCCCTCCCAGCAGCCCCTCAGCCTTTGCCCCGTGCCCGCTCACCCAGGAGGGTGGGCATCACCTTCACCCCAGGCACCTCAGGCCCTGCCTCAGTCACCCCTGCTGCCCTCAGTGAGGGGGCCATTGACCTCCTCAGGTCCCTCACTGTTGGGCAGTCTACCATTTTGAATGCCAACCAGGGTGTAGAAAGGCAGTTGCAACAAACAAATGCATTCCTAGAGGGCATTCATTCTGGTCAGGCGGCCCTTCAGCGAGCTTTTCAGACTCTGGCCTCAGCACTGATGGCAGCCATTGTCCCTGTGTCTACCCTCCCCCCTCCAACTTCCTCCACCCAGACCCAATCCCCTCCACCTCAGCCTATCCCAAGCACACCTTCAGACCAGTATGCACACACCTCAACACACAAGGGAAGCTCAGGTAAACATAAGCACCACACATCCCACAGGCACTCACGCAATCATCACACACATGCAGACACACCAACATCCACTGCCTCCACTGTGTCCCCCTCCTCCTCGTCTCCCTCCTCCTTCCCAGTCTCGTCTCCACTCACACCTGCATGCACTACATCTACAGCCACTACTTCCGTCACCAGCACACACACCACCACACCCACTCACGTGCAGTCACCACACCCACTACTAATCACACGTCCCCTGTGTCCTCTCCCAGTGTGTCTGTGACGCCCCCTCCCAAGATACACAAACGCAGGCACACACCCACCCATCAGCCATCCTCCTCACGACAGCGTCCTTGCTTGCACCTTCACCCAAAGTCACCAAACAAACACCTCCTACAACCACAACCTCTTCCTCCACTCCCAAACCCCCTCCAGCTACCCATCCCAGTGTTCCCAAGAAACTTTTCCTGTCCAACCTTGACCTCTTTCCCTCACTTCCCCCGCCCCTTCCGTCTCCTAGGGCCCGACTCTCCAGGAACCCAACCTAGCACCTCAGCCACAGCATCTCTGGGACCAGTGATGCCTGTAGTCACCGAAATCTGGAGTGCACCGGCCACCAGGGCAGCCAGTGTGGCACGGAGCCACAGCACGGACAGTCCCCCACCTGTCAAGCATCAAAAGTTGGCCAGTGCCCGCCGGCAGAGGGGGAAGACTCCAGCCACCAAAGCTGCTCCCAGGGGTACAGGTGGGAGTGTGGAATCAGCTGCGACACCTTCCAAGCTGGGGAAGGTCCACACGAAAGTCAGCAAGTCTGGGAAGAGGAGCACGGCGGAGAAGATCGCCACCCGCCCAGCTGCCCAGGAGGCCACCGCCAGCACCAGCCCGCTGCCCAGAAGGCCACTGCCATCATCCCTGCTGCCCAGGAGGCCACCACCAGCACCCGTCCAGCTGCCCAGGAGGCCACCGCCAGAACCAGCCCCGCTGCCCAGGAGGCCACCGCCCTCATCCCCGCTGCCCAGGAGGCCACCGCCAGCACCAGCCCTGCTGCCCAGGACAGGACCGCCAGCACCAGCCCTGCTGGGACAGACAGAACCGCCAGCACCAGCCCAGCTGGGCCAGACAGGACCGCCAGCAGCTGAGTCACTGCAAAGGACCCCTCCGCCACAAGCACCGCTAAACAGGGCTCCGCCGCCACAAGCACTGCTGAACAGGGCACCGTTGCCACAAGCACCGCTGAACAGGGCACCGCCACCACATCTCCGCTGAACAGGGCACCGCCGCCACAAGCACCGCTGAACAGGGCACCGCCGCAACAAGCACCACTGCCAATTACACTGCCGCAACAAGCACCGCTGGCCCATGAGCGCCAAGGGCACTGACGCTACTGAGTCCGTCACGAGCAGGATGAAGCACTCTGGGCACAAAGCCCCCTCCAGAACCAGTGGAGTATCACATCCACTACCTCTGTCCTTGGCAGGATGAAGCACTCTGGGCACAATGCCCCCTCCAGAACCAGTGGAATATCACATCCACTACCTCTGTCCTTGGCAGGATGAAGCACTCTGGGCACAATGCCCCCTCCAGAACCAGTGGAGACTGATATCCACTTGAGAGACTGTGGCTTTGCACTCCCCAGGATGGTACAGTGTGCAACCCACCCACTGTAGAGACTTGAGAGACTGTGGCTTTGCACTCCCCAGGATTGAACAGTGGGCAAACCACCCACTGTAGAGACTTCTGAGACTGTGGCTTTGCACTCCCCAGGATTGAACAGTGGGCAAACCACCCACTGTAGAGACTTGAGAGACTGTGGCTTTGCACTCCCCAGGATGGAACAGCGGGCCCCCTCATGGATTTGGCGTCATGCACTCAACCGGCTGAGGTGCCCCACCTTCCCTTCACCCTGAGGTGCCTGTTTTATTGCTATCTGATGCCCCTGCAGTGTTCTCTCCGTCATGTTCGGGGATTGAGTGTGGGCCTCGCCCATACCGTGTGGGCCCAGTGTTCCACGGACTTCAATGGAGCACTACCTGGACTACTATTCTTGGTGTATATTTTGTTTATAGTGTATATATATTTTTGCATACTGGATATTAATATATTACAATGGTGACACTCATTTCCTTTTGTCCTTGCATTCTTCCCAGGGGGGTTGGGGGTGTAACTGTTATGTATCATGATGAATTAGTGTGTGTGTTGTCGTGGGTGAGGGTGGGGGTGTTGCGTGCTGTGTGTGTGTGTGTCCCTGTTTTTTCCCTCCCCCCTCCCCTGTGTCATAGGTGCAGAACTCACCATGGTCTTCGCCGCCAGCGTTCATGCTCCTGGTGAAGGAGCAAGAAGATAAGGGCTGGCAGGATGTGGAGTTCGGGTTCCATGGCGTCCGGATTCCTTTTGTAGAGGTGAGCGTTTTCCCTTCGAAGTCCTGTTTCCACCGTGTTTTTGTTAGTGGTGAATCCGCCCCGGAAAAGGTGGCGGATTGGTAGGTTGTGATACTGTGGGCGGTACATTGTCTTCCACCTGTCTGTTGGCGGTGACCGCCAAGCTGTTTGTTTGTACCGCTGTGGCGGTCGGAGTGTTAAAGTGGCTGTCTTTGTTGGCGGTTTCCACCACGGTCGTGATCCCATTTTTTTTGCCGCCGGCCTGTTGGCAGTCTTACCGCCGCTTTAACACCGACCGCCAGGGTTGTAATGACCACCTTTGTTTTTGTGAAATCACACAGATAAGTTAAAGAACAATAGAAGAACGGTGTTGTTTGTTTGCTTTGGCATGCACCAGTATATCTTTGTACATTAATTTGATTTTACAATTTTTATAGTGGTGGGAGGCCTGGAGTTTAAGGATGGGGCTAGTTATTTATTTTGTATTTCATTGATTTTTCATCCTTTGCAAAGGAAAATTGTTGCACAGCTCAGTACCTTTTATACATGTTTGTAACATTTGCAATATTATTTTACTATGCTGCCTAGATATCCAAAGGGCCATCTGGCCAGTAGGCCCAGTACTAGTAGTCATCAGTGCATGAAAAAAATGTTTCAGTGATATATGTTTTAAAACTTCATTTAGGGCAGGGATGGCATTGGATTATATTAAAAGAGTTAAGTATTTTATTTTGTTGTTGCAAAAAGTGTATATGTTGTGTGGTAATATTTGATAGCATAGGAGGATAGGTGTACTGCTGCTGTGAAGTTTTTATAACTGAGTTAATTTTCGTGTTTTGCATTGCTGAATTAATGTTAGTGTTTTCTTCAGTGTTACCACCAAGCCTCCTTATGGCCAGTGTGTGTGTGTGTATGTGTGCGTTTGTGTGTGTTTGTCATCATCCTCCATTTGTCTTCGTTCTCCATGCCATGTGGCCAGGGGTAATTTTGTGTAGTCTGAAACCCTACACTTGCATGTGTTCTTTGATCTCCATTCCTCCTTGTTCACAGTTATTTTTTGACCATGTGGCTGGGGGACATTTTCTATATCCAGCCATTGTGTCTTTGCCATACACTTGCATGTGTTCTTCTTTGTTCGCCTTGCTCCGTGTTGTTGTTGCTTCATCATGTGGCTGGCAGCCATTTTGTGCATGCAGTCAATGTTCCTTTGCCATAGGCCTGCAGGCGTTCTTCCTTTGTTTCCCATGCCTCCTTGCTCCTTGTTGCTGTTGTTTGACTATGTAGCTGGCAGCCATTTTGTACATGCAGCCAGTGTTCCTTTGCGATAGGCCTGCATGTGTTCTTTCTTTGTTCGCTATGCCTCCTTGTTGTTGTTGTTTGACCATGTGGCTGATGACCTTTTTGTCCATAAAGCGAGTGTCCCTTTGCCATAGGTTTCCATGTGTTCTTTCTTTTCCCCCTGTCTCCTTGCTCCTTGTTATTTGACCAGGTGGCTGGTAGCCACTTTGTGCATGCAGCCAGTGCTCCTTTGCCATTGGCTTGTATGTGTTCTTTCTTTGTTCGCCATGCCTCCTCGCTCCTTGTTGTTTGTCCATCTGGCTGGCGGCCATTTTGTACATCCAGCCAGTGTCCCTTTGCCATAGGGTTGCATGTGTTCTTTGTTTGCCATGTCTCCTTCCTCCTTGTTGTTTGACAATGTGGCTGGCAGGCATATTGTCCATCCATCCAGCCAGTGTTCCTTTACCATAGGCTTGCATGTGTTCTTTGTTTGCCATGCCTCCTTGCTCCTTCTTGTTGCTTGACCAAGTGACTGGCAGCCATTTCGTGCATCTAGCCAGTGTGTCTTTGCTAAAGGGTTATAAACAAACATCGTTAATTATTGATCATTTTGTTTATTTTAAGTTTTTAATTCAATTCTTAATTTTTATTGTCAATGTTCATTTTTATTTTAAATTTTAATTCTTTTATTTTTTAATTCAATGGTTTATTTATTGTTTTTACTTTTAGTTTTAATTGTTCGTTTAAGTTTATTTAAATTTTTTATCTCAAATTTTCTACGTTTTTATTTTAATTTTAATTTTAGTTTTTTAATCTTTTTTTGGGTTTTTAAATTTTTTTTTAACTTAATTCAGCATTGTGCTTTGATCAATCCATCCTCATCATTCCTCCATCCATCCGCCAAAGACGCACAGCTGCACTACAGCATTCGGTTTCTTTAGGTGGGTAATGATTCCATATCCTCCTAGACACCCAGGCCTGCGGACACTACAGTCAAATCAGCAACATACTTCATTTTTTAATGATTATTCCAGGTCACCTGGACCACCTTGCCGCGATAGGTTTTTAAAGGATTATTCAATTTACCCATGCACCTCTCTGTGACTACCCCAGCTCTCCCCTTTAAAACAGATGGACATAAAGCAAAGGGCTATATCTGCATATTGTGCTGCCTGATTTGAAATCACATTTTTCTGTTGTGGTGGTTTGGTATTTATTACAAAAGTAACTAATTGCTCTCAGATTGTATTTGTCTGTACTATTTCAACCTGCAACAATGCCACATTCCACTAATTACATGTTTTTCTTGCTTGGTTGCTTTTAAGTGCACAACACAAGAGACCTCACATTGCCCGCAGTGCTGCCAAAGAGTAGGCCTTACACTTTCTTCGGTCCTCCAAACTCATCTGCTTGTGCGTCTTAGTACCACTGCCAACTTAAAGATTAACACTCCCCAAAGAAAGCTGCTCCCAAGAAAGTGGCCAGTAAGAAGAAGAAGCTTTCCACCAGTGGGGTGCCAACCGCAACCTTTTTCGGGAGATGTGTTCCAGCCATGACATCCTCCAGGAAGAAACATGGGAGCAGCACTCCTGCATCAGCAGCACCACTCCAACCTAATCCCAAGACCATGTCTGTCAGTGGTGCAGCCACTGCAATCATGGTGATGGCAACGGGCATGGCATTCAATTGGATTTGCCCTATCACAAAGTAGTACCAAAACGTTTCAGGAAACAGACCAAAGTCAACAGCAGCTGCAGCCAGCAATAGTAGATCTTCCAGAAGTTGGAGCAGAACAGTAGGTCTAGCTTCCTGCTGAGCAAGACCCTCCTCTAGGAGAATCAATGGCTCACAGATCTCCAGCAAGAAAAAGGAAGGGTGCTACTTTACCATCTTCTCCAAGCTCCACTTCTGATGGTGATGATGAGAACATGGGTGGACCTGGCAGAGACCAGGACATGCCAGGAGAGGCAAAGGAAAAGAAAAGTTCCAGAAAGCCTTGGAATCATGGAAAGGGATGATGATGAGGAGGAGGATGATGAGGAGCCAGTCATTGTGGAAGATGGCACAGAGGAGTCCAACCTTATTATCCAACCTTCTCTGAGGGATGTGGCACAAGTAGCACCGCCAGCTCCATTATCTGTAAGGCCTCAGCAGAGACCTGCACCAACCCATACTTCACTAGAAGAATGCACTGCAGAGATGCAATCAACACACTTACCTACCCCCAGGTCTTCTTAAGGCTTTGACAGTCGCCCAATAAGAAAGTACTACTCAACAGTTTGGGACTTTTTTACGATTAGCAAATAGGAGGAGAACATTGTGATATGCTCCATTTGGTGAGAGGAGCACCTTAAAAAAACTGTTGAACATGGTCACGGTGGAGAAGGTGAGGAAAGCCAGGAAACATCAGCTACAACTGGTCAAATCATGGTTGAAGGTGAAGAAGAAGAGGGTGACATCCTCATGCAAAGCAGCCCTGTCTGCACCAGGAATCACCCGCTTCAATGACTTCACAACGGCACAAGAAACTAAGGGTCAGATTTATGGAAAGTGGGCTGCCCTTAGTGCCACTTTCCCTGCACCCCTTAGCACCCCCCCCTACCGCCGCCATGTGTGAGCTGTATTTAAAATACAACGCACCATGGCACAGGGTAGGGGGCAATAGCGTGATTTCTCATGACGCTATTGATTTACTCTGCAGGAGTAGCGCCAAAAAATTGTCTCTACTCCTGAAGAGTATATAGGGCCCAGTTATGAAGAATGGAAGCCCCCTTTTAACACCTGCACTTGTGCAGGCATTAAAAGTGCTGTAATAGATTTCCTTACATCATTTTTCCGGCTCCCCTAATGGGGGAACAACCCCTTTGCATATATATTATGCCTGGTGCAGGCATAATGTAGCGCAAAGGGTTACAGAGTGGCACAATGCATGAATTGCACCACTCTGTAAATACATCGCATGGATTTCGGCCTCGTTGAGCCACATTAACTCAAAAATAATGACATTAACGTGGCCCAAGGTGGTGCTAAGGCATTATAAATATGCCAACAAAAGTCTGATGGAGATAAAAGGGCATAAAGTGACTTTACCACAATGCACATTGAGTCTGCCACCACCTACATCTCAAAAGTCACCTGTGTCAGTGGCCCCATAAAGGCAGAAAATACAGGTCACAGTTACGGGCATGTTTAGGCAGGAGGGTCCCTACAACTGCAACCACCCAATGGCATGTCTGTATAATGGGAAGCTGGCAAAAATGCTAGCACTGGATCTCCTCCCTTTTTCTTGTGTGCAAGGAGTGGGATTCAAAGAGTTTGTGACAGCCATGTGCCCTAAATGGAACGTTCCAAGTCAGACCTATTTTACCAGAGTTGCTGCTCCAGCGCTGCATCACGATGTGCTTCAATTGGCTGGACAAGCTATGCAGCAAAGTGTTGTCCACACTATCCATTAGACTACAGACATGTGGACCAGTTGTCAGGTGGCAGATTACAAGTGCATCACTCCACACTGGATCTCTTTTGTAGGGGTAAAGCAAACGCTATCTACAGGTCTGCATTCGGCAGCATAAAACAGTAGCCATGTTCTCCATGGAAAAATCACGCACAGCTGCAAACATCTTGGAGAAATTTAATAGCAAGGTGTCTGAATGGCTGCAACCCAGAGGTCTCTGAATTGAATGTGCTGCCACGTGCAATGGCAGTAACATAGTCAAGGCCATGGCAGACTGTGCCTTTTTCAGGCTTCTTTGTTTGGCACACTTCATAAACATGGTTGTGAAAGACTTTCTCAAAAAAGGAGACATAGTCAGCAACATACTGATTACCTGCAGACGAATCTGCAGGCATTTCAGCAATCCTTTTAAAGCCCAAATAGTTGTGGATTATTCAGCGTGTTAACAGAGTACCAGTTAAAGCCCTGATATAGGAGGTGCCAACATGTTGGAACTCAACCTATTAAATGTTGCCACGTTTGTTTGAACAGTACAGACAGATCAATGACTATGTCATTCTAAGAAGAGGGGATGCGATAGGGAAAGCTATGACCATGGATGTGGACAAATGGTCACTAGTCAAATGCTTGATACAGGTGCTGCTCCTGTTCTATGTTTTCACATTGGAAGTTAGCAAGGAGGACAGTAAGATGGGCCAAGCTATCCCATTGTTCCATCTGCTACAGGAGCAGCTAAAGAAGGTGTCTAAAAGGTTCGCACTTGGAGGTGTGAAAGAAAACCCAGATGTGCATATCTCATCCAAAGAGTACATCTGTGCGACCATACTTGATCCATGCAACAAAAAAAGTATTTTCTCTTTCATTCCTTTTTCTGAAGGGGATGTTTCAAAATACAAGATGTGGATTGTTGAGCAAGCCAGAGAACTGGAAGAAGAATGGCTAGAAATTAGAGTCCCTCTTTGCAGTTCTGGGGTGCCACCTTCAACTTCGAGAGACGGCAGTCTTGTCTCACAGCAGCCAACAAAAGCAACAACAGCATCAGAAGAATCATACCCTACCTTGGCACTGGCTTAGTTTCAAGTGGCAGGTTTTCTGTTCAGTGCAGAGGCAAAGGCAAGAGAGGTCGAGCAAGTGGCAGCACCAATGACACTTCAGAGGATGTTCCAGGAGCATCTGGATGACCCAAAAGAGGTTTATGTAGATCAAAACCCATTGATGTATTGGTATGGGAAGATGCACCAATGGCCAGATATTAGCAGGCTGGAAATAAAGTATCATGCTTGTCCTGTAGCCAGCGTGTCTGCAGAGCATGTGCAGCTGGTGCAGTTGTTACAGTGAGAAGGACCAGTCTCTCGCCTCAAAACGTGGAGAGATTAAGCATGATCAAAATGAACCAGCATTTTACACCACCTGATTACACTGTTCCCAAAACACCACAGGAGGAGGAAGAGGATGATTAATCAGAATCAGGTGTGGTTGCTGACCAGCTTCTGGGTGAACCACCTGAGTTTGAGGATGAACTCTACTTCCCGGACTGAGTATGCCAGTGCCATCACAGAACTTTGTAATTATTTCTTGCTGCACTTCTTTCTTTCTTTACAGAGAAAATTGCTAGTTGAACATTATGGGGGTCATTCCAACCCTGGCGGTCATCGACCGCCAGGGTGGATGACGACGGAAGCACCTCCAACAGGCTGGCGGTGCTTCCCTGCCCATTCTGACCGCTGCGGTAAAGCCGTGGTCAGAAAAGGGGATCCGGCGGTTTCCCGCCGGATTTCCCCTGTCTGGGCTGAATCTCCATGGCGGCGCTGCAAGCAGCGCCGCCATGGAGATTCCGACCCCCTTCCCGCCACCCTGTTTCTGGTGGTTTTTACCGCCAGGAACAGGATGGCGGGAACGGGTGTCGTGGGGCCCCTGGGGGCCCCTGCACTGCCCATGCCACTGGCATGGGCAGTGCAGGGGCCCCCTAACAGGGCTCCAGCATGATTTTCACTGCAGACAGTGAAAATAGCGACGGGTGCAACTGCACCCGTCGCACCCCTGCAACACCGCCGGCTCCATTCGGAGCCAGCTTCTATGTTGCAGGGCCTTTCCCGCTGGGCCGACGGGCGCTCCTTTGGCGCGCGCCCGCCGGCCCAGCGGGAAAGCCAGAATGGCCGCCGCGGTCTTTTGACCGCAGAGCGGCCCAATGGCGGTGACCGCATGGCGGGCGGCGCCTATGTTTATGATGTCTTTATGCTGCCCCACCATTTTTTATTCACATATTTTTATATGGCTGGATTAGAGTTGAACCTGTGTGCAGTGAAGAAGCCCCACATTCCCTTCAGGACATTGGAGGCGATGCCTGCCTCCCTCACATTATATTGCCTATCCTTTTTTTTTTTACATCACCTAGCAGGGCTGCCCCAGAGGATCATTAATGAAAAGACTGCCAGTGCCAATGCTAAATTCCAATGTGTTGCTACTTGTCACAATGGAGGAAATAATATTTTGTCAACCACATGCTTAGATTGGAAGAGGTAACTACTAAATAATGCACCAATGAGTGGTGTTATATTGAGTTTTTTGTGAATGATGACTGATGATGTATGTGATAGCTGACAGTGAGGGTCGGATTTCAACAGATTTGTAAACTTGATTCTGATGATTTGCAATGTTCGGGGGCTGATGGGTGATAATTTTTCCTGAGAGTCATCGGTCTTTCAAACTTAGTGAAATTTGCCTGCAGGGTCCACTTCTTTGTTTCGAGTTACTCAGACCAGACCATTCATGTTAGTTACCAAACACAAATCTACACAAAATGTTAAATGGGTGGGATACATACTCTGTCTCGTTTTAACAAATACAGTGAGTCAAGGGATAGCACACAAATTAAAATATCCTGGACTTTGAACCATAGCTTTGATAACCATGAAACACAAAGTAAGAGAAGTAGGTGAGCAGCATGCCCCTCTATAGAAGCGCTCCCTTGTTTATTCATCCAAGCAATTATTCATTCATCCTTTCATTCTTCCTATTATATTCACCCATAACCACCATGATTTAAGCTTCACGTTCTCATCCAGTCTTTCACCAAAATTCACAATCCATTATCCATTCATTCAGTATCCACTATCCAACCTTTCTTTCAATCATCTATTAACCCATCCATCCATTTACCCCATATTCACCCACGCATCCTTTCAACCACCCATTTATCATTTCCTTTCACTCATTTCACCCATCCTTTCTTTTAACCTTCTGTTCCTTCCCGTTTCCATCAAGCCATCATTTTTAGCGTTCATAATGTGTACTTTTGGTGAGTTGCAGGTAGAAGAGGCCATAAGAAACCCAACCACCACTATAGCTGAAAACGCAAGGGGTTCACAATCATAACAACGCCCTTGTATCTACTGAGTAATAGTAATTGTCAATAATCAAGCATTGTGACATACCACCACCCATCCTGCTGGTGGTCGGTGTGGCTAGAAAAAAAACATTATAGTTTTTAGATGCCAGGTACACCTCCATTTAATGCTTTTATCAAAAAAATACAACCACAATACATTGCTACAGTCTGGTTAGCAATGCAGTATATTCTATCAAAAATATCACTCTGGGCATTTTGTTGGTTCACAATGTTGGAAAAGCCAGGTAGTCAATCCAGCCAAAAACTTTGCGTGATGAAGGGGCAGAGCTATAGCCTATGATGATGATGATTCAGATTCCTTGAAGCGCAATGAAAGGGTAGAATACAAATTGTCAATGAAAGACAGAAAAAAAGATAATACAGGAATAACAGGAATTAAACAAAAATTGAATAGGGGAATTGGAAAAAAGGGCACAGTATAAAAAAAGTAAACAAGGCAAAATTAAAAGTAATTTAATAGTGGGCAGAGGTAAACATTAGGCAAATAATAATAATTTTAAATAATAGAACTTACTGGGATGAGCAGAACCCGCAACATTAGTGTTGGTGGTTGACAGCTTCACAGTTACTGCTGGACCTACATCTGTGGTGCACCTCTTCTTGCCCTGGGTGCTGATGTAAGAAACAAAGAAGATAAAAAAATGGATTACTGGTACAGTTAATCTCCATAAAATTATTATAACAGGCAAATGCTGTAACATAGGACATATCTATCACCTACAGTACTAGAATGATTGACTATCGTTGAGTTGGCTATACTCCTAAAATTCCTATTCCAAATTTCCTTACCAAAAACTCCATTTAGAACTATTGCATTGCAATGAATGATCTTTGATCCTATTGTCATTTCTCAATCCCCTTGATGGGCCAACTCAGTCTTTTTTTTTTTTAAATGCATAGATGCATACTAGTACCACCGATCACTGTGAAATTGCTTGGGACTGTACTAGCTAGATGAAGAAAGTCATATTGAATGCTAACTCACTGATATCACTAATTCACTATGGTGACCGGAGGACAGAGGAGTATGCATTGCAATGTCTTCCTAAATAATCTGCCAAAGCGAGCCCCAACGAGAATTATTAGCTAGTGCCAAGCACCTGCCTAGCTCAAACTGGATCACATAATAATATTCTTAACGTAAACTAAATGTAATTTACCACTGAGTGTAAGCAGCATGTTATTCAGAAAAAAAAGTTAGCATTGTAGAACACAAACAAAACAAATAATATAATTAATGCTCACCGAGCCCCGGAATCTCAATGCCTAGCAGGTCAAGCAGGCCCTTCTTAGAGGCGCACTTTAGCCCAACGGTGCTGCCATCTCCTCTTCAATAAAGATGTGCCAAGACTGTACCTCATGGCTGCGCCGTTGCCCACAAGGTAGGCAGATGCTGCTGGCTGTTTTGGGGGGGGGGCTGGAACTTCTGCTACCCTGTTTGCTGGCACTGCCCTGCTCTTCTGTGGAGCTGGGCCATGGGGGTAAGAAGAAAAGAAACAGGAGGAAAAGGAAGGAAGAAAATTAATAAGGGAAAAATAAACAAAAACACAAAAAGTCACAGGATTTTTTTTTTTAAAACATATAAATAGTCAGCCACAGAAAGACATAGTAATACAATTAGTAAAAATGAGGGGTAGATTAATTAGAAGGGTAGAGGATTGAAAAGAATAATGAAGGATGAAAAAAATGGCCCATCACCATAAATAGAGTGGAAAAAAGATGGAAGTGCCCATGCATACTGCCTGGTGCCATTTGTGTGCGATTTTGAATGTAAGAAGGTACTTGGCAAAGCGGTTGATGTGAAACGCAATGCAAACAGGTGTGACGGGAAACTCTGCCCTCCCGGGGAACTCCGTGAAGCTCGGCAGAGTTTTTTGTGCTACTTCGTGGCGTTTCCCATAGTGCTGCTCTGCCCACTCCACCCAGGCTTACTTTTTTCATAAATATATGAACTAAGGATAGATCTATGTTGGTCCAAAAATTAATTACAATTTTGTTGTTTTCAAGCGCTATATCAGTGGCAAAAAATATGATTGTTGATGGAAATCTGCCTCATGAAGTATTATGACGCCTTTGGGACCAATCATATCTGTGAATTGTGAACTAAGGGATGTTTAGGATATGGCTGGGAGTATTGATTCTTTTGTTGAACTTATTTTTAGGTCATATAAACAATTAGACAATGTGTGTTCATATATTGAATGGTAGTTATATAAGAAATTGCTATGTTAAACAAGTTTCTCTTTAGTTTTGGCAGCTACAATGATATGTGTATACAACATTAACCTCAAATAATGAACAACTTGGCTCTCTAGGGGAAGCACATTTCTGATTATGTTTACAGTACCACCAATTCTCATGCACAGATAAATCTTGGTCGCACACAATGAGCGCTTACGTCTTAGAGCAGGGTAGACAAGCTAATTTTCCTTTCCTATATTTTTATGCTTCTAATTCTCTTTGGCTTGTTAGTAATTCCACAGCCTGTCCCAGCTAAAATTGTAGAGAAACATATCAACCAGCCAGCATTTCCCTTGGTCTCCCAATAAAATTGATACCTCACTTGTGTGAGTGCCTAAAGCAGAGTCATTCTAAAAATGCATAAAAAGAAACTGAGCTTATGAACACGCTTTGGTGCTCTGTCAATCTCTATACATTTTTGGTTCTTCCCTGTTGCAGGCACCTGTCCCACTCACATAAGTGAGGTAGCATTTTAATAGGGAGACTGAAGGAAATGCTGGGTGCTAGGAAATTTGTGCCAGCACACTGATCCCACACAGAAATGTGAAGAAACTTAGTTTTTTTAGCTAAATTTCAGATTTGCAGGGGATTCTAGGTAAGAAAATGTTGGAGGATCCATGCAAGTCTCAACTCCCTTGACTCCCCTGGGTGTTTAGTTTTCAGACATGTCTGGATATGGTTGGTTTCCCTTGATTGCCACCAAGCCCGGGAACAAAACTGCAGGTTACTCCCAAGCAAAACCAGGTTGTATTGTGATAAATACTCTTGATGTCTCCACAATATGTTCTTGGCCGTTTCCTGCTGCAGACACTAGGCCTATCCATACAAATGAGGTACCATTTTTATCAAGAGACTTGGTGGAATTCTGGGTGAAGGGAAGTTTGTGGCTCCCCTCAGATTCGATAAATATGCATCACCGAAATGTGAGGAATTTAGACACATTGGGAGGTTTACAAATGATTCTGGGTGACAGAACCTGGTGAGAGCCCCACAAGTCACCCCATCCTGGATTCCTCTAGGTGTCTAGTTATAAAAAATATTCTAGTTTTCTAGGTTTATCTAGTTGCTGGCTAAGCTAGAGCCCAAAATCGACAGGTAGGCACTTTGCAAAAAACATCAGTTTTCAGTGGAAAAATGTGATGTGACCATGTTGTGTTTTGGGGCGCTTACTGTTGTGGGCACTAGACCTACCCACACAAGTGAAGGTACCATTTTTATTGGGAGACTTGGGGGAATTCTGGGTGGAATGAAGTTTGTGGCTCCCCTCAAATTCCTGAACTTTGCATCACTGAAATGTGAGGAAAAATTGTTTATACAGACAAAAATTGAGGTTTGCAGGAGATTCTGGATGACAGAACCTGGTGAGAGCCCCAGAAGCCACTCCATCATGGATTACCCTAGGTGTTTAGTTTTAAAATATGTACAGGTTTGCTAGGTTTATCTAGGTGCTGGCTGCGCTAGAGTACAACATCCACAGCTAGGCACTTTGCAGAAAATGCATCAGTTTTCAGTGGAATGTGGAATGTGGCCAAGTTGCATTTTGTGGGATTTCCTGTAACAGGCACTAGGCCTACCCACATAAGTGAGGTACCATTTTTATAGGGAGACTCAGGGAAGCACAGAAGAGCAGAACAAGTGTTATTACCAATTGTCTTTCTATGCATTTTCACCTTCGAAATGTAAGACAGTGTGTAAATAAGAAGCCATTTTGAGAAATGCACCATAACTCACATGTTAGTATGGGTTCCTACATGTCTTGTGTCCATTTCCGAAAAAAGTAAATTGTTTTCGCTCTTTATATTTTACCAAATGATTTGCTGTATACCCGGTACACAATGAAACCCCATTGCAAGGTTCAGCTCATTTATTGACTCTGGGTACCTTAAGTTCTTGGTGAACCTGCAATCCCTATATATCCCTCAACCAGAAGGGTCCAGTGAACTTAATGGTATATTGTTTTTGAAAATCTGCTATAGCTGAAAAAAGTTACAGATGACAACATAGACATATCTCTTTTTTTAACTCAATTTCAATATTTCAATAGTTACTTCCTATGGGGAAACCTTGAAGGATCTACACAAATGACCCCTTGCTGAATTCAGAAGCTTTCCTAATTTTCAGAAATGCATAGCTGTCCTGTGAGCCACCATTGGTTTCACAACCATTTCTATCACTAACTGGAAGAAGGTTGAAAGCACAAAAAATAGGAAAAATTTGATATTTCCTAATAAAATGCCAAAACTGTATTGGAAAATTTGGCTTTGTGATTCTAGTCTGCCTGTTGCTGAATGCTTAGCACCACAAACCTTTCATTAATGCCATTTGCAGGAAAACAAAACAGATGCTTTCTTCTGCAGCACTTTTTTCCCATTTTTGCCAAAGGGTCCCAAAGATGTTGAAAAAAGGGCACAAATTTGGCATGGATAGCTTATGTGAACAAAAGGATATGGGGGCCTAAGCTTGAACTACCCCAAGTAGCCAAAAAAAAGGGCTTAGCGCAGGAGGGGGAAAAGGCTGAGCAGCAAAGGGGTTAAATGCACAAGGGTGTAAACTACCGCTTCTGAAACATTTGCAGTGAAAAGCCAATTTCTATGGCACACCAATGAGACATGGTGAGTGGCTCTGTCCTACACTAACGTGTTTGAAGTGTTGATAGGGTGGGGAGGACCTTTTGTGGCCTCATTTTAGATGGAGAGTTGTATACTGGGTGTTTTATTAATGAGTGAATATGGGGATGTATCAAGGTCCTTTGTAATGTTTCACGTGATCTCTGTATTGCCTCGTACATAAGTGTAAACTTTTGTAGTGAGGCTTTTATATTTTTTGCATGTTGAAACTGACATACAATAGGATATTTTCTACTTGTTTTTAATGACTGGGGAAGGTGTACCTTCAGATTGATTTTTTCTAATAGAATTGTAGGAATGGACACGTAGGATGACCCTATCATTTGGTGTATTTTAACAGGTCTTTACAGGGACAATCAAGGTCCAAGGTAACTTTGGGCACAATTTACAAGCGTTACTACTCAATAATTTGGGATGTGAAAGGAAACATCTTCTTGTGTGCAGGGGTGTCGCTTGGTCAGTAAGATTGGAGGGGTGAGCTTCAGATTTCCTGACAGTGACACTGGCATATAGGGGGTCATTCCGACCCTGGCGGTCATGGACCGCCAGGGCCGGGGTTGGAGGATGCACCGCCAACAGGCTGGCGGTGCATCAAGGGCAATTCTGACCGCGGCGGTAAAGCCGCGGTCAGAAAAGGGAAACCAGCGGTTTCCCGACGATTTTCCCCTGCCCCTGTGAATCCTCCATGGCGGCGCTGCAAGCAGCGCCGCCATGGGGATTCCGACCCCCTTCCCGCCAGCCTGGTTCTGGCGGTTTTCAGCGCCAGAACCAGGCTGGCGGGAACGGATGTTGTGGGGCCCCTGGGGGCCCCTGCAGTGCCCATGCCAATGGCATGGGCACTGCAGGGTCCCCCTAACAGGGCCCCACATTGATTTTCAGTGTCTGCCTAGCAGACACTGAAAATCGCGACGGGTGCAACTGCACCCGTCGCACACCAGCAACTCCGCCGGCTCCATTCAGAGCCGGCTTCCTCGTTGCTGGTGCTTTCCCGCTGGGCGGGCGGGCGGCCTTTTGGCGGTCGCCCACCAGCCCAGTGGGAAAGTCAGAATGACCGCGTCTTCTGGCGGTTCCCGCAAGGCGGGCGGCTTCCGCCGCCGGCGGGGGTCACAATGACCCCCATAATGTTAAAATACACCGTATGACATCATGATGGATGTGTGGGGCTAGGGGGCAGTGGAAGGGAGAAGAATGCCCAATGTAGGGTTTCTAAGTAAGAGAAAACAATATTTTATCAATTAACCAACATTTTTGAAGATTTTCAAAACAGAGAGGAGAGTGCTTGTGCATTTTCGTGTTTGTGTATTTAAAAATTCCTTGTCAAATCTGACAGACACTTCACCATACCCAACTGGAAGCACCTGTACCCCACTATTTATCTGAAAATACATTTATTAGGGGGCCAGGGAGCTGTAACACCCCAAACACACTCCCTCTCCCCCCTCCACCGAAGCTATGCTCCTGTTTGTGCGTGTGGTCTGGGGAATACAAGGGATCACCGTCAACATTCTGAAATATGGATCAATCCTTTACTTTCTTGTATATAAGTTTATAAACTCTGGGATGCTCTGGGGCTTCTGGAGTTTGGATGTTTATCCATTTACACCTACATTTTAATTGCATGGAAAGCACTGTTCACAGTTGTCTGTGTAAGGGAGTTTATTATTTACCTTTGTGAACATCAGATTTATGAATTACACAATCATTCTATATGCTGATTTTAGTACTGGCATCTGTGTCAGATCGCAAAAGGATATAAACTTGCTTGAGTTGCTTACTCCATGTAATTGAGTATGGAGTCTGCGTACTCCAAGTAAGAGAGTGGGGAGTTGGCGTACTTCAATTAAATGTGGTGCTTTGTGCTGAAAAATTACCCATGTGATTGTTGTTGTTGTTGACAATTCCTGAGAAAGCTTAAGATTCCAGAGTATTGTACAAGTGTATGGAGACACTTGGTTAAATTATTGCCTGCAGTATGGTGTTAGTCGCATGAGTGCCGTTGACAATGGCAGTAGATTTTGCTTGAGTGTGTGAGTTGTTGGTTGGTATTAGGTGAATCCTGAGTGCACAGGGAGAATCTTTATCAACCGGAGTAAGATTTGTGGGACAAATCTTACTTGCGTTTGTGAAAAAGGGTTATCCGTAAGAACAGCTGTTCGTACAATAGGCCACAGTCAAAAGTTCTGTAAAGCTTTCAAAGTATTTGAGTCATATCCATAGAGAGCACACAGGTTATGGTCTTGTGCTCACAATATTTGCATTTAAGTTAGATGAGAGGTGAATGAGACAGCTCTGAGTGAGTCACAGCTGCAGAGTGAAGTGAGGGCGATGTCATTTCGTGCGCTCGGGGATAGGTTGGTTGGTGAGAAAAGCAGTGCACGGATTGGTGGACAAGACTGCACTGCTATAGGTGGAGAACAGCTCATGAAAATGTATTGTGGGATTGAAAATTATTTCCTGAATTCTTGGAGTTTGTTTTTGTGAATTAGATTTGTGTAAAATTAAGTTTTTCGAAGCTTTACGGAGCGCGTTTAGAAGAGATGTTTTTATTCCAGTTAGAGAGGATGAGCCTACTCTACCTGAGGTCACATCAGCATTTGAGGTCATGGAGGAAAGAGGAATTTTAGCATGCCTTTGGGTAAATCAATGGCATAAAATAACTGAGAAAGAGGGTACCTTAGCTTTTCCTTGTTATGGAACTTTTAACTTAAGAATATTAGAGAATCTGATGAGGTTGCTGTATGAGTTAAAACCCCTTACTAGACCCGCACAATTTGAAACATTTACTATTTGGGAATTAGTTGCGAGGCAGAAAGAGGCTCAGAAATTCAAAACAAAAATGAGGAAAGTGGAAAAGACATTGACAGACGCTAGATGTGATGAGGAAAAAAGAACGCGGACAGCAGATACATTACACACAGTAAAGTTATTCGTAATAATTTCTCAGAAAGGTGATAAAAGTGTTAAACCAAAAGCTAAAAAGAAGCCTGAAGAAGATCCAGAAGTTAGGTGAAAATAAAAAGATAGCGGACACTGAAAGTGATTCAGAGGATGAATTTATAATGCAGTTGTTGCAAAATCGTCCCCCATTGTTCAATGCTGGTACATCAGTTAAATCAGCATGTAGTCCTGAATATGACCACAGCCCCAGTTCAAGAAAGCCAGTTTCAGTTAACACCAAATGTGCCTACTGCTAATGTTGCACTGGTGCCAGCGGTTTATCCCACAGTTCCAATTGTTAACACTGCCCATAATGTCACAGTTCCAGTTATGTGACAGCCAATTCAGAATGCAGGACTGACTCAATTTGAGTCCACACTTAATCTACAGACACTTGCACAGGTTATGAGCCAGAGACAGGCCTATTTATTCCCTAGTAACAATGCTACAGAATGTTGTCCCGAATCAGTTAAATCAGGCTTTTGGTCCAGTGTTAACTGGCAAATGTAAAGGATTAATGTTTTCACCAAGTCAAACAAAATTGACAGGACCAGATACATTGACAGTTGCTGTGATAATAGGTCCAGTAGTTCTGTTGTATGCTGGGAGTAATAATGAGAGTGGTTCACAAATTTCAAATCAAGTATCAGCAATGATTTCTCCTTTTGGAACTAATTCAGAAATAGAGAGACTGAGCACTACTTTGCCAGCCATGACCCCTATGAATTATTTTGGTTCGAATCAGACACATGATAGAGTAGGTCCACTGATTGATATGACATGTCCCCAAGATAATGGTAACAACATTAGTTTCCAAGGCTTGACAGCCCAACAATTGACTGAATAGTTAGACAATTTGAGCCAAGCACCAGTTACAGGAAATGCACCAGAGGGAGGAAAGACATTGAACATGGCTAGATTAAAATTGGAATTAAATTAAATGACTGAGGGAACACTTCCATTAGACAGATTGGATTCTTACAATGAAAACAAGTTGTGCTTCATGTGCAAAGATGTTATTCTTCGAACAGGACAGGTTTATGAGAAATTATCTAATTTAGCCGAGAAATATGAAATTGAGGTGAATAAATTCAAACAGTTAAAGAAGAGTTACAGACTAGGGGGCAGATGTATCAAGAATGCAGTTTGCAAGTCGGAAATAGCGATTTTTAAGAAATCGCTATTTCTGATTCGCAAAATACAATGTATCATATTTGCGATTCGGTAATAACGATTTCTTAAAAATCGCAAATGCTATTATCGAATCGCAAATTGCGATACAGCCCCCATTCGCATCTATGGGCCTGTAGGCCCATATTTGTGAATATTTTGCATGTCCCAAATTGCGAATTCCTAACTGGAATTCACAATTTTTGGAAATGCAAAGTCCAGGGTGCTGGGGGCCTTAGGCCCCCTCTGCTGCACCCCAAAATATTTTTTACAACATGTAAGGTGCACACATGCCAAAAGGGCATGTGTGCTTTACATGTAAATTTAAAAAATGCATTTTAAATGCATTTTTAAAATTTGCACATGGTTACCACCAAGTTCAACTTGGTGGTAAATAGCGATTCCTTAATGCCCAATTCGCATTAAGGAATTGCTTCTTCCATGCGCTTTAGAAATTGCAAATAAGGATTCCTTATTTGCGATTTCTTATTTAGAGAGTCACAATTTGCAACTCTCTAAACAGGGTCGCAGTTTTAATGAATCGCTATTTTAGCGATTCCTTAAAATTGCATTCAGAATGCCTTTGATAAATTCTGAACTGGCTTTTTGCATTCGCAAACGGGCATTCGCACCTTTTGCGAATGCAAAAAGCTTTGATACATTTGGCCCTCAATATTGATTTGGGAAACATTGCTAACATGAGATCACCTGTAATGAAGATTTATATTAAAGAATTAATCCAGAGCATTCAAACGAAAGGCCCATTAGATAAATGGGAAGGCAGATGGGCAAAGAAATGTGATCAGAAGAAAAGGCCGAGTGCATCTTCAAATGATGTACAGCAGGCTGAAGGAGCTGTAAAAATAATGCCAATGAGAGAGATTCCGTGAGGGAACTTTGTCCATGTTCCTTGGAGCAGAAGTGTCTGTGGGAAGACTTGAACACTTTATTTGAGATTGTAGTTCCAGTGGTTTTGTGGATTGGGTGTAAGCGGGGTGTTAGTTGGCCAACGCATGAGCCACCAAGGGATGCAGTAACAGGTGCGCCGCCTGAAGAGGTGGTGAAAAGCTACTATAAGGTGATTTATTTTTTGAAGACTAGAGTTTCCCCCAAAGATATCGATTGACAAAGAATTGACAGGACATCTCAGGAGACAAAGGTGCCTGGTCATGCTTATTATGAGAAATTGCTGCAAACATCCAAGCAATACAGTGGCACAGAGACATGATTCATTTTGTGTTCAGATTTGTTCAAAGATTGAAACATGAAATTAGCATCATGTTTCGGAATCACTTGATTTGCTGGCAAGGAAAGCCGAGGAATGAAGTGCTGCATTATGCAATGTACTCTAGTAATTAGATTGAGCTGAAGCGGAGAAGACTAAGAGAGAAGGTAACAGTGATGCAAATTAAGTCTGCCCAAGCAGGATTTATGCAGGGATCACAAGGGATGGTGAACGCAGGAGGAATGCAGGGAACACAACAGCAGGGAAATTTGGTGCCTCAGTTCAGAGATAGAGGTTGTGGGATTTGAGCAGATCTGAATGTTGATGTTGCTGATGTTCATAACATGAAAAAAATGCTTCCTTGTAATGCGTGTTGCAACGTCGGACATTAGAAACAGGAGTGTCCTTATAGTAATGTAAATATTTTGGTGCAAGGCGGTAGTGCTGCACAGATGGTTGACAACAGTCAAATTAATCATAGATTTCAAAGTCCCCGAACATAAAACTTGAATGTTGCTATTGGAGCAGTCCAAATGCAAGCTCCCTAGCAACAAATACACTTTCCCCAACAGCAAATGCAAGCCCCACAGCAAATACAGAGTCCACAAGCTCCAATGGCAGAGCAACTGGTAATGCTTCCTCAGCAGAATGTGAACCAAAAAGCAAATGCAACTGTAAATCAGTTAATCACACAATACCCATTGATTGATTTTAGTGATGACTAAATGAGTGAAGAATATATGAGTGAAAGTTCAGAAGAGGAAGAATGTATGTTGGTTGCCTCACTTGAGGTAGAACAGCGTGGTCCTTATGTGAATGAGAATGGTATGGGTCATGATGTTTCATTTCTGGTTGACACTGGAGCAACTCGTTCCACTGTCAGATCTACAGAAGTTTCAAATGTGCCCCATATTGGAAGAACATTTCAGGTTGTATGAGTAGTAAACCAGATTTGATGCACCCCATTACAGAGCCCATTCCAGTTAAAATAGGAACCTTTGAGGATGTACACCAATTTGTAGTTTGTGATTCTAGTCCTGTGAGTCTGTTAGGAAGAGACTTACCATGCAAATTAAAACGCTCCATCACTTGTACACATGAAGGAATTGCGATTCAAATTAATAGCGACAATTACATTTCCAGTCAAACTGGTGAGATGTACCCTTTCATTATATTGTTTCCTGTCATGACATTCAAAAACCTACCAGATGAATTACAAGCCACAATAAAGCTGAGAGTTGAGGATCTCTCTGGAAAAGATATTGGACTAATTTGAAGTGTTGAACCAGTTAAAGTGACTGTAAAGGCAAATGTAGTTTTTCCCAGAACGCCACAGTATAACATGATCCCAGAAGTGACTTAAGGAATTACCATAATAATTGCAGATTTTGCTGAGCAGGGAGTTCTGAAAGAAGTGATATGGGACTGTGAAAGCCATGTGGGCACTATCTCATGCTACAGGGTTTGAGAAAGGTGAACAAAATTGTAGTATCCTGTTGTGCTGTGGTACCAAATCCAACAGTGATTTTGTGCTAGATTCCATGTGGGTTCCACAGGAGTTTTCAGAATCACCATACATTTTTAATCAAATCCTGAAAAAGAATTTAGAGTCCTTGAGCATGGCATTTCAGTCTGCTTTAGTGCAGTGCATTGATGACCTGATGGTTGCATCCAATCCAATACACGTGATGCCTGCAGACAAGATACCATAGCGTTGTTGAATCATTTGGGTGAAAATGTCCATGAGGTTACTCCTACCAAGTGATACTATTGCCAGACAGAAGTAAAGTATTTTGGTCACCAAATTGAGAAAGGTGCAAGTAAAGTGTCCAGAGAGAGAGTTGTAGCTATTGGGCAAACTAAGAACCATGACAAGTTATTTGGAAAACACTCACTACAGGTGCCCGAAAGTGAGAAGAGAAAAATGTGGTCAGACATCCAGACCAAAATATACGCAGTGGGTGTTGCGCAGCACTCCATCGAGGAGATACACAAGCGCTGGTACGACTTGCGTTCATGTGCCAAAGAGAGGGTAGCAAGCAGGATGAAGGAGGCAAAGAGCACTGGAGGAGGACCACCCACCCAAACACTGTCTAGACCAATGGAAGACATGGTGGAATCCACACTGCTTCATTAAGCTGTCAGTGGTGTCACTGACATTGACACCTCAGGCACACCCAGCAAAGGTAAGGGCAGTAATGATGTGTTTCCCAATATGTGCATGTACAAATGGCCCTTAGAAAATAGCTATGGCACTATGCAGTGTGATCAGTAGTCCATGCCACATTTTATATACAACACAACAATGCATTATCAGGAGGCGTTGCGAAGAAGGCAGACAGTGCACAGAGGAAGGTAAGGGCCCATCACTCTTTGGTGGCCTTGAGGCTTCCATGCTGAAAGTGCAGCGCCTGCATGTAAACACATGAGGTCAATGTACAGGTAGTTGGTGTCAATCGATCATAACATGGGAGCAATGCACAGGCAGGTTGGGTCACCTCAATGACAACATCTGCTAGCTGCATGAGGGACAGAAAACAGCAGCAGAACACGCAAAGGAGATGACAAATGCCATTAGGGAACTCTGCACTGTGATGCAGCTGGAGCATGTCAGCCACCGTAGGAACCAACACCAATTGATGGGCAGGTTGGATGGGTTCTGCAGAGCTGTCAATCGGCTCACTACCACAACAGCTTTGGTGTCACGACGTGCTGTGGGCATGCAAGTGGAGTTGGCACATTACAGTCGGGACTTTGCATGAGGATTGGTGCAAATCACCAGTGTTTTAGAGACAATGCAGACAGACCGAAGTGCGACAAACAGCGAACTGGGTAGTGGGGATAGTGAGGAGCTCTCTAGCCTCAGCAGTCTCCCAGCCCCTGTGATGGATCCTAGGCATCGCAGTATCAGACACAGTACTGTCTCCGAACCCACAACAAGAGGTGCCACCGAGACCACTGAGCACTCAAGTGGAGTGCGTGGATGTATAAAGTAATGCTGAGAGCTACAGGGGACTTGCATATGATGTAGCAATGCAGTGATACTATGATGCTAATAGTGTGACACTGTAACTAGGACCTGTTTGTGTATAGTGCTTACCTATATCCTAATCACACATATATTACCTGAAGTCAAGGCAATAAAGATGCTACCTACAGTGCTACATAAAAGTTGACATGGTGCTGTCATTACTTACATCAGAAATAGTTGCATGTGATCTCAGCACATCTTTGTCTGCCCTCTGCTGCCCTGCTTCTGTCTGCTGGGTGAAGGGGTGGCAAAGGATCGTCATCCTCATCGGACTCAAGCACTGTGGGTTCCACTGGTATGCCCCTCGTATTTGCGATGTTGTGCAACATAGCACATGTAGCCACAATTTTGCAGGTGTTTTCGGAGCTGTATTGCAGTGCACCACCACTCTTGTGCAGGCATCGGAAATGGCTCTTCAGCAGGCCGAAGGTCCTCTCTACAACGCTGTGTGTCGTCCTGTGTGCTGCATTGTACCTCCTTTTGCCTGGCGTGGCAGGATTCAGATACAGTGTTAGTATGAAGGACTGCACTGCATAGGCACTGTCTCCTAGAATGACAGGAGAGTAAAATGATTAAATGTTATCTGTGACATTTCATATACATCAAGGCGACACTGTCAACTGCTACATTACCAAGTAGGTATCCTTCGCCAAACTCCCCAGCAAGTAGTCTTGTGTGTATTCCACTGTGCCTGAAGATGTAGGAGTCATGTGTGCTACCTGGGTATCTGGCCCCAAGATCCAGTATAACTTTAGAGGCATTGCTTATGACTTGTATGTTCATGGAATGTGTACTCTTTCTGTTCTGATAAACATACTCTGTAGCAGATGGTGGACAGAAAGCTACATGTGTCCCATTGATGCAGCCAATGACATGTGGGAATTGGGCAATCTGGTAGAAATTGTATTTGGTTTGTTGCTAATCCTGTGGGGCGTTGGGGATTTGCACGTGCAAAAACCCATTCTGCAAATAATTGCAATTTGCGACTTGTTGATGAATTGCATTGTGATTCAGGTTTTGCGAATAGCAGAATACTATTCACAAATTCAAGTCACTATTTGCCAATCGCAGTATGCGATTCACAGTATCTCGTCGCAATTGTAAGGAATCGCTATTTTAATGATTCCTTAAAATTACACTGCAAATGCCTTTCATACATCGTGAAAGGCGATTTTGCATTCGCAAACAGTGGAATTTACCAATTTGCACTGCTTGCAAATGCAAAATCCTTTGATACATTTGGCCCTAAGTCTCAAGTTACACAGAGAGACATCAGAATGTTTTGGGGAATGGTTAACCACTGTCGCCAATAGATCCCAACTTTTTCAGTAATTTCCAAACCACTGCAAAAGTTAATGCACAAGGAAGTAACAGACTCAGGGGGTCATTCTGACCCCGGCGGGTGGTGTTTGCCGCCCGCCTGGAGGGAACCGCCATTTGGCCGCCCCGCGGTCAAAAGACTGCTGGGGCCATTGCAACTTTCCCGCTGGGCCGGCGGGCGCTACCTAAGCGGGAAAGGGGCCTGCAACACTGAAGCCGGCTCCGAATGGAGCCGGCGGTGTTGCAGGTGTGCGACGAGTGCAGTTGCTAGGCAGACAGTGAAAAGCATGCTGGGGCCCTGTTAGGGAGCCCCTGCACTGCCCATGCCGTAGGCATGGGCAGTGCAGGGGCCCCAGGGGCCCCAGGACACCCGTTCCCGCCATCCTGTTCCTGGCGGTAAAAACCGCCAGAAACAGGCTGGCGGGAAGGGGGTCGGAATCCCCATGGCGGCGCTGCTTGTAGCGCCGCCATGGAGGATTAGCCCAGCCGGGGGAAATCCGGCGGGAAACCTCCGGACCCGGTTTTCCGACCGCGGTTTTACCGCCTCGGTCGGAATGGGCAGGGAAGCACCGGCAGCCTGTTGGCGGTGCTTCCGTCACCCGCGGCCCTGGCGGTCTATGACCGCCAGGGTCGGAATGAGGGCCTCAGTTCCCTTCAAAGAAGAATGCATGAAAGCTTTCACTGAGTTGAGAGAGAGTTTGTGCAGAGCTCCAGTCTTGGAGTGTCTGATTACACCATAAGCACTGGGTGCAGCGTAACTTTTCTTAAATCTCCCCCTAAGTTGGTAGGAATGAGTGAATGCAGACATGTGTTTTTGTTTAAGAGTGTATGGGATTTTGTGCTAAATGGACAAGACCCAGCTGGGCCTGGTGAATATTACATCCGTGGTAAGAACGGTTATTACAACTTACTGAAAGGTTAGTATGGCACATGCTATTTAGGAGTGTTTGTTCCAAAAATCTACCAAGTAGACAACATTGACAATCTAGCAGGGATTGAGAGATTTAAAATGATACTTAAAAGAGGAGCAAGTGGTTCAGAGATTACCAGAGATATTTTTCAAGCTTTTAGTCCATCAGTGGGTGTGATCTTAAATGACATAAAGATAAGGAAGTTATCAACAATTGTAGATAAGATGTCGACTGATTTTTCAGGGGCAATGCTCCTAATGGATACCAAAATGGTTGTGGTATGATATGTGGTTTGTAGAACCGCCTTGCATTAGACATCCTTTTAGCAAAGCAAGGAAGAGTCTGACAAGTTTTAAAGTCACAGCACTGCTTCACTTATATTCCTGATAACAGCAAGGAGCTAAGGAGATACTTATATAACCTGACAAATCTGAAACATGACTTAAGTGAGCTGAAATAGATAAATGTTTGAGAGACAATAGCTGAAGGATTCTCTAAGGTAGGATCTTGGTATTGAAACTTGGGAAATGGATTTATGAGAATGATCCTGAAACCTGTATTAATTGTGACAGTGTGCATAATTTGTGCACTTGGATTTTAAAAGGCTCACAATTACTGGAAAAGACAAAGAGTAAAGAATATATAGAGGAGGGAAGAAATGGAAATAGAGAATATGAGAAACAGATATTATAAGGCAATGAAGAGAATAGATAATTACCGCAGACCTAGACGTATGCGTTATCAAACTACAAGGTTTTGATTTCTCTCATTGTAAATGAGAAAGTTCTTTTGTGATGGCATACATTACCGTCAGGGGAGGGACTGATAGAGATCAATTTTTACTAATATATTAGTGGCATAGAAGTTAGCATACGGCGTATTCCAATCCTTTAGTTTAAAAGTTTAACAGAGAAATTAACTTAGAAATGTAAAACCTGCATGTTTAAAATATGGTGGACAATGTAGCTGACATTCGTATTTTGGCATAACGTTTAACATGAAAGATATTGTGTATTTATATTTGGGTGAATTACTAATTTGAATTAATGTTCAAAGTATTATCTTTAGAGAGAAAATAGTAGAAATGAAATATATTGTGAAATATTAAATAAAAAATGAATTCATCATACTTATATTGAATTAAGTGAATTGAATTAACTTGACTTACTTGTGCAGAAAAATAAATCCATGTTTATAGTGTGTTCTAATAATATCGTAAATAATGTTTGCAATAAAATAATTTGCTTTGCTTATAGGATTTAATTGTAAGGTGCGCAATGGGATTTACATGTATTAATTGTATTAATGTGCATTTAGGCTTCCTTAGCTTGACGAGGCCTAAGGGATTCTTTCTTGCAGCAGTAAAGGAAAGTTACTTGTTTATTCTGTTCCATCTGATCTGTATTCTTTTCCTAGGTTGCGGACGTGATGTTGAACGTCCTATTGAATTGAAGGCAATGAACATGTTTCAGTATTAACTATGTATCAATATTTGTTCTAGCTGTTGAATAATACAGGAAACTCATAATTCCTATGTGAAAAAGACTTAGGGCCTGATTCTAACTTTGGAGGACGGTGTTAAACTGTCCCAAAAGTGGCGGATATACCACCTACCGTATTACGAGTCCATTATATCCTATGGAACTCGTAATACGGTAGGTGGTATATCCGCCACTTTTGGGACGGTTTAACACCGTCCTCCAAAGTTAGAATCAGGCCCTTAGTATATTGTGTGTATTGTGAGAAGGAATTCTGAAGTAACAAATAATTAGGAAATGTAATGTTTTGCAGAATTGTATGGAATCATTGAAAAGACAAGGCACTTATGCTGAGAAAATCTGGAATAGCTGCAAACTTGATGGTGCCATCCACAACCATTGGACACTGAGGCCCTCATTCTGACCTTGGCGGGCGGCGGAGGCCGCCCGCCAAAGTCCCGCCGTCAGGTTACCGTTCCGCGGTCGAAAGACCGCGGCGGTAATTCTGACTTTCCCGCTGGGCTGGCGGGCGGTCGCCTTCAGACCGGCAGCCAGCCCAGCGGGAAAGAGGCTTCCACGATGAAGCCGGCTCGGAATCGAGCCGGCGGAGTGGAAGCTGTGCGACGGGTGCAGTTGCACCCGTCGCGTATTTCACTGTCTGCACAGCAGACAGTGAAATACATGTGGGGGCCCTCTTACGGGGGCCCCTGCAATGCCCATGCCAGTGGCATGGGCACTGCAGGGGCCCCCAGGGGCCCCGCGACCCCCCCTACCGCCATCCGGATCTCGGCGGTCCGACCGCCGGGATCTGGATGGCGGTAGGGGGGGTCGGAATCCCCGCGGCGGTGCAGCAAGCTGCGCCGCCGCGGAGGATTCAATGGGCCGCGGTACACTGGCGGGACCCCGCCAGTGGTGCCGGTCCGACCGCGGCTTTACTGCCGCGGTCGGAATCCCCATTGGAGCACCGCCGGCCTGTCGGCGGTGCTCCCGCGGTCCTCCGCCCTGGCGGTCAAAGACCGCCAGGGTCAGAATGACCACCTCAGTCTTATGCCTAAAATGAACCCACCCGAAGGACCAATCAAAAGGGCCATACATTTTTCTAATTAGTCAGAGACTTTGAAATTGAGAGTTAGTTAGTGTAGGCTGTCAAGAGAGTCCGTCAATTGCCCTGAGAGAGTTAGCTGATGTCCTCCCTGTCTCCTTTAAGTCTTCTGATGAGTTTTCTCTTATCGTTAATTGCTCCATTTGATTATGCTGTTCAGTACTAATATGCCCTACTAATTCTGAAATTCTAACCTGTCCTATGTGCAGCCCGTGTCTGCACCGTCCTAATGCTGCTGTCTACTGCAATCAGAAGAAGGTGAATTCTCATCTGATGAATTATCCTGTCTGCTGTCCTATGAGGAAAGGCATAATTAAACGTGGTTTCTTGTTTCCTTTTCAGCTTAGGTACTTGCACCAACATATTTTTTTATAGTTAGTTGTCGTATTTAGATGATTGTTCTAAATTATTTATTGTCTTTCTTTTGATTTTGCCAGCATGTGTTAGCTTGTTCCCACACATGCAAGTTCCAATTCATGTTAGAGATATGAGTGACAGCTCTGACATTGATTGTTAAAATTATATTTTGATGATTTACTGATATCACCATCATCTGTATTGTAATCTGATATTAATGTACATATTGTGGTTTTGTTTACCTTTCTCATTCTTCTGGAGTGTTTAACAGTATAGAAGTTTAGTAGGATAAATCTTTGTAGACGTTTTGGTTAGTCAGTTGTTTTCATGTATGTTTATAACTTAGTTGTGCTCACCATATAACCTAACATTGATTTTGGGACTGTAATAAAGATTTGAAATTGTATTCGGGTTTAGAGTTTAATTTAGTATTAACTTGTTCATGGTGTCTAGAATTGCTTATGGTTTTATGTCACTGATTTGTGATTTAATTAATCTGACTACTACACTATTTGCCAAGTCCAAAGATCTAGTCGACCTCTAGTGGTGGGAAAAGTGGTGATCTCTCACCAGAGTGCTTGTGGTTTCTAAACCCCAGACAGGAAGAAGACCTCCACAAGCACGCCAGCACAACTAACTTCTAAACTTTTTTTACAAGAAATCCTATTAAAGAAATGTTTTTTTATTTATGTTTTCTTCCTTTAATGTATCACTATATCAGCCTTGAAAAAGTCCTAAGTTTCGACAAAACATGTGTCAGATAAATCATTAACAGTACATCATCACTGTATCATCTATAGTGGCTGTTTTAGTTATACCAAGAAAACCAAGGGCCGGATGTATCAAACGTTTTAGCATTTGCAAACGGTGCGAATCACAGAAATCGGCCGTTTGCGAATGCAAAAACTTGTTTTGCGATGTATGAAAAGCATTCGCAGGCCAAAAACAAGGAATCACAAAAATTGTGAATTTTAGCGAAGCAACATGGTTTTGCGTGTCGCAATCTGCGGCATGAAAAACCGAATGGCTATTTGCATATCGAAAATTGCAAGCTTGAATAGCGACTCACAAATAGAGATTCAGTATATCTTGTCACAAATTGCGATACGCAGATTGCGACACGCAAAACCGTGTCGCTATGCGATGCATCAAAAAATCGCAAATTGCGAATATTCGCAGAATGGCCTTTTGCACATGCGATTTACCATGGATTGAAACAAGGTGGTAACCAGGTGCAACCTATATAAAGAGGCCCAGAATGCCTCAGCCTCTTTTCCAAAATGGCTGCACTCTACGTCATGGCGAGGAGAATGAGGACCTTGGCAGGTTTGAGGAGAGGGAGGAGGAGACAGGAGCGCATTTTCAGAGTGAAAAACATAAAAAACTTCGCACTTGTATACCGCACTACTCACCTGTTAGGGTCTCAAGGTGCTGTACGCATACCGCTGTGGAACCACTCCTGGCTTTTCCCTGTGAGGCACCCACTCCTGGGGAACCCCCAGGGTAAAGCCAGGCATCCAAGCGATGTCAGGGCCGTTGTGGAGATTAAGCAAGCTATTGCCCAGAGTTACAGAGTGGGACCCACTAATGAGATTAGGCACTGAGGCAAGAATTATTTGGTCCAAGAGAATTGAGCCCAAGACCAGCTGAGGCTGGAATTGAACCCTGGTCCAGGGCCAGATCTCTGCATTAGGGTCTGCCACTCTAACCATTGTGCCACACATTTCCACTGTGCTCATTACTTTTTTTGACCAGACTGAGGAGGACATTTTTGATAAGTACAGGTTGAGCTCAGCCATGATACTTGACCTGATAGCTGAGCTACAACCCATACTGCAGCGCACAACACACAGGACCAATAGCCTACCCACCCATGTGCAGGTATTATGCTCCCTGCACCTACTTGCCTCAGGGAGCTATCAAAGGGTCATAGCAGCAGCTGGAGGGGTATCACAGAGTGCCCTCTCTAGATTTTTCAATGCATTTCTAAATGCCATGCTGAGCAGGATACACCAGAACATCAGATTCCCACACACACCCCGAGGAAATACAGCAGACAAAAATCGATTTCTACCAGATAGCACAGTTCCCCCATGTCCTAAGTGCCGTAGATGGGACACATGTTGCAATCTGTCCACCATCGACCACAGAGTATGTGTACCGCAACCGTAAAAAACAACATTCAATGAACATACAGGTGATATGCAATGCCTCCTACATCATAACTGATCTCGTGGCCAGGTACCTTGGAAGCACACATGATTAGTACATCTTTCGCCACAATGGGATTGACACAAGACTTCTAGCTGGGGAATTTGGTGAAGGATATCTACTAGGTAATTTCCAACTTTGCAATGTTGCATTGATGGCAGTGTGACGTCAGATGGCACAGCTACTCATTATACCCTCTGTTCCTTCCAGGAGACAGTGCCTATGCAGTGCGCACCTACATGATGACGCCCTACCAAAATCCTGCAACACCAGCAGAGCGGAGATACAATTCAGCACACAGGGCAACCCGCAATGTGGTGGAGCGCACCTTTGGCCCGCTGAAGAGTCGCTTCCAGTGTATCCACAAAAGTGGAGGGGCACTACAGTACAGCCCAGACACGACCTGTAGAATAGTGGGCACATGTGAGATATTGCACAATATAGCTACCACCAGGGGCATACCTGTGGAAATATCGGAGCCAGACTCAGATGAGGATGATGATCCCATACCACCCCTACAGCCAACAGACAGGACCAGTGCAGCAGAGGGCAGGCAAAGGTGTGCTGACATCACGCACAACCATTTCAGATGTAAGTAATGACAACACCACCTCACTGACATGTATTCTTGTAATTCGCACCTTTATTACTTTGACTTTAGGTAACATATGTGTCACTAGGACAAAGCAATGCACAATAGGCAGACATGAGCCATTAACAGTGTCACACTATTATCATCATAGTTTAATTGTATTGCTACATGTGAAGGTAGTCCCCTGTAGCCCTCAATGTCACTTCTTACAACCACACATTCCACTTGTGTGTGCAGTGGCCTCGCCGGCACCTCTTGTATCAGGCTCACAGGCAGTACTGTACCTGGCACTGCAATGCCTAGGATCCATCACGGGGACTGCAAGACTGCTGAGGCTAGATGACTCCTCAGTATCCCCACCACCTATTTCGCTGGGTGTAGCACTGTGTGCTGTCAGCATAGCATCCAGAACGTTGGTTATTTGCACCAATCCCTGTGCAACATCCCGACTGCTATGTGCTGCCTCCACCTGTGTGGCCACAGCACTCCTTGATATCAGGGCAGTTGATGTAGCGAGCCGATTTACAGATCTGCAAAAGCCATTGAACATTCCCGTGAATTGCCGTTGGCGCCTGCGGTGGCTCACACGCTCACGCCTGATCTCAGTACAGAGTTCCTTAATGGCATTTGTCAGTTCCTTTGTGTTACCTGCAGCTGTTTGCTGTCCCTCATGCAGCTTGCAGATGTTTCCATTCAGAGACTCCAACTGCTTGTGCAGTCCTCCCATATTGGCATTGTGTGACTGCACCTGCCTGTGCATTGCCCTCAATCTTTTTGCATTGCAGCCGCTGCACTTTGAGCATGGACGCTTCAAGGTCACCAAAGATTGATGGGCCCTCGCCGTCATCTGTGTGCTGTGTGCCTGCATCGTGAGGCCTCCTGCAGGGAGTTGAGTGACGCTGGGGCAGGGACTGCTGCCTTCCTGTGGATCGAGCTTCTGGGGGTGGTGTGTGGCCTTCATCCGGCATTTCATCGGAGTCCAGGTTCAACTGGTGGAGAGGTAACACCCTTGCCCTGGGTCTGATTGGTGCTATACACAATGACTCACTGGTGTTTGAGTCAGACAGTGGCTGTGTTTCTGCATCCCCCACGTTGGCACATTCTGCTGCTGCTGGGCCTGAGCCATCTGCAATGACAATGTGCAGCATGTCATTTATGAATGTATCACCAAATGTTGCACAATGGTAATAAATGTACACTTACATTGTATCACTGTGAATTGTGTGTGCTGTTCTTCTGTGTGTCTGTGTACTTAATTGTTATCTATGTTCTATTTTCAGCTCAGGGTTGTGGACTACCACTCCCATAAGGTATTGTTGTGCTGCATGTAAGATGTGGAATAGACTACTTATCACAATGCTTTGCACTAATTGCTATTTCCTAAGGGGCATTTGTACATGCACATATGGGGATTCACATCATTATTGGACTTACCTTTGCTGGTGCTGGGAGTGCTGGAAGTGTCAATGTCAGTGACCCCACTGACAGCTTCTGGAAGCAGTGTGGACTCCACCAGGTCTTCCATGGGGGTGGAGGGTGTCTGGGTGGACGGTCTGCCTCCTGTTCTCCTTGCCTCCTCCAGCCTGCTGGCCACCCTCTCCTTGGCACGGGAACGCAGGTCGTACCACCTCTTGCGTAGCTCTTCCACCGAGCGCTGCGCAACCCCCACTGTGAAGATTTTGGTCTGGATGTCAGCCCAAAGTTTCTGCTTTTCATTCTCTGGTACGTGGAGTGAGCTCTTCCCAAAGAGACGGTCATGGCTCCTGACCACCTCTTCAGTGAGCACCTCCAATTCTTGCTCACTGAATTTCAGCTTCCTCTTCCTCTCTCCCTTCTCCTTCCCATTGCCAGCATTGGCCATGTTGGTGTTAGGTCCTGGCTTGCTCCCACAATAGCCTCCGTGGGGCTGGTCTGTGACTCTCTGACTGCTCCTGTGGGTGTGGTACCTGGAAACAGCATAGGCTGACTCACTTCCTGCTTGTGATGTCATCAGGCGGTGCCGGGTAACCGTTTTTGCAATTTTCATATACCGAATCGCAATTTTGTTTGCGATTCGGTATTTGGACCTCGCAAATTGCATTAGCGAATTTTAAGAAATCACTATTTCCGACTCGCAATTTTGATACATTACATTTTGCGTGCTGGAAATAGCGATTTCTTAAAATTCGCTATTTGAGACTCACAAAGCAAAATCTTAATACATCTGGCCCTAAAAGCGCCACCTACTGTACGATGCAATTCGTATTGATTTTGTGCCTTATTACTGTGGAATAGCAGAACAATGTTTCATATGACATTGGTTGTATCACCATTAAATAGGGAGCTTGAAGAACAAACTGATCAGTACGAATACATTATGAGTGCTCTGCTATTTATTGTAAATAAGTGGTTTAGGTATGATCAACGATTATCGGGGGTCTAGCTGAGGCACATCGTTGCGACAGATGTGTCAGTAGTATTTAGAGCACCACTGTTGTCTGTACTACAATGCTCTGAGGACAGGGATGTGCAACATTTGTATCACTGTTGCCTCTTTCTGTATATAGGTTTCCAGAGTTTGGTGGTTTTACTCGGCATGGTTCATTGGCAGTTTTGGCATTCTAGTTTCATCCTTATGTTCGTAGTATTTGAATTGTGCATTTTTCTGACTGGATGCGTTAATGTAGGATTGATGATAGTCTTTCCTACGTTAGACATGATATAAGGTTTGGCACTAGAAAGGGATGATGTTTTTTAGATTACTTACCAGTAATCTGAGTACTCTGACTTTCTTTTCTTCTACCCAATTGTATGCCCCTACTGCCCTCCCTAGCATGTGCCCGTCTTTGATTACAGTGGCTCTGCTTTGGTAGTCGACCTAGGAGTCTTCTATGTCGAGGTGGGAGGAGTTTAAAGTATTTTCAGTTGGGTAGTCAGCCTTATGCCTTTCTCATGAAGTAACAAAGGAGCCGATTTAAGGAATCAGAGTAACAACAGTATGGTAACAGTAATCAAAATCATAGTCGGAAGTACTTAGGCCCGTATTTATACTCCGTTTGCGCCGAATTAGCGTCGTTTTTTTCGACGCAAATTCGGCGCAAAACTAACGCCATATTTATACTTTGGCGTTAGACGCGTCTAGCGCCAAAGTATGGGCAAAGAGCGTCATTTTTTAGCGTAAACGCCTTCCTTGCGTTAATGAGATGCAAGGAAGGCGTTCCCGTCTAAAAAAATGACGGCGACGCAAATGCGTCGTATTTATACTCCCGGGCAAAAAATCACGCCCGGGAGGTGGCGGGTCAAAAAAACCCGCATTTGCGTCTGAATTTAACGCCTGGGTCAGGGTAGGCGTTAAGGGACCTGTGGGCTCAGAATGAGCCCACAGGTGCCCTCCCCTGCCCCCAGGGACCCCCCCTGCCACCCATGCCCACCCCAGGAGGACACCCAAGGATGGAGGGACCCATCCCAGTGAAGTACAGGTAAGTTCAGGTAAGTATAATTTTTTTTATTTTTTTATTTTTTTTGTGGCATAGGGGGGCCTTATTTGTGCCCCCCTACATGCCACTATGCCCAATGACCATGCCCAGGGGACACAAGTCCCCTGGGCATGGCCATTGGGCAAGGGGGCATGACTCCTGTCTTTACTAAGACAGGAGTCATGAAATGGCGTCTGGGCGTCGAAAAAATGGCGCAAATCGGGTTAAGACGATTTTTTAGCGTCAACCTGACTTGCGCCATTTTAAGACGCCCTAACGTCATTTTTTCCCAACGCCGGCGCTGCCTGGTCTACGTGGTTTTTTTCCACGCACACCAGGCAGCGCCGGTCTGATTGCGCCGTCTAACGCCATTCAATAAATACGGCGCCCGCATGGCGCTTCAGAATGGCGTTAGACGGCGCAAAATTTTTTGACGCTAAACTGCGTTAGCGCAGTTTAGCGTCAAAAAGTATAAATATGGGCCTTAGCTTTTTGAAAAAAGTTTCGTATACCAGGTTGCTTTGAAACATTTTGCAAAGCATTTTGGGTAGCATTTTGTTTTTAAACAGGTCACCTGTCTGTGTGCTTTCGGTATAGTACATGAGTTAGCCAGCAATAGATCTCATGCGATTTAGCAAACTCGGATGATGAAATGTTGCAGCTCCTGAAGGTGCAACATGTCAATGGGACATTCTGGGTGCAGATGTGTGGTCTTAAAAAGTATTAGGGGAGCATATCATTTTAATTACATCGATTGCACCGATGTTGGTCAACTTTGTAATGGTGTTTCTGCAATTTTGCATAATTATTCGCAGCAACAATCCTCTACAATCTCCACATTTCCATGATTTCGTGATTGGTCAGTCCAAATGTGATTCCTGAACAAATATATTCAGTATTGGTGAAATGTACACATTCTGCACTGAGTAACTACTAAAAGCATCTCACTCTGAAAATTTGCCTTGAGATGTACTTCAAATGGATGACCGGCGTATTGTCCTTTTGCACATGTACAAAATGACATTTTTTCACAGTTGCTTGAAAGTGCATGTTTTAGGTATATTCTGTCATATGGGAGCATACTCTCCTCTAAAATTTTAAATTTTCCTACGGGGATTTGTCAGAAAACGACCTGCTGAATCGATGCGTTTCCATTAGCGTTTCACAGGCCCCTCAGAGAAAACGGTGGTGGCACTAATTAAAGAGTTTCACAGCAACTAACAGATTTGCGAGAGCCAAGGGACTCATCTCTGTAGAATCACGTGACAGGATCCAGTTTGAGCTTGCATTACTGCCTGTATTCTGTAGGAATATTCGACAGTTTTGTTAAACGTAATAACCCTGCTTCTTTACCACCCTAATACAGTGGCATTTAACGGGCATTCGGCTCCTCCCCTTGCAAGAGAGGCAGCAAACTGTTGTTGGCGGCATAGATATAGATAATGAAGTAAAACTGTTTTACTGCATATACGTGGATAATTGCCTCATGTGTGATAGCTATATATATCTACACACACGCACACTCACGATACACCCGACACACTCACCAAACATACACAGCATCAGACCCACAGATAAAATGACACAGAAATAACCATGTCTACATCAGACAGGAATACTCCATGGCCCAGATTTACAAAGAGTTGACGCAAAGCAGGGCAGCAAGCAAATTGGCTGCTCTGCTCTGTGTGAACTGGAGAGAGCAGAACTATGCAGTATCTATAAAGGTCCTTGTGCTGGTGAGCTTTCAACAGTTATGTGCCAATGCAGGAAACCTTGCGCTGCAGTGCAAGGGTCACTACATTGTGGTCAGCATCATTGTTTTGCAGGAAGGTGTTCCTTCCTGCACAGAAACTATGCTTTAAGGCAATTTCCTCTTTGTGTATATGCTGCAGAATGGCGCACACAAGCAAAGAGAGAAAAACAGGGAAGAATAAGAATATTTCTCCTTGTCACGTCTGCCTCAGGGAGACCCATGATTTTGGCACAAGTATGTGTCACAAGCATTGCAGCATGTAAAAGGTGAAATTCCAGTGGGCTGGCACTTCATGCATGAGGGCTTTTACAGGGATTATATTAGCATGCTGAATGATTATCAACTGCATTTGCCATTGAAAGAAAGACTGAAATGAGTGCAAACCCTGCAACAGATGACTAGTCTGTTGTTCACTACTACTTCACTTTTAAGGAAGTTCTGCACAATTAGGTTGATGCTCTGCGCATAAGCTTCTAAAGTATTCTCCATCCTCCATGAGCCATGACTTTGACAATATTACTGCCATTGTCAATCAATCAATCAATCAAGGATTTATAGAGCGCACTAATGGGGGGGGAGCTACTGGTCGTAGAGCCATGTCTTGAGGCGTTTTCTGAATGTCAAGAGGTCTTGGGTCTGGCGAAGGTGGAGCGGTAGGGAGTTCCAGGTCTTGGCGGCTAGGTGAGAGAAGGATCTTCCTCCGTCGGTGGTGCGGCGGATGCAGGGGATGGAGGCGAGGGTGAGGCTGGCGGAGCGAAGATTGCGGGTGGGGGTGTGGAAGGTGAGTCTGTCATTGAGGTAGGCTGGGCCTGTGTCGTGGAGGGCCTTGTGTGCGTGGATGAGGAGTTTGAAGGTGATCCTCTTTGATACTGGTAGCCAGTGAAGGTCTCTGAGGTGGGGGAAATGTGGTGGTGGCGTGGGATGTCCAGAATGAGGCGGGCGGATGCGCTCTGGATTCTTTGCAGCTTTATTAGGAGTTTGGTTGTTATTCCTGCAATATAGGGCGTTTCCGTAGTCCAGTCGGCTGCTGACCAGGGCGTGGGTGACAGTTTTCCTGGTTTTGACAGGAATCCACTTGAAGATTTTGTGGAGCATGCGGAGAGTGTTGTAGCAGAAAGAGGAGATGGCATTGACCTGCTGAGTCATGCTGATTCTGGAGTCCAAGATAAAGCCTAGATTGCGTGCATGGGTGGTGGGTGAGGGCGCGATTCCTAGGGAGGTGGGCCACCAGGAGTCATTCCAATTTGAGGGGTTGGTGCCAAAGATGAGGATTTCTGTCTTGTCTGTGTTTAACTTGAGGTGACTTGATTCCATCCAGCTGGCGATGGCGTGAAGTTTGTTGTGGAGGTTGTTCTTTGCAGTTGTAGGGTCTTTCATGAGGGAGAGGATGAGCTGAGTGTTGTCTGCGTAGGAAACTATGTTGATGTGGTAGGTTTGTGCGATGTTGGAGAGGGGGGCCATGTAAACGTTGAAGAGCGTGGGGCTGAGCGAAGATCCTTGGGGAACGCCACAGATGGTTCTGGAGGCTTCTGACAGGAACGGTGGGAGGCGGACTCTCTGGGATCTGCCTGAGAGAAATGACGAGATCCAGTCGAGTGTGATGACATTTCGTGTCGAAAGCTACGGAGAGGTCCAGGAGGATGAGTGCTGCTGTTTCTCCTTCGTCGAGCATGGTCCTAATGTCGTCTGTGGCAGCAATGAGTGCAGTCTCGGTGCTGTGGTTTCTGCGGAATCCAGACTGGGAGGTGTTGAGTACCTTGCTGTCTTCCAGGAACCGGGATAGTTGGCTGTTTAAAACATTTTCAATGACCTTGGCTGGGAAGGGGTGGAGGGAGATCGGCTGGTAGTTCTTGGGGTCATCTGGGTCTGCCTTTGGTTTCTTCAGCAGGGTGTTGATTTCTGCATGCTTCCATCTTTCTGGGAAGGTGGCTGACTCGAAGGAGCTGTTGATGGTTTTGCAGAGGTGGGGGGCGATGATGATGTTTGCCTTATTGAAGATATGGTGTGGGCAGGGGTCCGATGGTGATCCGGAGTGGATGGAGGCCATGGTGGTGGCGGTGTCCTCTATGTTGACGGGGGTCCAGGTGTGGAGGAGGTGGGTGTTGCTTGGAGCGTTGGGTTCTTGGGTGTTTGAAGTCAGCTGGTGGGTTTGGGGTTTGAAGCTATTGTGGATTTCTTCTACCTTTCGACGGAAGTGCGTTGCCAGTGAGTTGCAAAACTCCTGTGATGGCGGGGGTTCGTTGGAGCAGGTCCTGGGGGTAGAGAGGTCATTGATGATGCCGAAGAGCTCTTTACTGTTGTGAGCGTTGGCGTCGATGCGGCTTTTGAAGTGGGTCCTTTTGGTGGTGTGGATCAGTTGGTGATGTTTGCGAAGGGCATCCTTGAAAGGAATGTGGTTGGAGTTGGTAGGGTCAAGGTGGCAGGTTTTTTCCATTCTGTGACATAGCCGTTTGGATTGCTGTAGTTCTGGGGTGAACCAGCTGGCCTTGATTCTGTGGGAGTTTTTTTTTTTTTTTGGAGCGGTGCGAGGGTTTTGGCACAATCTTCTATCCAGCGATGCAGGGTGGTGGTGGTTGTGTTGGGGTCCGGGGTCCCAGAGGGTGGGGCCCGGGCGAGAGTGGAGATCAGTTGATCCGTTGATATTTTGCTCCAGTTGCATCGGGGGGGTTGTGTGCGGTGGTGGTAGGAGAAGTGGATGCAGCGGTGGTCTGTCCAGCTGAGTTCGGTGGTGTGGCTGAAAGAGACGTGGTTGCTGGCTGAGAAGATGGGGGCGAGTGTGTGGCCTGCGGAGTGGGTGGGTGACGTGACGAGTTGCTTGAGGCCGAAGTTGGCGAGGTTGGCGATTAGGTTGGTGGTGTTGATATTGTTGTTATTTTCTAGGTGGAAGTTTAGGTCACCTAGGAGGATGTAGTCTGTTGAGGCAAGGGCTTGCGAGCTGATGGCGTCGGCGATGTTGTCGCAGAACTGCGGTCTGGGTCCAGGGGGTCTGTAGACCAGTGTTCCTCTGAGTGTGTTGTTGGTGTTGATGTGGATTTTGAAGTGGAGGTGCTCGGCGGAGTTGATGGTGTCGTGGGAGTTGGTGGAGACTCTTATGGTGTTTTTGTGGACTATGGCGATTCCTCCTCCTGGTCTGTTGATTCGGTCTCTTCTGGTGATCTTGTATTTTTCTGGTATGGCTATGGCTACGTCTGGTTCCGAGGCCGAATTTATCCAGGTTTTGGTGAGGAATGTGACGTCGGGTATGTGGTCAGGAGGTCCCAGAGTTCAATTGCATGTTTGTGGACGGAGCGGGTGTTAAGTAGGATGCATCTTAGGCAGTTGTCTGTTTTGATTTGGAGTTTGGAGGTTAGGTTGCAGGTGAAATTGCAGGCTTTGCAGGAGAAGGGTCCTTTGGTGCTCGTCGGTGTGGACTGGAAGCAGATGGAGGAGCATCCTGGATTAAGGGCGTGGAGTTCGTTGGCAGTGTAAAGGTGTTTGGTGGCGCAAGAGGCGTGTTGGCCAGGGGGTCTGGCGCTGGGTGCAGTCTTGGTGCGGACGGGCGCAGACAGGCTTGTCTTTGGCGCGCCTTCGGTGCGCCAGCGGCGCGCCCACTGCGCGCGTCAGCGCTAAGTCCACCATAAGAGGGGAGGTGGGAGGGAGTGGCAGCTGGGAGGAGGGAGGGAAACCTCCAATGGGAGTGCAGGGGGTGGGGGCAGCAGGAGTCAGGAGCAGGAAGAGCTCTGAGGAAAAGGGAGGGGGGCAGGGCCTTCCGGGAGAGGAGAAGCCAAGAAGCCCAAACAAGCCCAGACAAGCCCAGACAAGCCCAAACAAGCCCAAACAAGCCCAAAACAATGGCAGCACTTACCGGAGCAGTGGTGAGGAGGAAGCAACCTGCCTGCAAGGATGCAGGATCAGAGGTCGCTTTTAACCTTGTGCTGCGGCCGGCATAAGAGGGGAGGTGGGAGGGAGTGGCAGCTGGGAGGAGGGAGGGAAACCTCCAATGGGAGTGCGGGGGCGGGGGCAGCAGGAGTCAGGAGCGGGAAGAGCTCAGAGGAGGAGGGAGGGGGTGGGGCCTTCCGGGAGAGGAGAAGCCAAGAAGCCCAAACAAGCCCAGACAAGCCCAGAAAAGCCCAACAAGCCCAAACAAGCCCAAAACAATGGCAGCACTTACCGGAGCAGTGGTGAGGAGGAAGCGATCTGCCTGCAAGGATGCAGGGTCAAAGGTCACGTCTGGTTGTATATATTCATCACAAGAAAAGGTCCACTTCACATACCTGCATGTCAGTTGAAGTACTGACTCATGAGATCTGCCCTAGTGTCACCTGCTCCTTCTTCCTCGGGCTCTTCATTACTTGCCATAGCTGCATTTCCACCCACAGGTCCAGCTGCCTCCCCCTCATCTGCTATCAATGGTATATGACCTCTCTGGGCTAGATTGTGGAGTATGCAGCAGGCAACGATTATTTGGCATCCCTTGTGGGGCGAGTAGAAGAGGGCTCCTCTAGATAGGCCCAGGCACCAAAATCTTGTCTTCAGGAACCCAAATGTTTGTTCTATTACACTTCTTTTCCTCCCATTGGCTTCATTGTAATGGAGTTCCCCTGGCATGGTTGGGTACCTCACTGGTGTCAACAGCCAAGGACGGTTTGGATAGCCTGAGTCACTTGTGAAAACATGTGTGTGAGACTTGCCATATTGTGATGACAGGAGATATACATCGCAAACATACACTGCAATGGAGACTTACCAAGTAGCCAGGCCCTCTCTGTGTAGAGTCATGTGTTTAGCTGCGGGACATTGCTGTTCCACATGATGAAGGAATCATGCACAGAACCTGGATACTTGGCTGTGACTTGCGAGATGTACTGGTCTGCCAGACACATCACCTGAATGTTGACTGAGTGGTGATTTTTCCTGTTCCTATACACCTGTTCATTGGCACTGGGAGGGACTAAGGCTACATGGGTGCCATCAATGGCTCCTAGCAAATGAGGAATGTGTCCCATCTCATAAAACTCTGCCTTCACATAGGCCTTATCAGATCGGTGGGGAAACCTGATGTAGTTGTCCAGGTGTCTCAAATATGCACACAGTACATCCTTGAAAACCCGACTGAACATGGGCTGAGACATCCCTGCTGTTAGAGCCACTGTATTCTGAAAGGAGCCTGTGGCCAGGAAGAGTAGCACTGACAAGACTTGAACGTTGGGAGGTATGCCATACGGATTGCGAATGGCAGGCATCAGATCTGGCTCCAACTGAGTAAAAACATCCATGATGGTATGATGATTAAGATTATATGTCTGCATGACATGCATTTCCTCCATGGTGTCCTGGTCTACTAGTGGACGGTACACTGTTGGTTGTCCTGCTCTTCTCATGACAGGATAACTATGTGAAGACAAGTGAAGATAGTATGAGTAATGCAGTATGCACACATCATGTACACTTTATTTCCTCACACCTAACATCTGTAGAGAGTGGTAAATAATTTAAAATACCTCTGAATTTGCCTTGTAAGTTAAATAAATAATAAAAAAAAGGAAAGAGGCGGGGTCCGAGATGTAGAGAATAATCGGGATTTATTCAATAACTCGAGTTAAGGGAGAGCTCCTTCACCAAGCGGGTTAGGGAGTAGTCTGTCTTACTTCGCGCAGCATAGAGCTTTTATACATTTTTCTACTACATGCAAACAAATGGCAGAGGTTCAATCATTTTCCACTAGTTAGGTATAAAAACATTTGTATGCCTCAGGGGAGAGGAGTGGGAGATTGCTTACAAACAAAAATGTGCAAACAGCTGAAGCGTATAATAGTGTGTAGTAAATGGCAGGTATGACCTTGTTCCAATTGCAGGTTATTCAGTGGAAATTAGTTTTTCTCAAAATTGGCTTAACCGCAGGTATGTGGCGGGTCTGGTATTCGGCCTTAGGCATATTACACGATGCAGCTGCTTTCAAGCTGCATCTTTTTCTACCTATTTCCTCTGCGACGGGGTGTTTAAAACACTCACAAAATGGATGCCATATTCAATATGGTTGTCCTGATGTCAAATGAACAGTGGTTGCACGAAGGGTGAGAAACTATTTTTCCACATTCCCTCCTTGCACCAGAGTGCAACCATTGTCCTCTATCTCGATGGCAATAAGATCATCAATATGATCTTGGAGCATAATCTTAACATTTTCTTTTTTCTGGATATGTGGTTTAGGAATGCACATAGTAGCACACAATCCACAGAGTGGCGGGCCGCACTGGATGCACAGGCAGCATCCCTTTAATGTAAACAATGCTATGCCAATAGCAGAAATCAATTTCCAGCCCCATGTGGAGACTAGTCCCCAAAACCATCCTGACCAGGTCCAGTTGCCAGGATCCTGGTGTAAGCTGGACGCAATTTTGTGCAATTTAGAAATAGCCTCATAGACAGAGGGGGCATTATCAGGTATGAAAACACAGCAGCTCGACCCGATAATTTTACATGCTCCGCCCCTCTCTGCTAGTATGACATCAAGAACAAGACGATTTTGAAGCGCTACCATTCTGATAGCGGATTGTTCCTGTGTCAAATTTCCCAGAGCGGCTATAGTCTGATTTACAACTGCTTCTACTGTTCGAGTAAGCTTACGGATAAGCTTACTATTCTGAATCGGTCCAATAAAGAAGAAGAAACCTCTATTGAAGTCTGTATACTGTTCCAGGGTAGTCTCTGTTTGGTCTATCCCCGAAGTATCTATAGATCTCTTATGCCTCTCATTAGGGAGTAGGCGATCCTTATGATACATCGGCGGAGCAAGGAAAACGGAAGGCAATAGGAAAGATATATAGCATCTTCCTCCCCATCCGAGAGGAAGACGTATATAGGCTATCTCTCCACAGACAAAATATGTATGTCTAGACGCTGGAAACGTTGATTGGCCTTTATCCTCGAAACTCACAGTAATATTACATTCACTGTGTCCTACCAGGATTATACCAGTCTTCTGGACACATAGCTGTCCTTTCATTTTGGAAACAGATATGGAGGTTGGTCCGCCTTTCTTTTTAGGCTTGGTATTTACTAATTTGGAAGACCAATACTCCTGTTGATACTCTTCACTTTCGAATATAGTCCCCTTAGCCTGTGGTATTCCATTATCGTCGGGATAACAGACTTGATTAAGGACGGTATTCAGATCTCCCCACGGCCACCCATTCTTACATATCCGAGCATCTCCTTCAGGGCATGCGGAATTGGAGGTATTGTACGCTGTTATTAAGGCACACCAAGCCTCACAGGTACCATTATATGAAAATGGAAAAGGTACCAGTGGCATCCCTCCGTCATTCTGATGAGGGGGAATCTGTCCGCATATCCAGCAATCGGTAGTATTGGCAACCTGGTGAGTATAGTGCAACATCCGTACAAAGGAGTTATTTTGCATAGCTAATCTGTGGGCCCGTTCATGAGGTGTAAGATCATAATAGGTATGTTCTTGTGTACTGTTGGGTGAGAATATAGGGAGTTGACTAGATGGAAAAATTAAATATAAAACCCAACCTAAACACATTGCTGCTGCCAGAAACAACATTAACACCATTATACAAAAATTTCTTTTCGCACACATTTTCTTTCTGTATTTGTCTCTCAACATCTTCTGCTTCACTGTCTCCGTCGTCATTTTTGTCAGGTACACTTCTCAGAGCCCCTGCCGTTTCACCAACAAGTAGAGCTTGTTTGGACTTAATTGACCTGGGCTCGAGTAAATGACCTGAGTTTAGATCTATAAGTCTGCTGGAGACTTTCTTCTGTGGGTAATGTCAATTGTTCTGCGTTCTGTTGTGTCTTAAGTGGCGATGTCTGTCCGCTTTTTTCTTTGGGAAAATGTTTCTTACAGTGACTGGCATGGAGCCATCCCTTACGACCTTCGACTTTTACAGCTGTCCTGGTAACCAGTAAAACGAGCTTCGGTTCCTTCCATCGAGGCTCAAGAGGTGTTGTTCGATCAAAATTGCGAATATAAACCCAATCGCCTGGTTTGATCTGGTGCTCTTTGGGCTCAGTATTATCAGGAAATGCGGCTGCAACCTGTGAACGACAAGATTGAAGTGCAGACATCAAGGAAGCCAGGTAATCAGTCAGTACAGGTATTTCAATATCTGTTATAGCTTTCGCACGTGGTATTCCCCATATGTTAGGAGGCCTACCAAAAACTATCTCGTAGGGCGCGAGCCCCATTATGGAATGAGGAATCATACGCATGTAAATCAGAGCTACTGGTAAGGCAGTAATCCAATCAACTCCCTTTTCAGCACATATCTTTGCCATCTTGTTTTTTAAAGTCTGGTTATGTCGCTCAACCAGGCCTGCTGCCTGTGGATGACGCACACAGTGAAATTTCCACTGGTATCCCAACAGGAGCGATATCTTTTTCATTAATTCAGACGTGAATGGTTGACCATTATCAGAATATATAACTCGGGGCAGACCGAACCTAGGGAAATACTCCTTAATCAATTGTTTAGCTGTAGTGCTGGCAGTATAGTCAGGTACAGGATAAGCTTCGGTCCATCGTGTTAATGTACATACTACTACGAGTACATACTTCTGTCCTCTGCACCTTTCCATTTGTATATAGTCCATCTGTATAACTTCAAAAGGGTGTTCAGGAGGATGAAATCCTCCTGCCCCTACTGTTGTGCCTTTTCCAATATTATACTGACAACATATCATACATGTTTGGACTCTTTGTTTGGCTGCTGCCCTAAGATGTTTATTGTCCCATATATGTTGTATTGTGTCTAGCATAGCTTTTTCCCCAAGGTGGGCTGGTCCATGTATTGTATCTATAATAATCTGCACCATGGCATCGGGAAGATACCATACTGCTTTATGTGATGTCATCCATCCTTGATCAGTTAGTATCCCTCCTTCCTCTTTCCATTTTTCTTTTTCCTCATTTGTGGCGTGACTCTGTATGTCTTGGATGTCCATAGTTATATCTCGTGTGACCTGCATATGCATAAATTCGGGACCGTGATGCAGCGTACTCTCTACGTCTTTCTGTGTCATGTCTTGAGCTGTTTGATCTGCTAATGCATTTCCTAATATAACATGATCTGTTCCCTTTGTGTGTGCTTTGCATTTTATTATAGCTATTTGTTCTGGTAGATGTATATCATCTAACAATTGTGTTATCAAGTCTGCATGTTGTATTTTTGATCCATGCAATGTCATGAATCCTCTTTCTCTCCATAATGTTCCAAAATTGTGTACTACTCCAAAAGCGTACTGTGAATCAGTATAAATATTTATTTTTTTTCCTTTACCCAATCGGCAGGCCCTGCTCAATGCTATCAACTCGGCCGCTTGTGCTGAGAGAATGGGTATCTGTTTGCTTTCTAAAATTTGAGTATTTGTGGTAACAGCGTAGGCGGCCCTTATCTCCCCCTTTTCTGTTCTTTTACAGGAGCCATCCACATAAATATTTTCTTCTGCATCTGGTAAAGGAGTGTCTTTTAAATCTGATCGTGGTTTCGTCACTTGTTCAATCACTTCCATACAATCATGTACCTCATCTATGTTCTCGTGAATGGGTAAAAGTGTGGCGGGGTTCAGGGTATTGCATCTTAAGATCTGTATGTGAGGTTGAAAAAGTGTCAGTTCATACCCTGACAGTCTTGCTATTGTTAGATGTTGTGTCTGTGTTCTGTTAAGCAATAGTTCTACTGCATGGGGAACTCGTACTATCAAAGGGTGTCCCAATACTATAGCATCGCTTTGTCTAATAGCTTGAGCTGTTGCTGCTACAGCCTTCAGGCATGCGGGAAGAGCTTGTGCTACAGGATCTAAGGTGGATGAAAAATATCCACATGGTCTTTGTTTTCCAGCTTGCTCTTGTGTCAGAACTGATAGTGCGGTCCCATTCTTTTCAGAGACGAATAGTGTAAAATCTTTATGATAATCAGGGGTGGCCAACACCGGGGCCTGACACATCGCCTCTTTCAATGTTTTGAAAGCGAGCGTGTGTTCCTCTGTCCATGGAAGCTGGGGTGACTTTCTGGCTTCTGATGTCATCAATTTTACAAGTGGTTTTGATATTAGTGCAAATTGGGGTATCCATTGTCTGCAGTAGGATGTTAGTCCTATGAATTTGCGTACCTGTCTTTGTGTTTTTGGCTGTGGTATATTTTGTGTCAATTGTATTCTCTCCTTTGTTAGCTGCCTTCCCTCCTTTGACAGCAAGTGCCCTAAGTAGGTCACTTGCTGTTGACAGAATTGCAATTTCTTTGGTGACACTTTGTGGCCATTTTCAGCCAAGAATGTTAATACCAATAATGAAGCTTCGACACATGACTGCTCAGATCTGGCCGTAATGAGTATATCATCGACATACTGCAGAAGGGCTGTTTGATCAGGCATTTGTATGGTGTCTAGCTGTCTTTTTAGTGCTTGACTATAGATGCTCGGGCTGTCAGTAAATCCTTGAGGAGCTCGGGTAAACCGGAAACTCCTTCCGGATAATGAGAACCCAAACAAATATTGACTGTCTTCATGTATTGGTACACTGAAAAACGCGTTTTTGAGATCGATAACGGTAAAATGTGTGGCTTCACAATCAATTGTTGTTAAAAGGGTAGATATGTCTGGTACGACAGGATGTTGTGCCACAACACATTTATTTAATTCCCGTAAGTCTACCACAAGTCTATAGTTGGTATTTTCTCCTTGTTGTACTTTCTTTGCCACAGGTAATACGGGTGAATTCACGGTATTTGATGGTACTTCGATCACCACTCCACTAGTGATGAGGTCCTCTATAATGGAGGTAAGGTCTTTCTCAGCTTGTGGAGGCATTTTATATTGACGGAGTCGTGGTAGTATGGCTCTCTCTTTTAAAATGATCTTGTGGGGCGTAATGACCATCCGCCCGACCGATGTGGGACTGGTGGCCCACAACTCGGCTGGGAGGTGGGCCAATCGAGGATCTAAATCTCTGACTGTATAATGGCCCTTGAAGTCTCGAAGGAACAGACGCACATCCTGGGGGGAGCACACTATTATGGCTCCTAATTCTTTCAATTGTTTTATTCCTAATAGATTCTCGGGGCAAGCATCAGTCAAGAGAAGATCTGTCATAGTGGTAAGGGGGCCAATTTGTAAGGGTAGTGGCTCTGATGTATTACTCGTAATGGGTTGACCAGAGAAACCCGGTGAAATATTTTTATTCCCAGAGAGTGGAGCTTGCGGAAGCTCGTTATGATCTATCGTTGTCTTACTTGCCCCTGTATCCAATAGGAATTTCTTGTCTTGTCCCAGGAGGTGAACGTCTACATATGGACCAGTTTGGTCCACAGGTATAGGAATAAGGGGCAATTTATCCTCAACCCCCCCTGGGCAGCCTCATAAAAAACTGGGAAAATCGGCATATCCAGTATTTTCATCAGATATGTACATTTGCGTTGTGTTTGGTATTCCCTGATTCTGTTCTTGGGGCGTTCCTTCTTGAGGTCTGTACTGATCTCGAGGAACATGTATTCTGGGTGCAGTTTTCCCAGGGGCCACATTATGTTTTAGAACTGGGCATGTAACGTTCCCTTGTAAATCTTTAACATAATGTCCTGGTTTTTTACAATAGTTACAAACACCTTTAGAATTATTACCCTTTCTTTGTACCTGAGGTTGTGGCCCTGATTTGGGCATCACGGTTTGTGCTACAAGTGCTCTTAACTTAGTCTCCTTTACCCTAACCTTTTCGCTTTCTTCTTCCCCCCTTATCCTGTTTTGGTGGTATTGTAATATTCGTAGGACTTGGGAGGGACTTTGTGCTTGCCAGGAGCTCTCTACCTTCTGAACTCTTTCCCTTAACTTCGGGAGGCTGTTTTCCACCAATTTGGATACAAAAAGATGTGCATATGAATCACTTTCTAATTTAAGACCGCTATTGGCAGTAAAACATTTCTCTAATCTCGTATAATAATCCCCTATATCTTCACCTGGCTTTTGTTTACAGGCGGAGATAGCATCCCAATCCTCTTTCCTTGTGGTAAGAAGTTGGGGCAACACTTTAAGAATGAGGGTCGGTGCTAATTTCACATCATCTGGTATGTCGGCTCCAGCTGTCCTGGCGTTATCATTTGTCTCTAGGGCGGCCCAATTAAAATTAGCGTTATCCACTAACCAGTCTTGTCCCCTTAATTTCTCATAAATACCTGGGGGCAGCAAATTTTTTTGTATAATTGTTAGATCTGTTAAGGTATATATTCCCATAGTAAGGACGTCTGTGAGTTCCTTAAAAAACCCAACAGGATCCTTAGAATGCGGTGGTACCATTTCTTTCATTTTCATTATTTCTAATTTAGTAAGAGGTGTATACACAAAAACTTTCTGCAATTCATTTGCGGCGTTTACTCTAGGATGGACCTCTCTGAGAGGGTATTGTCGATACATTTCTTTCTCCCCGTAATCAGTATGGCGGGCCCGAAGGAGTGTCCTAGCCACTTCATCATGATATTCCTGTCGTGCATCTAAAAATATGTTAAGGAAGTGTGCAGGATCTTGCAAGAAGGCCAAGGAGGTACATTTGGATAACAAGTCTTCAAGGGCTGATTGATGGGGTCTGAAAACTCTATTCAGTGTCATCAAGTGTTGTGTCATGTACAGACTTGCTAACCTACGATGGGTTAGGGGTAAACTAGAGTATAACTGGGCTATAATGTCCGAATTATAAATCTTCGGTTGTGAAGTCCATAGGGTAGCAGTACGGACCAGTTCTTGTTCCTCGGCTGTCAATGGCGGTTCTTGTTCAAAGAACCAGTCTAGAGCTTCCTCAGTTTCCTCATATAATTCTTCACTACTGGGAGGTTCTGGGAACGCGAGTAGGGGAGCAAACCTATCCCCTAGGGGTGGTACGCATCGTACAGGGTGCTGTTTACTGATTTACCTCTCGGGAGTTACTGCTCCTTCTTTAAATTTATGTCTATGTTCCCTCATGAGATCTAATAATTTGTTTAATTTGGAATCCACTCCTTCTCCCTTATCCCCCCATTCCTCTTCCTCCGTCACCTCTTCCATTAAATCTTCTAATTTCGCCGGATTTCTTAATCTCTTAAATTGGAAGTATCGAGCAAATAGATATAACATGAAGGTATATATATACATTTGTTGTTTTCTGTTTCTTCCTTTCAGAACATCTTGATAGGGAGTAGAGTCGCCCCCTCTTAACATGAATTCTAGCATACCATTGATATTATTTTGTACAGCGGGGATCTTTTCTATTTTTTTCCAAATGCCAACTAGCCTTTTTCCCTCGTCCCCTAAGGCGGGGTATATCGTGGAAAAGGGATCGTGTGGGCACTGTCCTTCTGGTTCTCCCCCTCCTGCTTCGTCCTTCTTATCCTTTTCTGCTATAGAGAGAAATCTCGCGGCTTCGGAAAGATCCTCAACAGTTTCAGGAGAAACCAATGGTGGTAGATTTTGCACGGGTAAGAGTGGTCGTGTATTGGTAGAATATGGGGGTGGCACATCTAATAAATCTATAAGCGCCGAATCATCAGGGGGCATAGGTGCACTGGGAAGGAGAGGATTCTTTTTTGATTTATCGGGGCAGGAATTTTCACAACTTGGCAGTACGGGGTATAAACCTGTAACATTTCCTTGACTTTCTCTTATCATCCGCTCGAGAACTACCTCCTTTCCTTTCTCTTGTAGTTCCTCCTGTCTATTTTTTCCTGACATTCTCTGGGCTTTCTCAACTTTTCCTTGCGCTTTCTCCTGCCTCCGTTGGGCTTCTTTCCTCCACCATTCTATGGCCTCTAACTGGCCCTGTCTTGCTTTTCTCCTGAACAACTGTTCCTCTACTTTGAGGACATTTTCTATATCAAAAGTCCCCGTACTTGGCCATTTGAATCGTTCCGTTAATTGACTAGTATATTCTACCCATAGGTCCAAAAATACAATGGCGGGCATACCATGTTTGTTATACATGATCCTGGCTGGAGTGTCCTTGGGTGGGAGTGCAATCGCCTTCTCTAACAATTTTTTCTCTTTTGCCTGATACTTGAATTTAGTAAATAATGACATTCTTAATATATATCTGTACCGTTTCTGTTTAAACAGAAAACGTCTTGATACTTTTCAGCAGTACTCACCGAAAAGCAAACTCGTTATTCTTCGATCGAATCCAGACACTGCGCGTTTTGAGGGATCTCGGACGTCTCGGACTCCTCTTCTCCTCGTTGTCGCACTCGGGTATGGACTTTCCGCGTCTCTCACCGCCTCATGTGTATGCCGGGCGCTGGTCCGCCCCTGGGTCTCCGAGGGAGTTCGGCGGGAAATCCCCACCAGGTGCACCTAAAGTCCGTCGCGAGAGAGAGTAGGGGAAAAACCCGCGACCGGCAAAACCGGCGCGTGTAGAGAAGGGAAAGTCCCTGTTCGGGCGCCAAAATGTGGTAAATAATTTAAAATACCTCTGAATTTGCCTTGTAAGTTAAATAAATAATAAAAAAAAGGAAAGAGACGGGGTCTGAGATGTAGAGAATAATCGGGATTTATTCAATAACTCGAGTTAAGGGAGAGCTCCTTCACCAAGCGGGTTAGGGAGTAGTCTGTCTTACTTCGCGCAGCATAGAGCTTTTATACATTTTTCTACTACATGCAAACAAATGGCAGAGGTTCAATCATTTTCCACTAGTTAGGTATAAAAACATTTGTATGCCTCAGGGGAGAGGAGTGGGAGATTGCTTACAAACAAAAATGTGCAAACAGCTGAAGCGTATAGTAGTGTGTAGTAAATGGCAGGTATGACCTTGTTCCAATTGCAGGTTATTCCGTGGAAATTAGTTTTTCTCAAAATTGGCTTAACCGCAGGTGTGTGGCCGGTCTGGTATTCGGCCTTCGGCATATTACACGATGCAGCTGCTTTCAAGCTGCATCTTTTTCTACCTATTTCCTCTGCGACGGGGTGTTTAAAACACTCACAAAATGGATGCCATATTCAATATGGTTGTCCTGATGTCAAATGAACAGTGAATGCACGAAGGGTGAGAAACTATTTTTCCACAAGAGGATGCCTAGCACATCTGACATATACAGTACCACCCATAAATATGCATCTGCTTACACCCTCCTTGGTGCACATTGCTAACTATAACAATGGGACTGTTCATATGATACTACTGTAAGAATATATGCGTGTAAGACTTAGCTGTCCTGCACTAATCGCACATATTTGTGGAATCAATCTATATTTTTCAGAGGATTAAGAACCTCTGAGTAGCAGTACATAGCTATCACCATATTTTCTCACTCAACACAGCTTTTACTTCACATATGCACAATATGTGACCCAGACATGATGGCACTACAGATATACTGCACTTTAGGGGAGTAAGTGAATGATGCAGATTAGAAAACACTTCTATCCATTAAATGTGCCCAAAATGGCAGGCACCTGACCTACTGTATTGGACAGGTGGAAGTGACCTAAGTCTGCCGGCGAAACTCGTCATGGCAGTCACAACCGTCTTGTTACTTGCCATTGGAAAACATTTCTGCCTTTGGCCGACTTGGGCCAATGATGATGTCCACCGGTGGTGACGGTCATGTACGTGGCGGCCGTGTCGCCATCTTCTGCACTATTGCTCACTTGACTCCTGACACTGTTGCCAGCAAGACCTCCACAACGTGAGTTGCTGTGTACTGCCTCTGGAAGCTATCATGCCACTTCCTGCAGGTGACAGGGCCTCTGCTTTCCCCCCCGGAAAAGATTGTTAGGCTGGTGGAAGAGTTCCTACCCCTGCATGGACAGCTATATGGGCACCAGAGGAGCAGGTGTGTCCAATGTCCTGGCTATGTGCAATAGGTGTTCTGTGTGATGTTGCACTGGGCATGTGAACTTTAAAGGTGTAAATGCATGGAGATGGCATAATGAGAAGGCGTGTTTGCAGATACGATGGGTATGTGTGCCTACTTGCAGTGACTGATGGGTACTGATCACTCCTTTTGGTATAGCGCATGTCTACATGACTTTCTCCTTTTGTCTGGGTCATCCATGCGGGTCAACCCCCATCAGAAGAAGGGGATTCAGCAGCTGATTTTGAATAGTGGGACAATTATTGCTATCCTTAGTCTAGCTGACGTGGGCAGTTTGGACAGGGATTGGTATTGGCTCACCTCATATTTAAAGATTTCATGGTTTAGCTGTACTACTATTTCTTATACAGGTGGTATTGTTGTTGTGGGATATGATGTCAGTGTAATGGTAGCCATGTAGGTGCATAATCCAGAATCCAGTTACTGGAATCAAGCTATCCTGGCTGATGAAGGGTGATATCCTGAAACCGGTCCTAGGATGCTTGTTTCTGGTCCATGGAGGACCTGGCCTTGCAGTTCGGGCTGGACTGTTCCCATGAGGAACAGGATCAAGACTGATTTGCATATGGGTGGGTCCAAACTGGGGTGGCATGGTGAGTGAAAAAAATGATGGATTAAACCTAGATCTTTGCGACTGGGGTGAGTGTTTGCATTGTTCAGCATTCCGTCTATCATTCGTTCTTTTTCCTTTTGTCACCATAATTGCGCTGGGAATGCCCAGACGTGGGTCCCAGGCTCACTATGCCACTGGAATCAGGCTAGCCTTGCTGATGAACGGTGATACTCTGAAACCGGTCAGAGGATGCTTGGCCCTGGTCCAGGGAGGACCTGACTCGGCAGTTTGGGCTGGACTGTTCCCATGAGGAACAGGGTCAAGACTGATTTGCATATGGCTGGGTCCAAACTAGGGTGGCATGGTGAGCAAAAAAACAATGGATTAAACCCAGATCTTTGTGACTGGAGGAGAGTGTTTGCATTATTCAGCATTCCGTATATCATTTGTTCTTTTTACATCATATTCATATTAACATGTGCCGTATTCCTTCCAATCAATGTTCTATTTGTTTCAACGGATGTCATAGTCATATTAATACTTGTCCTTCATTTTACCATGCCTTATATCCATTTTAACCTGTCATATCCATTTCAGTATGTATCATATTAATTTCAATGCTTGCCATATTCAATTTTGACGCATGCCATGGGACTCTCAGTATTTGTCATATTCATTTTAAGGCATGTCAAATTAATTTCAATGGGGCTTTTATTACTTTCAACACAAGTGATATTACTTTTGAATCACCTCATATTCAATTCTGTATCTCTCATCTTCATTCTGATCTCTATAATGTTCATTTAATCGCAATTAATAGTTATCGCAACATGTTTAATGTTTGTTTCAAGATATGTGTTTTTTTTTCAGTGTACAATATATTCTTTTCAGAATATAATATAATCACAGCTGTAACTGATATTCATTTCAATCTGTCATAATCATTTCAATTTATATAATATTCCTCTTGGTATATGTCAGACATTTCAAGAAATGTCCTATTCCTTTTTATGCATATTGTTTTATTTTCAATGCTAGTTATATTGTTTACAGTGAGGACCATAATCATTTCAGTATTACTGATATATATTTCAGTATATCTGTTATTCAATTCAGAGTGTGTGTTTTTGATATTAATCACTAAGTAGAATATTCGCTCTGCCATGTTTCATATTTGTTCTGCTACAAGTCAAATTCATTCTGCCTGGTATCGTATTTATTTTGACACATATTACATTCATTCCTATGTGTAATTCATTTTGCAGCATGCCATGCTTTTCAGTAGGTGTCCTATATGGAGATCTATAATTTTGACCCAAACGGCTTCCCATAACATAGGCAGTGAGAATGTGAGAATGAGAAAATACATCAAAGGCCTGCAGCAGACTAGGTCCCAAAAAGTGAAATGCACCACAATAAGAAGACAAATCTAGGCAAAATTGACCAAACACAAGGAAAATGAGAAAATGTTATTAACCTAGGCTTCCACCATCCAAGTAAAAATCCATTTTCTCTTAATCTTGCATGGGCCACCTTCCATTCTCCCTAACTTAAACTCCAGACATTCAGCAGCAAACAAATAAAAAGAAAATAAATGAATGAAAACAGTGTGGCTGCCAACGCAATCATTTTGTAAGGGACTACACTGTACTTATTTGATATACAAAAAGGTCACTTCCAACGGTGGATGATGCAGCTGAGATTGCAGTAGAATAAAAAGTGATGTTTTCCCTCCAAATTCTAAACCAAAAATGTCCAGGGCTGACAAAGCACAGGGAGGTATTTTAGGACAGGGCGAGGAAGCTGAAACTCTTTGTACAATATCCTGATTCTCTATTGCACTTCCTCTGTGTAATCCACCCCACCCCCCAAAAAAAAGATGAATATCAGGATCAGAATGTACCCAAATAGTCAGCTCAGGTAAAAATATTAACACAAAATGAGTTTTTCAGTTATTTTATTGGTGTGAATGTAAAGTAAATGCTGCTCACGTCCGAGTCAACTGTGTTTTTGCCACACACTAGGGGGCATAAATGATGCATGGCTGCTTTGCAGCAACAATGCGTTAAAATTAGCAACAAGGCCAAGAAATCTGTTACGATGTAATGGATGCATCATAGTTACAATACGGGACACCGTGACGCAAGGACTCAAAGTCCGTCAGAAATTCTGAGGCATCTGTACGAACTTTGCCATACCGTGGCAGATCTTTGAAGTTGACCTCACAACCGATGTAACTTCAGTGATGCGTCAAAATTTAGAGGAGCTCCGTCAGTTTTATTTGACACAAGTAGCTTAGGGCCATATTTATACTTTTTGACGTAAAACTGCGCTAACGCAGTTTTGCGTAAAAATAATTAGCGCCGGCTAACGCCATTCTGAAGCGCCATGCGGGCGCCGTATTTATTCAATGACGTTAGCTGGCATTAGCCGCCGGCGCTGCCTGGTGTGCGTGAAAAACAATGACGTACACCAGGCAGCGCCGGCGTAGGGGAATATGGAGCTTGGGCGCCAAAAAATGGGGCAAGTCAGGCTGAGGCAAATTTTTCGCCTCAACCCGATTTGCGCCATTTTTTTCGACTCCCAACCCCCATTGAAATGACTCCTGTCTTAGCAAAGACAGGAGTCATAACCCCTTGCCCAATGGCCTTGCCCAGGGGACTTCATGGTCATTGGGCATAGTGGCATGTAGGGGGGCATAAATCAGGCCCCCCTATGCCACACAAAAAAAAAAAATAATACTTACCTGAACTTACCTTAATGTCCCTGGGATGGGTCCCTCCAGCCTTGGGTGTCCTCCTGGGGTGGGCAAGGGTGGCAGGGGGTGTCCCTGGGGGCATGGGAGGGCACCTCTGGGCTCCTTCCGAGCCCACAGGTCCCTTAACACCTGCCCTGACCAGGCACTAAAAAACGGCGCAAAAGCGGCTGGACGTCATTTTTTTGGACCCGTCCACTCCCGGGCGTGAATTTTGCCCGGGAGTGTAAATACGGCGCACATGCCTCGGAGTCAATTTTTTAGACGGGAACGCCTACCTTGCATATCATTAACGCAAAGTAGGTGTCCACGCTAAAAAATGACGCAAACTCCATGGACTTTGGCGCTAGACGCATCTAACGCCAAAGTATAAATATGGAGTTAGTTTTGCGTCGGAATTGCGTAAAAAAAAACGACGCAATTCCGGCGCAAACTATAAAATGGTGGAATGTCACCTTGTACATTTTTACACTGGCTGTGGATGTAAGAGGTAATCTATGCAGTATGTCTATGTGTCACATTACAGTGTGCATAGTCTACTTATGTGTATGCAGAGACCTGAGTATGTGTAACATAGTGAGTGACAGTAAAATGTAAGTGAATACAGGTATATGTTGAAATGTGAAGTGACAATACATGTTTTACCTATCTTATGTATGTACTTACCTGATGTTCTTTGTATTAGTATGCAGGCCTGGACGTGGGGACCCTTTCCTCCATGGAGAAGTGACAATCCTGGCCTGTTCCTCATGAAAAGTACACAATGTCACATTGCCTTGCTGCAGTGAATGATGAAATCATAGATGCCATTGTCCCAGCTTGGTCAAAGGGTCCTACAACATGATTGTCACATGTATAGACCCACTACTAGTAAAGTGGAAGTGAAATACAGATATATTCCAGTGTGTAAAGTGATGTCAGCTGGTCAGATTCCTACTGAAAAGCCACTGTGCCATTTTTATGCCTGGGTTAAGGAGGTGGAGAAATATTGACACATTGTTGACTCTGTGCATCATTTGCTAACAGTGAGTCACTTTCCTAAAAACTTTTAAATATGGATGCGTTAGTTCAGCATGGGATTTTAAGAGGGAACACCTATCTTGCATATGATTAACATTACCTGGCGCAACCGGTTGTACCGCAGGTAAAAAACAGCACAGGACAGAGAAAATTGACGCATTATGCCTAAAGCATCACTTTGTAAATATCAAGAAATGAATACGCTGCTGCTGTGTCAAAAAAATGATGTGGTGGCACAAGCTCCTTTTGAATATTGCCAGTTGCCGGGATGGAGACAGCCTACAGCACATGTGTGTGTGCGGCCGGCCCGAGATGGCCGGCCAAACACACATGCCCTCTTCGGGCGAGGGCTGAGCACTCCCCCTCAGTGCACGTCACCCCTGTCGTCCCACCACTTTTAAAGAAAGCGATATTAAACATTGTTTATTATCATTTTCTTTAAAAGGTTTTGCAGCTGCCGCTGCTGGCAGAAGACAACACTCCTCCGCCCATACGGAAGAGCCGCCACTGAGTATACCACTATATATCTTGTTTAATTGCTAGCGGATTTTACTTACTTTGCATTGCCATGTGTTTTCACTGTTGCTGAACACGCAGATATGTTTTGTAGCACTGATCTTCTCCCAGGTATTCCCGCAAATGAGCAAGGCTGGGGCAGGGAACAGCGATGCATGGCAGACCGGGATGGTCGGACATGAGAGTGGCGGTATTCCGCTCTGTTGCTCAGCAAAGCATTTACATGCACAGATGCTTCAGAAAGGTTGCATTGTTTTCTTGGTGGCAAGCTCGCAAGTCCAGACCTCTTGTTGCTAAGATACTATTTAAACTACTATTTAAACCTGGAAGATCACATATTTTGTGTGTTTCTATCCTTACTGGCAGGCATGGAGGGCAGAAAGGCAAGTGCAACAGTACCATGCTGAGCCAGATGAGCCAGATAATCTGGTGGAGGAGGAGATTCTGTAAATTTCTCGTGCAGATTTAAAGTGTCTCGTAAAGGAGGCTGTTGACACTACTCAGGCCGAGCCCTCAGCTAGACGCTCACGGGATTAGGAGGATGATTCTGAGAAGGAGCAAAAAGGCAAATACTTACAAGGGACATATTTGCATGAATTATTGATTCACATTAGAGAAACGCTGGGATCTGAGGCAAAAGCTCAACAGTAAGAGAGCTTTTATTCCCAATATACCTCTGATTGTACAGTTGACTTGCCTCTTCATGATGTGATTAAGGGTTTCTTTACTAAAGAATGGAAAGATCCTGGTAAGTCCTCTATATCCAGTTTTCTGAACAAACATTATTTGAGTCAGAATTTTGATAAGGACTATCCATCAATCCCTAAAGTGAATTTTATTTTGGCAACCATGGCTTCAACTTCTAATTTGGCATCAGAAGACACTGTTCTGTAAGATGTGGTGGATAAGAAAGGGAAGCATCACTTAAACATTCTTACGCTGCTTACCAATTCATGCTGAGAGCAAATGCTTACTCAGCGTACGCTACACAAGTCCTGCTAAAAGACTTTCAGTGCTTATATGGTTGCATCCAAGATAATCAGGGCCCAACTTGTATTCTGGCTAACATGGATTTGGTTTCCAAATTCCTGTATGATGTGTTGTTTGATTGTTTATGGACCGTAGCATCTGCATCAAGTACACAGTGGCATTTTGCAGGTTACTTGGATGAAGTCCTGGAAGTTGGAAGCTGTCTAAAGAAGCCTTATTCTGAAATTAATATTTTGGGGGGCAAGATTGTTTGGTGGCGAACTTGATGGCATGGTGCACAAGGCTACGGAGGAGAAGAAGGTTCTTAAACCTTTTAAGATGATGTCAGGAAGGAAATCTTTTCTGTTTATGAAATCATCTCAGCCTCTTCCAGACAAACATTCCTTTCCCTTTTGAGGCTGGGCATGTGGTCGGGGGCTGTGTTTGCCTTTAGATCTCAACCACACATCTCCGGTACACCAGAACAACCCCAAAAATGGCTAGGAACAAGACTCTTTTTTCATCAGTAAGAAGGGTATGTATCGGAACGTTGGGTTCACCACATTATAAGAGAAGGTTACAAAAGTTCCTTTTTTCCCTGTTCCTTCACAAACACAGTTCAAATTTACTCCGTGGCCAAAAGACGCCTCAAAGGCCTGAGCAATGGCACTGGGATTGCAAGAACAGTTGCAGAAGAATGCTGTTGTTCCAGTAACAGAAGCTCAAAAGGGATGCAGCTTTTATTCAATTCTGTTTTTGGTCCCCAAGCACAGTGGAAAACTATGCCCAGTTCTGAATCTAAGAGATCTAAAACAATGTGTACCAGTGGAGACTTTCAAAATGATTTCACTCCAGGCAATTCTTCCACTGTTGGTGAAGAACGACTTTCTGGTGACCTTGGATCTCCAGGACGCAAACGTTCATGTATGGATAAATGATTCCAGTCAACAGTTTCTTCAATTTGCGGTCCAAGGTCAGCATTTCCAATTTTAAGTCCCTAATCCCAGTGACTCCGGAAATCAGACTCCAGTTGGGTTGGTGGCTGGTGAAGGAGAATGTGTCTGTGGAGGTTCCTTTTCATTACCTGGTTCCTCTGGCTGTAGCCACAAATGCCAGCCTTTGAGGCTGAGTTGCAGCTCTGGGGGAATTGGAAGTCAGTGATCCTTGATCATTCTTCCAACTGGAGAGAGCCCTCAGCTGTTTGGAGGGCTCTGCTTGCATATGCCTCTCGGCTGGAGGGACACAATGTACTGGTAAGAACAGACAACCTAGTCATGAGATGTTATCTGAATCGTCAGGGCGGCATGAAACATCAGGCTCTGAATCAGGTGGCAGAATTGATTTTTACATGGGCAGAATCCTACCTCCTGGCTCTTCAGGCAGTGTACATTCAAGGTCAATTGAACTTTCAGGCATACAGATTGAGTCGGAACTTTCCCTCATCAGTTTCTTACCATCTATCAGTTCTGGTGTTCAATTGTTTATGTGCACTTTTTGGTAACCCTTAGATAGGCCTATTTGGGTCTCCTCTCAATGCTGCCAAGGTTCTGCTAAGAGCTCCCATGTCTCCAGGCCTGGACAGTGGACATTCTTTCAATTCCCTGGCCCCAGGGTGTCCTGTATGCATTCCCTCCAGCACCCCTCCTCCTGAGGGTGCTTCAGAAGATTCGGTAGGAGAGGTGCACAGTGATTTTGATTGCACCATTTTGACCTCGAAGGCCCTGGTTTGCCCTTTTCTTGAACATGGCCTGGGGAGATTTCTACAGTTGCCAACTCACCCATCTCCTCTTCAATTGCCTCAACTTCCAGTGTTGCAAATCATGCTCCTAAGGTTGACGGCTTGGTTCGTGAGCAGCTAGATCTGAAGAAGATCGGTTGTTCTGACGCAGTGACGTTAGTCATCCAAGCTTGTAGGAAACCTTCTTCATTACGCTCCTATAAGGAAGCATTGGTGATTGTTTCATAAATGGTGTGTATCAAAGGGGTTTGTTGCATCCTCTGTAGATCCCTTTAAGATTTAGCATTTTCTAAAGGAAGGTTTCATGAAAGTTCTTGCTCCTGCCACCTTAGCAGCTCAGTGGACTGCTATAAAAGCTCTCAAAATAAGAGAGGATTGTTCTAAGGTTTCTCCACTGGTCAGGCTTGTGAAAAGTTTTCCTTTACAATGACCTGTTATTAAGAGTCCTGTACCAACTTGGGATCTATCCCTTTTCCTCGAGGGTCTCCAACTCTCTCCTTTTGAACCTATGGATTTGTCAGATTTGACTTTTCTGTCTGCGAAGACATCATTTTTGGTTGCAGTCACACCAGCTAAAATAGTAGGAGAACTAGGATATCTGCAGATTTCTTTTCCTTTTTTGAGATTTTGTTATGATTGGGTTGTATCTTAGGATGGACCATACATTTGTGCCTAGAGTACAATCTCATTTTCATTTGTCTCAAGAGATTGTGCTTCCTGTCCTTTCTGAATCAGATTCAGATGTACCGGCATCTCTTGATGTCAAGTGGACTTAAACACTAAAGCTGAATTGTACCAAGGATTTTCGTTTGACATTCTCTCTTTTTGTCTCTTTTGAATCTGCTAACAAAGGTTAAAAGAGCACATGGGTCAAGCATGCTATTTCTCACATCTGTGAGCTGGTTGGGGAGGTTGCACTTCTTCAAATTCAACTTTACTCCACTATAGAGGTTTCCACTTCTTGGATGGAAATGGTTGGTGCTTCAATTCAGGAAATCTCTTGTGCACAGACTTGGACTTCACATTTGATGTTTGTGAATCATTACTGTCTTGATTTGTCTTGTGATTCTAATGTGAATTTTAGTTCTGTTGTCTTGCATTCAGCAATGAAGTATTTGCTTACTGCTAATAAACCTTTTAATTCCTGCATTTGTCAGGGCTTTTCTGGACTTTGGTAAATCCTCATTATGGTAGGACTGCGACGAGGAGGACAGAGTTGAGGGGGTAATGATTTATTTACTTACCGGTAATCTTCATTACCCCAATACGTAGTCCTCCTCGTCCCAGTCCGTTCCCTCCCTCACTTTCCCTGAGCACCTACAATGAGTCTTTGGGAAATTACAGGCCAAGTGGATAGGGAGAAGTATTTACAGAGGGATTAATGGACATAGAAAATAGACTATGTTTTGGGAGCCTTCTGCTTGCAATAGTGGTGAACGTTCCATGGGAGACAGGATCACCTTATTACGTTAGGACTAGTACAAGGAGGACTACGTATCAGGGTATTGATGATTATAGGTAAGTAAGTAAATAATTCTGCTTCATCTCAGACCTATATGAGATGAGAGGCAGAGCAATTTAGTAGCTTGTCCAACATTTTAAAAAAGTATGCTAGTCCACCAAGAATTTATATACCAATTACTGTGTTCCAAGACACTGGGCCTCATTTACAAGAGGCCTGCACCGCTGGACCATCTGTTTTTATGATGCTCCAATTGTGCAGGCTTCTCAACCATATCTATGAGGTGAAGCAAAGCCAGGGAGTTAGGCAAACCAAAGCACTGTGTTGCCTTACTCTACATAAGGAGGTATTCCATGGGCATTTTGCTGACTTTTCCCATGCAACCCCCATGGGTTTTCTGTAAATGTCGAAATGTGTCAACACTTTGTGCCTACCCAGCGGTGGCATAACGAGGAGAAATAACTTTATTTTTTCTCATTTTTAACTCTGCATTCTGTAGCATACGTAGAAAGAGGGAAACACCTCCATTGATTGTTTTTGTACAGGAAGTTTTCCCTTCCTGCACAAAAACAATTGTGCCAACAACGCAGACACCCTTGTGCCATAGTGCAAGGGTGCCTTCATTGGCCAGCACAGGAAGAAAGGACAGGAATGCACCATATGTTATTAATTTAGGAAACAATAGACAAGGGATGTACAGAGATGAGAGATACATATAGACAAGCTGTAGGGAAACTGCAGAGAGCCGGATGAGGTCTAATAATCTGAGAAAGTGAGCGTTAATCAGTGGCGCTAACCAGGTCTGTAGTTGGGGTTTAGCCCACTTGTGACACCCTGTTTGCTTTTGTTATTTTGCACAGCACCTCCTGTGAAAGCAGTGCCAAGGTGTAAAGCAGAGGTAGCAGCAGTTGTTGCTAGCAAACCACTAACGCTGCCCCATATATATCCATCTTGAGTATGTTTTTATATTTAACTTGGTACTAAATGCTTGTGATCTTTGCTGAGGGAAAGTCCAAATTAATTTCCATATTGACTGGCAGTCAGCATATTCTTTTGAAGGCTAACTAAAAAGACTACAAGAAAAAAAATGCAGTTAACAGATAAAAATTCACAAAGACTTTAAAATCAATTATACCACTTCAGAGTCAAAAAGAAAAAAGAGGACCTATATCAGTAAATCTCCAATTATCATGAGCATAAGACTACTATAATTCTTTCTATAAAAGTCATTAGCAATGGACTGCACTAATTTATGTTCCGATTTAATTAAATTACTTATTTCTTTTCTTGGCAGCAATCGTTTACAATATTACACACACATTGTATTATTAAATTTTTTTGTAGTTTCGTGTTAAATCATTTAGTAAAACATCAGGTAAACCACAGTATGTTTACTACTCAATATATTATACGGTTGTTATCTGTAATGAGCTAAATTAAACACGCGAACGCTTGCTGTCAAGAATATTATGTTAGAATTACATTTTAATAAGTTTGACTCTGAATGCAAAAATTTGCTAACAGAATGGCCTGATTGCCCAGCACTCTCCTCCACAAAATGCAGAGGAGCGACTTTGGGCTGTGTAAAAAGAAGTCGGTTTCATTTTTGCTTGTCAGCTCGGGGCCTGCAGTTGAAATTTCTGTTACCTGAGCAAATTCTCGCTTAATTGCCTTCGGCTGGGTATGTGTACTTCACGCAGTTATTTCACTCTCACTCCATGCCGTGCTTTTTCGCGTAATTTTCATCCTCTGGATACTGCTTCAAACAGGCAATGTCGCACAAGAAATGTGAAAATGATGCGTCTACGAGTCATTTTCTGACTAATCCAGTTTCTCCCTTGACATTTGGATGTGCCCTCGTCTACCTGTATTCTATATATGTCGCAATTTCACTGATCCTTAGATCAGATCCCTTCAGTGGTGAAGTGCATTATACTACATAGGGAACTTTACCTGTACTTACCTGGGATAGAGTCCCCCACCATCTGCAGTCCCTCTGTTGTGGGTGAGGGTGCACCTGGGGCCCGGGGAGGGCACCTGTGTGCTTATTCCATGGTGTTCCACCATGGAAATAGGCCACAGGTCCCCTAACCCCTGCCCTGACCCAGGTCTTAAAAAATGGGGCAAAGCTTGCTTTGCCCCATTTTTTTACCCCTCCTCCCTCCCTTGCACCATTTTTGCATGGGAGTACAAATATGGCGTGAAGGCCATAGAGTCATTTTTTGCACGGGAACCCCTACCGTGCATCTCATTAAGGCAAGGTAGGTTTCCACTTCCAAAAAGTGACTTTAACTCCATAAATTTGGCGCTAGACGGGTCTAGCACTAAAGTATAAATATGGAGTTAGTTTTGCACTGAATTAGAGTAAAAAATAAGTTACGCTAATTCAGTGCAAACAGAGTATAAATATGCCCCTTAGCGTCAAAAAATGATGCTAATCTGGTCAGAATAATTTATTTTAACTCAAACGTGCCTAACGTGATTTTTTTTTAAGCTAGCCTACCCTTTGCACCGGCTTGCACCATTCCATAAATATGGTGCCCAGCTGGTGCTAAAAAATGGTGCAAGCCGGTGCAAAACTTTTTGGTGCAAAACTGCGTTAGTGCAGTTTTGCACCAAAAAGTATAAATAAGGCCCTACAAGTTTGAATCAATTTATGTAGAGTGACCCTTGTGACCACATTGCAGAGGTTGTCATGTCTACAATTTTGACATGAGGCCCCAAAGCATATATGTCAAAAGTGGGTCTCTCATATCTGGACCATGGGAGGAGAGTCTCTTTTACTCTGTAAGGTGTAGTGATACTCATGCAAAGACAACTATCTAGAAGGGACATAAAAGACTTATTGGCCTGTCGTACTGGGTTAAAAAGTAACAAAAGAGGACTTGTGTTGTGGAGATGAATGTGCATTACACAATATAGAGGGAACGCTGTGCACATCTACAGAATGGACCAAACATCACAAGTACTATATCTGGCTGTTCGACCTACATTGAGGCTCATTTGCTCCTGGTACCACCGCACCTTGAGTCATAGCCAGCCAAATGTGTGCCACGGTCACATCTAGGGGTCTTCATTAATTGATTACAGCCCAATCACAAACACACACACATGCACAAAATGAGTCTCTGGGCACCAAGGTTCCTCACCTAATAATTATTGCATAATATGTAAGGGTTAATCATTCCAAGAAAGTGTTATATGAAGAAAGAAACTGCACTGCCTTCTCCTTGCAACGTATACCTTTACCAGCTTTCTGCCACTATCCAACAGCACAGACAATTCCCTTAGAGTAGCTCATCCTGACTTTATTGTCGGACCAGCATTCAATATGTTCTCTTGCCTCTGAGACAGGTGGGGCCCTGAAGGAAGTGAACAGAAGAGAAAAGGACCTGACAGATCAATCTGTGCTTTCAAATGTATTTTTAGAATCGTACACTCTTTTACCCGGTTTAAGTCAGTTTTACCAGTGAATGTGAGTAAACTTGTCATCGACCTTTCTATACTTGCCTCTGAATGATTCTGCCATGTATCTCCATTACAAGAATGCAGGGATATTAGCACTCAAAAGGGTGGGGCGACATCGCTCAGTTTCATCTCATACAGCCCTATATGCCATATGTGCAGGAGTACAAATGCATGTATGTTCTACTGCATTATTCAGAAAAGCCCCCATATTGACTGTAGACCCAGTCAACCCTACCAGTCCCTCTCACGTGCTCAATATTGAAAGCTTTAGACACTTTTGGGTCAAACATTGTATTTGAACGAAACACCATCTTGTTTCAAAATATCGAATGGAACTGTGGTGCCACAGCAGAATACCTAACTCCAGAATTCTATGGGATCACGATTACAAGAGAATATGACTGTTGGCCTCAAGGGGATTTTCGGTAGTGCCTGAAGGACTAAGGAAAGAATTGAGGATGTGACGAGTGAACCTACCAGAGACACTGACAGACCTTTAAAAAAGATTCTAAAGTATAAAATAACACATCTCCTCAAATTCCCTGAAATGTGCTACTGATCCCTAAAATATGAGACCTCAAGGTGCCTCATTTCTTGGGTATCGATTTGCCTTACAAGAAATTTCAGCCTGAAGACCTGGTGGCTTAAATAAATCTCCTCTTTCAACTGGACTGCTAAAATGTAAACAGTAGTGCCCAGTTTCCAATGACGTCTTTGGTAGGGAGTCTCTGTGCTGCAATGGCTGATCCATCCATTCATCAAATGGTTTCACAGCATACTTCCAAATCTGCTCCTCTATCATTTCTCAACAACTGTAAGCACTCTTCTGTCCGCCTGTCACATCAAAGAGGTGCTTAAAATCCTTCACAGTAAATTAATCTCATAACTGGCTTTTGTCACAGAGCAAAGAAAAGTGTCAAACCCAAAAAACAGTTTTTTACAGCATCCTCCACAAAGATATATCTATACGTTCAGATGTAGTAGCCTGTTCTGATAAATCAAAGTGCAGACCAGAAGCGAGCCAAGACTGACCATTTAGAAGAACTGTAGCAAAGTGGCAGTATTATGTGGTATGGCTGGGGAGTCCTACCATGTAATACTAGCACATTACCCAGTAGTGGACCTCAGGTTAACACTAGTGAACCTTAGCTCAGTACTGGGAGTGTGGCAAAGAGGAGTCAGGCTACTTAGAGGAACATTTGTAAAGTATTTTACAATACCAAGATGGACAATAAGTAAATGACATGACTTGAAAGAAATCCATCTCCAATTTAGAAACACAAAGCTTATTTTAATATAAATGTAGGCACCAAAATTGAACTTTTTATTTTACATATAACTGGAGTTATGACTTTTTGAAGTTTTGTAAAATACTGTATTTCTGGAAGTCAAACAGTTGCCATTGAAGTCAGTGGGGAAAACTAAAGTGAGCAAACCCCTATAATCCACACAAAAGCTCATTTCAGGTTTCCCACCTTTTGAGTGAGGCTTGTACTGGGCTGACCCGGGAACTATCGGAGGTTCAATCACTCCTAGTTCTAGCATTTTCCTGACCACTGTCTTGGTGCATTCTTTGACTTGATCAGACAGTCTGCACAATTCTTTTTGACAGAGTCTGTCACCGGTGTTGCCATCACAGATGCAACATGTTGTCTGACAGGGGGTCAAAGAAAAGAGTTCTGCAAACTGACTGAGAACCTGTCTGCAGTCAGCCTTCTGTTGTGCAGTGAGAGTGTCTGACAGTTCAACACCCTCTACTGTGCCATCTTTGGGATTGTTTGACAGAAGATCAGGGAGTGGCTCACTCTCCTCGTCCCGTCCTCCATCTGTGATCATCAGCATGGTCATATCAGCCCTGGTGTGGTTTTAGGCGATTGACATGAATCACTCTTTGAGGATTCCTGGGGGTGCCTAAGTCAACCTAGTAGATGACTTCCCCCTTTCTTTTCATTATGGAATAGGGCCCAGTCTATTTGCCCTGGAGGACCCTGGGAGCCACAGGCTCCAGCACCCACACCAACAGACCAAGTTGATACTCAGCCAAGGCTGCCTTCTGGTCATACCAGTGCTTCTTAAGCTCCTGACTGGCCTGCAAGTTTTGGTTTGCCTTCTTCATGTATTCAGCCATAAGTGAGCATAGGCCAAGTACATAGTCCATGATAACCTGCTTGGGTTGTTTGAGAGGCTTCGCCCATCCTTCCCTCACATGATGACTAAGACAGTTCAAAGGGGCTGAAGCCAACCCCCTTCTGAGGAACCTCCCTGTATGCAAATGGGAGGCACAGCAGTAGGACATCCCATCTTCTTCTGAGTTTTACTGGGAGTCCCGTAATCATGCCCATAATTGTCTTATTGAACCTCTGAACTAAGCCATTAGTCTACGGGCGATAGAGGTGGTGAATTTATAAGTTACAGTACAATCATCACACATAGTGTTCAAATATGCAGACATGAAACTTGTCCCTCTCTCAGAGACCACTTCCTTAGGAAACCCCACCCTGGTGAAGATACCCAGGAGGGCCTTTGCTACTGCAGGAGCAGTTGCAGTCCTATGAAGTATTGCCTCTGGGTACCTAGTGGCATGGGCTACTACCACGATAATTAATCTGTTCCCAGGTGCAGTGGGTGGGTTAAGGGGACCAACCACGCTGATCCCTGCCCTCTCCAATGGAATCCCAAGCACAGGTAGTAGAATTAAGGGAGCTTTAGTTGTGTGCCTGTCCTGCCATTGGCTTGGCAGGTCACAGAGGAGCAACAAAGCTCCTTAACTTTTTCAGACATCTGGGGACAATAAAAATGGGCCACTAACTAGTCCCAAAGTCCCAAGTCTTGGACTGTCCCAGATGCCCAGACAGTGGAATATCATGTGCTAAACTTAGGATGAACTCTCTGTACACCAAGGGGACCACCACTTTCCTGGCTGCCCCTGGTTTGGGTTCCCTGGCCTCAGTGTACAGCAGGCCATCCTCCCAATAGACTCTATGAGTACCACTGGCATCTCCTTCCTCATGCCTGGCAGCTTGCTGCATGAGGCTCTCAAGGATTGGGAACCTTTTTTGCTCTTGGCAAAGCTCTTCCTTGGAGGGTCCCCCTGCATTGATAAGTTCTGCCAGTCAGGCCTGGCGTCCTCAGATGTAGTTCCCTCCTCAGGCATAAGGGTCTCACGATGGGGTGAATTCTCCCCCTGGTCCCGTGTGGAAATAGAGGCTAGGTCAGCAGTTCTCTCGCCCTCCTTATGCTCTTAAAGCGTTTGGCCATAGTTTCAGGTCCTAGCTCCTTACCTTTACCCTGAAGTGTAGCCTGTGCCCTTGTTGTCACAAACACCCATGCAGGGAGACCCAGCATTTCCACATGAGCTCTCTTTTCTATCTCTGCCCATGCAGAGGTTTTGAAATCACTGCCCAAGAGACACTCTACTGTGATGGCAGGAGACACAACCACTTTGGGCCAGTAACTCCTCCCCACTCTAAGGAGCTAATTTACAAGCACACGTGGCGCAGGATGGTGCAGCAAGTGTCTTGTTGGGGACACTTGGAGCACCATCCTGCAGCAAGTGTCCCCAAGTGGGGACTTGGCCACTGGGAAAGGGCAGAAAGGCACCGTAGCTACAAGATACTGCACATTTCTGTCCTCTCTTCCCTGCACTGGCACTAAAATTATTTGCCTAGCACCAATGCAGGCACCATTGCGCCATAGTGCAAAGGTGCCTGCACTGCAGGGAATGATTGTTTATGTGCAAGAAGGGATACCTTCCTGCACATAAACAATAATTTATGGTGTTTTGCTTTTTCTGCGTGTGCTGCAAATGCAGCACACACAGAAAAAGCAAACGTGGAGAATGACAAGTATTTGTGCTACTCTTACACATTAGCTTTTGGTGCTTGTTAGAAATGGGGTCTTTGGTTGGCAGTCAGGTTACCCCCTGTCCAAGCAAGGATCCTCACTCTAGTCAGGGTAAGTCACACACAATCTAAATGATCCTGTGCCCACCCTCTGGTAGCCTGGCACTGAGCAGTCAGGCTTAACTTAGAAGGCAATGTGTAAAGTATTTGTGCAATAAATCATACAATAACACCACATAGCGCCACAAAAATACACCACACAGTGTTTAGAAAAACATATAATATTTATCTGGTTAAATGCAGGTCAAAACGATCAAAGATGCAATAAGTAAATGTAGAGATATCACTGAAAAGTGATGTAAAGTGTCTTAAGTCTTTTTAAAGCAAATAAAGTCTCTTTCAAGCACAAAGTACCTGGTTCACGTGAAAAATCTCTGCAAGATGAGGAGAAGCGTGGAAACAAAGGGGTGTGAGTCGATCTCTCGGGCCGCACACGGCGATGCGTCGTTCAGTTTCCACGCAGGGACGGCTGTGCATCAATTTCCAGCACTCAGTCGTAGATCCTCTTCGGGTTGCGGGGTTTTCAGATGCCCTGGGGTGATGCGTGGATTTCCTGCGCTTGCAGGATGAAGTCACAGGAGCTGCATCGATCCGGTGGGCGTTGCATCAAATTTTCTACCGCGCGGCAGGTGCGGCGTCAATTCCTCTCTGGAAGTTGAGCTGCATCTTTCCAGCTCGGCTATGCACCGATCCAGTGGGCCGTGTGTCGAATTTCCGGTTGCTACGCTGGCGCTTCGTCAATCTTCTCGTTGTGAAGTCGGGCTGTGTTATTCCGGTTCGGCGTGCAGTGAAATTTTCACCATGGTGCAGGCTGTGCGTCGTTTCTGGTGGGCTGTGCGGCGGGTTTCGCCACACAAGAAGTCCTTCTTGAAGAGATGAGTGCTTTTTGGTCCTGAGAGTTCAGGGCATAGGAGGCAAGCTCTATCCAAGCCCTTGGAGAGCACTTCTTCACCACAGCCAGAGAGCAGCAAAGCAGCAGGGCTACAGCAAGGCAGCAGTCCTTCACAGAAGGAGTCAGGTGAGTCCTTTGGGCAGCCAGGCAGTTCTTCTTGGCAGGATGCAGGTTCTGGTTACAAGTTTCTTCTCCAGGAAGTGTCTGAGTTGGAAGGGGCAGAAGCCCTGTTTATATACCCAAATATGCCTCTGAAGTGGGGGAGACTTCAAAGGGTGGCTCAGAAGTGCATCAGGTCTCCTTTCAGTTCAATCCTGTCTGCCAGGGTCCCAGTAGGGAGTGTGGCAGTCCTTTGTGTGAGAGCAGGCCCTCCACCCTCCAAGCTCAGGAAGAACCATTCAAAATGCAGATGTATGCAAGTGAGGCTAAGTATCCTGTGTTTGGGGTGTGTCTGAGCGAATGCAAAAGGAGCTGTCAACTAAACCCAGCCAAACGTGGATTGTAAGGCACAGAAAGTTTTAAGCGCAGAGAAATGCTCACTTTCTAATAGTAGCATTTCAAAAATAGTAAAATTAAATCCAACTTCACCAGTCAGCAGGGTTTTATATCACCATTCTGGCCATACTAAATATAACTTTCCTATTCCTTTCAGATCAGCAGCTACCACTCAAACAATGTATGAGGGCAGCCCCAATGTTAGCCTATGAAGGGAGCAGGCCTCACAGCAGTATAAAAACGAATTTAGGAGTTTTACACTATCAGGACATGTAAACTACATAGGTACATGTCCTGCCTTTTGCTACTGTTGGAAAATGGGTTATTGGTAAGGGCAGGTAGGTACCTACACCTAGCAATAGGCCACTAACCTCCACTTAGGTCCAGTTAGGTCTCAGTATATTAAACCCAGCTCAACCCTTGGTAGCTTGGTAATGATCGAGAAGGCTTAACTTAGGAGACAGAGTGTAAAACATTCAAGTATCACAAAACAGTAATTAAATAAAACACAGGAATCAGTTTAAAAATCCAAAACCAATTGATAAAAAATAGTTTATATTTTTATCTTTAAAATGACACACAAACTAATAAAATCGGATAAGGGGAACCAGAGATATGAATTTTTAAAGAATTATTGTTTTTTTAGCGCTTAGAAACAAAAAGTGCCAATTGGGTCATCTGGTTGCACCTCGACTGGGGCAAAGTCAAAGTTTAAGGCCGACCGCGATGGAGCCCTGCTTGGCTACAGCTCCCGGGAGGCCTCGGTCAAAAGTTTACCTTCGGACTTAGGGGGTTATTACAACTTTGGAGGAGGTGTTAATCCGTCCCAAAAGTGACGGTAAAGTGACGGATATACCACCAGCCGTATTACGAGTCCATTATATCCTATGGAACTTGTAATTCGGCTGGTGGTATATCCGTCACATTTGGGACGGATTAACACCTCCTCCAAAGTTGTAATAACCCCCTTAGTCTCTTTTCTGAAGATTTTCTTCAGCGGGACGAACCTGTCAGTCCAATCCGACCTCCTGGAACTCTTCTCCGGATACGCGTCGCGGGCGCCATCGGTGGAGATTTTTACCTTCGGACTTAGTCAGTTTTTCGAGGTGAATATCCTTCGACCGGGGTAAACCTGGATCTTGATCCGACGTCCTTGGAGCCCTCCTCGGATAGGTTAACTGGGAGGTCCCGGTCAACTTTTTACCTTCGGACTTAGGGCCAGATGTAGCAAGTCGGCAATTTGCGACTTGCAAATTGCGAGTCCCTGCGACTCGCAATTTGCAAGTCGCAAATTGCTATGCAGTACGGTGTCTCAGACACCGACTGCGACTCGCAATGGGGTCGCAATGACCCACCTCATGAATATTCATGAGGTGGGTCGCAAATTGCGGCCCCATTGCGAATATAGGCACTCGCTAACATGGAGGCCTGCTGTCGTCAGCAGACCTCCATGTTTACGACCTGCTTTTCAATAAAGCAGTTTTTTTTTTTTTGGAGTGTAGCCCGTTTTCCTAACAGGAAAACGAGCTGCACTTCAAAAAACACCGAAACCTTTAGTTTCGGGTTTTTTTTCAGGGCAGGGAGTGGTCCCTTGGACCACTCCCTGCCCTGAAAAAATATTTTGGGGTCCAGTCACCAACTGGAAGGGGTCCCATGGGGACCCCTTCCAATTTGCGATTGGGTTACCATCCACTTGAAGTGGATGGTAACTGCGATGCCATTTGCAACTGCATATGCGGTCGCAAATGGTATTGCATCCCAATGCGACTCGCAAATAGGAAGGGGACACCCCTTCCTATTTGCGAGTCTGAAATGCATTTTGCGAGTCGTTACCGACTCGCAAAATGCATTTCTGCATTGGGATACGCGTTTAGCGAGTCGCAAACGGCAAATTTTGCCGTTTGCGACTCGCTAAACGTTTGCTACATCTGGCCCTTAGTCTCTTTTTCAGAGATTTTCTTTACCAGGACGAACCAGTAAATCAGGCCGGGTCGCGGTTCAAAAGTCCTCCAAACTTCTCCAAACATCTGGGGCTTCTCCCAAATGTTCTTCTAAGGTTCTTTTGGGGTCCACAGCTCACCCCAAGGGTCCAGAAGTTCTGAGATGATCCTTGGGGGTGTGGAGTACAACTCCCAGAATGTACCTGGTGCAAACTCCTTTTTGGCCACTGGGCAGTGGCCAGCTGGTTGGTTTCTTCAGGAGTTGGTGCAGGGGACTCTGGTTAGCAATTTTTCACCTGTAGCAAACAGGGAGTCCCTCTTTGAACCAGTTGAAGCCAGACAAAGTCCTTCTTGTGCTGAAGCCCAAGTGTGCAGCTGGTGCAGTCCTTCAGAGTGCAGGTTCCAGGTGCAGGCCAGGGGTCCAGCAGGGCAGTCCTTCTTCTTTGGTTCTTCCTTGTTGGAATCTGATGGGGATCTGGTAGGGAACTGAGGTGTGGGTGCAGTTCTGCCAGTTGTATCCTTGCTCCTGGGTGAAAAACAGGGAGGTCGTGATTCTCCAATCAGGTGCAGGGTCCTTCCCCCTGTGATGACCACTTCCTGGGAAGTGTGGCAAAAATCAATCCCAGGAGGCAACATTCTTCAAAAAAACATCATGGCTGAAAATGATTTTTGGAGGTTACATCTGGCTGAGTCCACCCACTGGTGTGGCTAAAAATCATAAACACACCCCTCTCCTGCCCTCTCCTAATATAATCAGGGGGGCACCTAGTTGTCTGGGGTTGCAGGATGTGCAGGTGTTGCTGGGTTGCTCCAAATGTCCTTCTCCGCCTTTGAAGACCAGTTTGGCAGCCCTCCCCCTTCCTGCCTCACCATCTGCTGGGGGGAGATTCCCTCCCACAGGCACATCTCTTTGTGTGAAGCCAGGCCACTTCACACCTCATCAAGGCAGCCTGGCCAATCAGGGTACAGCAGCAAAAACAATGCAGGGCTGAAATTGGCAACTTTTCGGGTAAAGTTTAAAACTCTTTACCTGAACAAGTTATATTAAATCCCACAACTGGAAGTTGTGGGATTTATTAAAACAATTAATTTGATACCAAACTCTTTGTATCCATTACTTAAGGGGACTTTAAAAATTAAAATAAAATCTCCCCATTCTAGCCTATGAAGGCCATTCACTGCAATGAGGGAAGAACAAATTTGGCTGTTTTTACCTCACCAGGGCTTATAAAACTACTTTTATAAGGCCCCTGCTTGTAGTCACATGGCACCCAGTCCTAGGGGCACATAGGGCACACCTTAGGAGTGACTTATAAGTAAAAATAAGGTTGTTTAAGACTTTGGAACTACTTTTAATTCCAAAGTCGAATTTGCATATAACTTTAATTTAAAAGCAGCCAGCAAGGCAGGCCTTCCTTTAAAATGACACTGGGCACCTCAGCAGTGCACTATGCTGTGGTCCCTAAACCTACATGCCCTACCACATACTAGGGACTTATAGGTAGGTTGACTTTGCCAATTATAATTAGCATAATTTGCATATTGATTTTACACAGAGCACAAGCCCTGGGACTGGTTAGCAGTACCCAGGGCACCATCAGAGTCAGGGAAATACCATCAAAAAGTGGAAAATGGGGGCAAAAAGTTAGGGGGCCTCTGCAATCAGCCCTGTTTTCTCACATCTACACAGCTCCCTGCCCTATGGTTTACCTTGAGCATACCTTAGGGGTGTCTTATATGTGGAAAAAGGGGAGTTTTAGGCTTGGCAAGTACTTTTAAATGCCAAGTCGAATTGGCAGTGAAACTGCACACACAGGCCTTGCAATGGCAGGCCTGAGATAAGGTTAAGGGGCTACTTAAGTGGGTGGTACAATCAGTGCTGCAGGCCTATTAGTAGCATTTAATCTACAGGCCCTGGGCACATATAGGGCCTTATTTATACTTTTTGGTGCAAAACTGCACTAACGCAGTTTTGCACCAAAATGTTTTGCACCGGCTTGCACCATTTTTTAGCACCAGCTGGGCACCATATTTATGGAATGGTGCAAGCCGGTGCAAAGGGTAGGCTAGCTTAAAAAAAAATCACGTTAGGCATGTTTGAGTTAAAATAAATTATTCTGACCAGATTAGCATCATTTTTTGACGCTAAGGGGCATAATTATACTCTGTTTGCACTGAATTAGCGTAATTTCTTTTTTACTCTAATTCAGTGCAAAACTAACTCCATATTTATACTTTAGTGCTAGACCCGTCTAGCGCCAAATTTATGGAGTTAAAGTCATTTTTTGGAAGTGGAAACCTACCTTGCCTTAATGAGATGCACGGTAGGTGTTCCCGTGCAAAAAATGACTCTATGGCCTTAACGCCATATTTATACTCCCTTGCAAAAATGGTGCAAGGGAGGGAGGAGGGGTAAAAAAATGGGGCAAAGCAAGATTTACCCCATTTTTTAAGACCTGGGTCAGGGCAGGGGTTAGGGGACCTGTGGGCCTATTTCCATTGTGGAACACCATGGAATAAGCCCACAGGTGCCCTCCCCAGGCCCCAGGTGCACCCTCACCCACACCAGAGGGACTGCGGAGGATGGGGGACCCTATCCCAGGTAAGTACAGGTAAGATTGCATTTTTTTTTATTTTATTTTTTAAGTGCCATAGGTGGCCCTGAAATGGGCATGGTAGGTTTAGCACCACAAAATGACGCTAATCTGGTTAGAGTCATTTTTTTTTACTCTAACCTGCCTAAAGTCATTTTATGGTGCTAAACCCTCTACTTCTATACTGCCAGCCCCACCCGACTAAAGTAATTTTTTTTTACTCTAGCCTACCCTTTGCACCGACTTGCACCATTCCATAAATATGGTGCCCGGCTGGTGCACAGAAATGGTGCAAGCCGGTGCTAAACATTTTGCTGCAAAACTGAGTTAGTGCAGTTTTGCAGCAAAAAGTATAAATAAGGGCCAATATTTTGTAAGTTTGCACCACTTTTGCGTCAAAAAATGACGTTAATGCGGCGCAAAAAAAGTATAAATCAGGGCCTTGGTGCTAGACAGGTCTAGCACCAAAGTATAAATATGGAGTTAGATTTGCACCGAATTAGAGTACAAAAAATAACGCTAATTCGGTGCAAACAGAGTATAAATATGCCGCAGAGTATAAATATGCCCCTAAAAATGGCGTTAAGGCCATAGAGTCAGTTTTTGCACGGGAACATCTACCTTGCATCTCATTAAGGCAAGGTAGTTCTCCACTTTCGAAAAATGACTTTAACTCCATAAATTTGGCGCTAGAGGGGTCTTGCACCAAAGTATAAATATGGAGTTAGTTTTGCACCGAATTAGAGTAAAAAAAAATGACACTAATTCGGTGCAAACAGAGTATAAATATGCCCCATAGTGCACTCTACTAGGGACTTATAAGTAAATTAAATAGTCCAATTGGGTATGACCAAATGTTACCATGTTTAAAGGGAGAGAGCATATGCACTTTAGCACTGGTTAGCAGTTGTAAAGTGCGCGGAGTCTACAAACCATCAAAAACAGTGTCCAAAAAGTAGAGGGAGGCAGGCAAAAAGTTAGGGGGGACCACCCTAAGGTTGTCAGGTCTAACAGTGTGGCTTCAGATTTATGATTTCTCGTAAATCTGGGGCAGCGTCAAAAGCAATGCGTGGTGCGTGGGTATGCCCACAGCAACAGAAAACTGCATCAGGGCCTATATTTGTAAGGTGGCATTAAGTCACGCAAAAAGGCTTAGCAGCGCCTTGTAAATGTGGAAAAGGCTCAGCGCCACCAGAGCATTGCTAAAAGAGATGCGCCAGTGGCGTTAGGGGTTTGTAAATAAGCCCTATAGTTCACCAAAGACATTGTCAGCGTTGGTACTTAGGTGACTTGCACCAGGGATCATTTGGTCTGGGGAACCAGTTTGGCTGTCACCATGGTGACACTGGCGCCTGTACCCCTCAGAGCTTCTACCTCAGTCCCATTGATTCTTGACCTTTGTCTATACTTCTACAGACTTGGAGGCAAGACTGCCAAGGGTTCAAAGTCCATTGCTCCCAGGGAAACCAAGGTAGTTTCAGTGTGAGCTCGGGTCTCTCCAGAGTACACTTCTACTCCCAACCCAATGCTAACAATACCCTTGGATTGCCCCTCAGTGGGGGGCTTCTTGGAGCAAATTGCATTACCCCTCTTATGCCCTGGCTGCTGATAGTCAAAGCATGTCCCAGCCTTCTTGGTGTCCAAGTGTTTCCCCTGATATCCTTTTTCTTTGGATTGGGAAGTTTGGGGCCACACTACCTGGAGTTTTTTGGGGGACCTGATGAGGACTCTGCCTTTTTACTTTTGTCAGTGATAACCCCCTTCCCCCGGTGAGATGTCTGTGCACCCTTCTTAGAGTCACCTCCATTATGGGCCTTGTTCTGGGTTACCCTGATGCATTTGTCAGTTGCCTTTCCCAGCTCTCTGGGAGAAGACAACTCAGAATCCACTAGAAGCTGTCGCAGTTTCTCTATATAACAATTGCTTAAGGTATGCTCCTTCATCAAAAGATTATACAGCCCTTCATAGGTTTCAACATTACTGACCTTTATCCAGCCCTCTAGTGCTTTGACTGAGAAGTCAACAAAGTCTACCCAAGTTTGGTCTTGACCATTTCAGGTATTCCTAAGTCTGACTCTACTCCTCTGTTATGAGTCAAAGCCTTTCAATTAGGGTCTCTTTCATGTATGGATAGGACTCAGTCACTTCCTCAGGAAGGATCAGAAGTCTGTCTCTGACCCTGACTGGGAATAATTTCCAAAGTAGAGAGCACCAGTGCTGTGGACGAACCTTTCTCATTCTGCAACATTTCTCGAATGCTGCAAACCTCTTATCAATGTCATCACCTGCATTGAATGTTGGGACAATCTCTTTGGGGACGTAAGGATCAAATGAACCCTCACTTTCCCTATTTATATTGCTGCCACTATCTTAGGAAACTAGTCCAACCTAACCCTTCTCTCTTCTAGGGTGATTCTCCTCTCTTCAAGCTCAAGCTTCCTCTCCTCCAGGGAGAGCTGGTGAAGCTTGCTCTCAAGAGTCCTACTCTTCATTCCAGTATTGGGGTATTAGAGTGACTTTGTACATTTTCCACTGTTGAAGGAGGTCTGGGGAAGGGTTGAGAATCAAGGTCTACCCCACCTTCCCCTTCACTTACTGGGCCCAGGGAATCCTTCTCTACTCCTATGAGTTCTTCTTCTTAGGAGTAAGCCTCTTCCCTAGTTTTCTCTTCCTCAAATGAGTTGAGGGACTCTACAAGGTCCTCTTTTTTGGCAGTAGCTCTAAATCTAATGCCCCTACTTTTGCACATCGCCCTCAGATCATTCATCTTGAGGCTGGACAGAATAGGCTGATCGAGGCTCAGGACATTCTCCATTGTGTACTTGGTTATCTAAGGCTTTAGGTACTTTTTAAAACCTGTAACAGTTATTATACCTCCCTTAGTTACTTGGAAAATTACTTTTGAAAACATTTATGGCCTATTTGAAATTTTGATGTAACACAGGGCCTTAGCAATTCCAATTACCCTTACTTTTAGAAAACAAAATCTAAAAAAACACTTTTTGTGTCTAGAGACAATTGACAATTTCTAGTGTACTCACAAGTGTACATGTATTTAAGTGGCAAAGTGAAACAAGTTCAAGATCTCCACTACTGAAACATTAGTGTAGCAAGGTGGTAGTATTATGTGGTACGACTGAGGAATTTTCTCATGTAATACTAGCACATTACCCAGTGGTCGACCTCAGGTTCACACAAGTAAACCTAAGCTCAGTCCTGGTGGCTTGGCAAAGAGTAGTCAACCTACTTAGAGGAACGTGTGTAAAGTATTTCACAATACCAACAAGTAAATGATACGACTTGAAAGAAATCCAACTCCGATTTAGAAAAAGAATTATTTTTTTATACAAACTTAAACACCAAAACAAACTTTTTATCTTACATATAACTGGAGTTATGAATTTTTGAAGCTTTGGAAAATTCTGTATTTCTTGCAGTCAAACAGTTACCATTGAAGTCAAAGGGGAAAAGCAGTGTGCACTCAGGCACTTGCAGGGTGAGTTCTGGGGAATCCTCCTGGACTTAACATTCTGCGAGGCCCTAGTCCAGCAGTTGACAGACAGTTTCTTTTTAGAGGTTTTTTAGCTGTCCTTTGTGCTGATGGGTCCCCAGCTGTTGCTACGTGTACACCACTTGGCAAACTGATTCTCAGGAGTAGCACACGATCTGCCCTTTGGATGCAGAGGTCTTTGTGGGTACAGAGGTGGATTCAAGCTGTCAATCACAGGAGCTGGCTGCACCAAAGATGATTTGCTGCTCCTCTCGAGGCCAGTCTCTTCAGGATGCAGAACCACAGAAGAGAGAGTGTTGCTGACACATGTCCATATGCTGAGGGTCTGCTCTAGAGTTTGTGATGTCCGAGTGCCCATTGGTTTCTGGATTGGTGACAGACAAGCCTTGGTAGCTGCAAAGGTGGTCTACTTGCTCTTTGACGGCTGGAAGTCGTCCAGCAGGGAACAGATGTTTGAAACTTGACAGAGACCTCACTCCTACTCTTTGGATGGTGGACACCAAGTTTCTTTAGACTCACTCACTTGGAGGGTGTCGGGTCACACTTTTACTTCAGCATGGCATTTACTCCTACAGTTTGCAGGGGAATGGTACCACCAGTCAGGGGAGTCTTTCTTGACTTCTTAGTGTCCACAGGGTTTCCTTTTGTGGGGACCAATGAGCTTTCACCATGGGCACTTGTTGGTCACTCAGTTCCAGTGGGGTTCTCCTTAGGTCACTTCTGTGTCCTCTCTTCACTCTCCGGCTAGAGTCCAGGTCCTGTTTTCCATGAGAGCATCTTCTTTGTGCCTCTTCTTTTTTGCAAGTAAAAACTGAGGGTATGGTGTTAGGGGAGCCCCTTAAATCCTTGTTTAGGTGGCATTAAGGGTGTGACGGACAGTGGCCAATGGGCTACTGGTCCCCGCAACTAGTCCACTGCCGTAGTGACACTTTCCTGGGATGATGTCACTTTCTACCCAGAACCCACTACTCCTAAGGGTTGCCAAGATGGCAGATTTCTTCCTTGGCTGTACAGACCTCCTAGCCCACCCTAAATGTATGGCTAGCTTTTTGGAGGTGCACACCTCCTGCATAGCTGGTTTTCCCACCTGCCAGGCTGGACAGGGCGGGAAGGGATTTGTCCTCCACTGGGGGTATGAGTAATTGCATATCATGAGCAGGGGAGGACATTGAGGCTCACTGCCTTGATTAACTTTCACACTAGCCATCCTGGAAGGGTGGAGGTGTGACCTTCTGCCTGCCCAGGCCCTTTTGTCTCCATCCTGGGGAAGTGCTATCACAACCAGCAGGAGGGCAGACTCTTCTCTGTGGTAGCAGAGGCTCGAGAGAGAGCCTACGAAAACAGCAGAGAGCTTTCTTAACTTGGTGGGCACCCTCTAAGGGCACCACCAGGGCACATGCTAGTTAATCCTAAGCATGGTGATCATGTGCAGGGTTAAAAAGCAAGGTGTTGGAATCCAAACACATGGAAAATCGCCCGGGCCATCACACAGCTGGACATCTGGGAACTGCCCAGGTGCCAGTCCATGTTATCCTATGAACTGCTGGTTACTCGTGGTAGCATTACTTTTTAAATGGTATCACAGGGTCATACATGCTCATGCATATATGCCCCCACTCATAGTACAGTGCACCCTGCCTCCTGGGCTATAGGAGGCCTGCCTTAGGGGTGACAGACATGTCTATGGGCAGAACAAGGGCTCTGCCTGCACCTGATGTGGGCACAGTCGCACTCGAGCATCAGGCTACTCATGCAGGCTCACATGGCAGCCCTGGCCCTGGGTGTCACTGGAATCAATTATTAGGGACTTACACAGGTGGTAAAGTACTTGCCTATTGGCCTATGCAATTTGACATACAGTTTAAGAGAAAGAGCATAAGTACTGAGATCTGGTTAGCAGGCCTCAGTACACTAACAGGTCAAAAAAAACAGCATCAAGCAGCAAAAATTGGGGGGTGACTATCCAAAAAAGGGCACTTTGCAAAAAGAACCCAGCCTGAGATTTATCCAATGGTTAGTGTTTGGTTAGTAATCATGGAACAGAGTAGGTTATGAATGCATCCATGTTTTGAGAAAAATGTTCCAAACCGCTTGGTGCACAGGCAATAGGCCTCCCTCTAGGGTTTTATATTGCAACATCTCTTATATCCAAGATCATCATACAGGTATAGATCCCCTAGATCAAGGTCGTAGACAGGGCTGAGGCCCCTGACCTGAGATAATTTGTTTTACTGCACATGGCTTTGTCATTGCAAACTAATTCCAGGTCCAGAAGCATTCCGAAATAAATTGACATCATTTCTTAATGTAGAACAATGCAAAGTCTTCCTCGTCCTTTTTAGTTTACCAGTAGATGCCTCACAGCTGGAGTTTGGGCTAATTGAACAAGACATAACCCACAGGTCAGGGTTTCTGAAATACTTAATTGCGCTGTGCAGAGCAGACCGTAAAGAAATCCACAAAGATCCATCCAAGAATGCCTGGGCAACTGCACTGGAAGCTCAAAGCAGAATGGCTGTGGGCCCATCCCCTAACAAAAAAGCATTTTAAACATCTTCTGAATAAACAAGCAAGACTCGTCTTATTCACTGTCGATAAGGAGTCATTCTGACGTGGGACCCATGCTTAAATCTCCATCAATACCTACAAGAATCTGGCGCCACATGAATATATGACTCAGAATTACAGACACTGCTACAAGACCGGGCTGCTGTACTAACGCTTTGGCAATGCATTGACGTTCGCGCATCAGCCAAAGTGGTTACCCAAACCTTTGCCAAGACTGTGGCATCTCTGCAACAACAAAGATGGAATCACTAGCGCACATTTTATGCACTTGCACCTTCCTGCTTAACGATCGGTGCTTCTGGCTCCGCAACATTTTTAATCATTTGGAGTCAGAACATGTCGACAAGTGATAACTTTTGGCCTGAAAGGTATTCCTCCACGGCGAGGTTCATAAAGTTTACGGACATAGTGGATAAATGTCTGGTTTCCAGACCCTTACTCTTTTAAATGATCTTGACGCGATAGATAGAGCGTATACTCGGGCATGACTTGTGAAAAGTTCTTTCACGTCAAATCGAACTCTGCTATGTCATGCAGTGAGCTCAGAGTGTCAGCTGTGTTTTTCTAGCAATGCTTTTGTATTGCACAATGTATCTCTCAATTACGCACATGCACACTTTTATAACATGGGTACCGGCGATGTTTTAATTAAGTTTTTATGTATGTTTTTTATTAACCGAAATAAAGTTACTACTACTACTCTGTCATTGCACGAAGGTCAGATCTTTAGTCAGTCACGTAGGAGTAAGTCCTTAGCTGTTTTACAGAAATCAAGGGAGCTTTAGACAATGAAAAAAAGAAAAATAAACAAAAGAAATACTCTAGGGCAGTGATTCCGAACCTATTGACGTCTGTGGACCCCCACTAAATCATTACTGGAACCTGGGGACCCCCACTGAATCATTATTGGAATCCGGGGGCGCCCCCCCACTGAGTCATTACTGAAAGCCGGGGACCTAATCTGTTAATATTATTTAATTTTCTAAGAAGTCGCGGACACCCTGAGGAGGCTTTGCAGACCCCTAGGGGTCCACGGACCACAGGTTGGGAACCACTGTTCTAGGGAACACATGTTTTGTTAATTAGAGGACAAGTTGATTTCCTGTTTTCTGGGTCATGACTCATTGCATTCATGTAAGAATGAATAAATTCATAAAGAAGCACTCTATAGAAATGCATCTTGCGTAATGTACTTAATAATTGAGAAAATAATTCTTACAAATATTCTTAGTCACCATTTTTTAGGCTGTATGGCAGAAGCTCCTTTTTTAAGGCTACCCTTATTATTGCAGTCTATTTTGGGGGAATAACAATTGGATCGTTAGTTCTGAGGAAAATATCTTTTCTAAACTAGCCATTCTCAACATGTTGATTGTTGATGTAAGATCATGTGTTTCAATCAAATTTTAATTTGCTGGGAAATCTCAATGTTTGAGGTTAAATTGGATAAAGTGAATGAGTTTGTGCATTCTTTACTCCAACTGTTTGGATTTTCAGCTCAAATCTTTTGATACTGCATTGTACTTATGGTCACTATAGATATAAATATCCCAAAGGGCATGTCCTCCTATGTATATCCTATTACCTTGATGATGAATGCCCTCTGCCCTCCAATGTAGCACCCACACACCATTAACTACTTTAGAACAACAACAGATTGTGAAAATGCACTTTTCTAGAAAATCAGAAGTCAGCAGACAAATGTGATGGTCGTATGCTAGCTGAGATCCATGCTATCCATCAGGCCCATCCACCATCTAGGATCAATGTCCCTGCAGATGGACCCTCTGAGGCACCCCTCACACACTTTACCACCCACAGCTAGGTAAAAAGACGGCCCAGAGACTGCAGCAGACCAGTGAATGACACTGGTCCCACCTGTGTAAACCGAGGAGCTGGGGGTGCTGACTGCAAGTATGTCTGCCTGGGGCTCATGCCGATGGTGATCAGGAAACAGAGAGGCACCAAAATGCAGGAAACAGTAGCCTAGTGACAGGCTGGGTGGTCTGGACCGACATGGCACAGCTGAAGCCGAGATCCCAGGTGGAGGAATCAACAGTGCTATACCTGGTGCCTGCCTGGGGCCCTTAAACACAGGAATCAAGATACATGTGGGCCCTCAGATCCTGAAAGGAGGGCAGGCAACGTGGAGGTAACTCTTGGATTTGAAGCCCCTCTAAACAGTGGGAACCAGCCTGAGGACCAGTCCCCCAGGGAGGTGAGACCTGAGCCTGGGGGCTCCCATTGCACAACTCAAGGGAAGATCCACAAATTACACCCAGCCCGACACACAGTGGAGCTCCTGAACTACAACAAGGGACCCCTGTCTGTAGATACTAGAATAAAGCTGACTTTCTACTATACACACAACAGGCAACACTCTAGGAACAGGGTGAAGGGACCCAAAGGGCTACTGCTGAGAGGGCTGTGGTCTTGGATGAAGAGCACCTGCCGAGCCCCTGCCACCTTTTGGAGGTTGGACTGACCTGTACTGGGGAACTTGACAGCCTCACATCGACATACACCTTCATTCCGCTGGCACCCATACCACCATGTGCAGTATTGTGAAAGGTAAAAACATTCCAAAAGAGTTGTCTGACTGCCAAGTCCAAGCCTCCCACTGAAATGAATGCACTTGCACAAGTGGGTTCCACTCTGGAGGAGCACACTAACATATTTAACCCAATACTTCAGCCATACAAGACTCTAAAATGGAGCTGGAGCTGAAGATGGATGTGGAAGCCATAGACGTTGGTATTCTATGTGCAGACCATCTCAACCTAGAAGACAGACGGGATGTCAAATCCACTATTATAACACTGTGTGAGAGTCCAAGAGCAACACAGCCCAAAAATAGCAAGGGGTCCGGTAGGGAGATCTTCCTGGAAAAATAGATTCTAGACTCAGTCCTGTTGGGTAAAGCCCCACATTTCTTCTCCATACAAAGGGCTGGTAGGGTGCTGCGGCACCAGCCTCCTCCGGGCTCCCCACCATGGTTGATAGTGGCACTCCTCTTCAATTACAGAGACCGCAATGTCATCCTGCAACTCAAGTACACAGGGGGCCCCTGGCAATTCAATGGCGCACTGATCACAATATTCCTGAATTACACAATGGTGGTGCAACACCTACAATACTCTATGTAGGAGTCAAGAAGGAGCGGAGACAAATAGGACTGAAATATACACTCCTATACCCCTTTAAGTTGAGAGTGATTGCTGATAACAAAACGTTATTCCTTAAAACTTCAGCGGAAGCCTGGCAGTGGCTACATTCAAATGGTATGGAGATACCATATGAGGAATTTGAAGACACTGGTGGGTGTACCAGACAGAAGAGTATGCACAGGAGACCCAGATGACCCTGAGGTGGGCTCTTATAGGAACACGCAACAGCTAAATGGGCATGAGCAGTGATGCAGGCAGTGGCTCTGAACCAATAGTCACTAGTGACAGGGGATCGAACCGGGGCTGCATAGCCCAGACAGACACTGGTGATCTTGACACTGAGTAGGACAGCAGGTCGGCTCTGACCCCTAGATAAGTGGACATGGTTATATAGCACTCAAATGAGAGCCCTTTCCCCCTTTTGGGACAACTGCTTGGGTGCACTCAAGTTAAAGGAATAGCCTCTTCCACTGTGACTGATCAGAGTAGATAAGGGGTGAACTGCAAAGCAGATTGATCTACCTTGGGCCATGGTTTGTGGCACCTCTCCCCCAATGGGAAAGCACAGGATACTCTATGGACAAAGATCTGTGTCCTTGATTTTGAAGGTTTATTGACTGGTAGCCATTTGCTACAAAAGCTGGAGTAGGGGACTTTGGAATGACAAGGTTTTACCTGTGGTTACATGTTACATATCCTTTCTGGTTTTTCCTTATTCTCCTTTTAACTTACTGTACTGCCATTTGTTAAATTTTGTTTTGACCAATGACTTTGTGTTTCACCACTGCGCATATTAGTTGCTCAATGTTCACCAGTAGCACATGGTATGTTTTGTTCAGTTTAGCCGCCTATGGGCTTTGACATTGCATTAGTCATTACATTCTGTATTCTGCCTATTGGCTTTGACATGGCATTAGCCATTACTTTCTGTATTCAGTTGAGCCGCCTATGGGCTTTGACATTGCATTAGCCATTCCTATTGGCTTTGACATGCTGTATCCAGTCTAGCCGCCTATTGGCTTTGACATTGCATTCCTATTGGCTTTGAAATGATGTATTCAGTTTAGCTGCCTATTGACTTTGACATGCTATTAGATATTCTGCCTATTGGCTTTGACATGATATCATATATTACATGTTATATTCAGCTCAGCTGCCTATTGGCTTTGACATGATATTATATATTGCATTTTGTATTCAGCTCAGCTGCCTATTGGCTTTGACATGATATTATACATTGCATTTTATATTCAGCTCAGCTGCCTATGGGCTTTGACATGATATTATACATTGCATTTTGTATTCAGCTCAGCTGCCTATTGGCTTTGACATGACACTAGACATTGCATTTGATATTTAGGTTAGCTGCCTATTGCCTTTAACATGACATTGCATTTGATATCTAGGTTAGCTGCCTATTGCCTTTAACGTGGAGTTAGATCTTGCAGTTGAGAATCCAAGCTGTATTTTTCCAAGCTGTGTTTTTGCACCAGAGAACCAAGATGTTTTTCTCACAGTAGACTAGACATGATAAGAGAGAGTACATGGGTGTTGTTTTTCTTCGCTTGAGCTTGGGAACAGGAGTAGTCTTGGAGACCTGGCCAGTCTCCAAAAGGCTTGCTCAGTTTCCCAGGTCTGAGAGGAGGGGGCACACCTTTGTAACGAATGTAACAGGCTGCAGAGGGTCAGATTCGAATCTGCCGGACCTCGTGCTGGAGCTTGGAGCCAGCTGCCAGCAATCCCGTGTGGGTAGATGAATCTCTTTCTCGCGGCTGACAGGGGTCATCAGCTTGCAGACCTTAGAAAGATGAAGCTGTAAATAGTTTCCCACACGGTGAAGTATTTGTTTTGCTTTGCATTCAATATCTTATAAATATAACCTGCTGTGTATATTGCAAACTGATATATTTTGTTTGATTAACGCGGACTTGAAAGCTACTAATTCGTCATTCATAAATATTGTGGTTGGGGAAGAATTAACAACAATAAAAGTCTTCTTTGACCTCAGAAGTGCATTTCTGTTGTGTTATGTTAGTGCTTAGAAACTAGATAAGAGGAAAGCACTACAATTGGTACCAGGAGTGGGGTCGGTCATTAAGAGGTGATTAAGAGGGTGTTGACGAGTTGGTAGATTTCTAAGTGCACACTTTAAAAGTGTAATTGTTTTTGTTGTTTGGAGAATTACAGAAATTGTTTTTTTTTGGAGAATCACAGTAGCACGGCAGACCATGTCTGAGAATGCATGTGTTGTTAAACTGCCCGATGGTGCTCGGAAAAACTGTGAATTGTTTTCTGTTTGGGGAATTACAGATAGTGTTTTGAGAAATAATTTCTGTTGTACATATGTAGAAAAAGTGTCTTTTGGAAGTAATGATGGCAGAAAGGTCTGGATACCTTTATCTGCTTACAGAGAAATGCAGGAGAAATGTAGGAAGTTGGAACATGAAAATAGGAATTTACGTGAGCAAATTAGCCAGGATACAATAATTCGAAATAAGACTGAAAGTTATAAAACTGCTGTGGTAGAAGAATCTTTCTTTTCCCATTCCAGTAATGAGGGGGTTAAGACAGCTCCGAGCTGCACTGAGTTTTCGTGTGAGCCAGGGTTTTTGGCAGACAAAATGCATTCCTTAACTGATAACACAAAGAGAGACCAGAATGTGATTTACGAGTTACCGTTGCAAAATGCACAAGTAAAACGAAAGAGTTTCATTAGCTTGTTTGATTTTTGGAAAAAGAATAGCCCTCATTTGAGTGGAATCCTAACACTTTTGTATATGGTCACTGTGAAAAATTATATGCAGCTGCGCGCTTGTGATTTGGCAAATGAAATAATGCAGACTTCAGGTTTCTGCGCAGTGCAAGAAGGAAAAACTGATGTACATGTAAATCAAGAACCAGGAAAGAAAATAGTGCCCCTAGCTAGGATCATACACTGGATCTGGTACTTGCAAGACAGGGCTAGAGTACCACAGATACAAGAATTACCGGTGAAATTGTGTGCACCATTTGAATTTGTGTCCACTGAAGATAAAAAGCATGTTTGTTTTACTAATGATTCATTGACTGAAATGTTGTTTTCTGGCACAGTAGAAGGAACAGCGTTGTATAATGTGTGTCAGATTTTAAAGCAAGAGCTACGTGAGATGTGTCATTTTTATGCTGATTTTTGGTTCATTGCTAATGTTTTAGCACCTAACTGGCTCAGTTACCTTGCAGATGTTAATGAGAAAAATTCAGAGAGAGAAGTGTACACCCAGAATTCTGCCTTAGTGGGGATGGCTAAGTGGGTGCCCCAGAAATGTGAACAGCTGAGAGAAAAAGCCACTTACAGGTGGACAGAGATGAGAGAGATGCACATTCCCCTAGATTTGATAAAAACTGTGCAGCACGCACAAAAGCAATTTGTCATGCAAGCAGTCACAGAGCAGTTGGGGAGAGGAAAGTTACCAGGACAGAAATGGCAAATTGATCAGGTTTTAGGGAAAGTGATTGCTGCAGATTACCAAGGAAAAATCGAAATTATGCTGATACCTAGAAAATAATCTGATTTATTCATACAAATTGGAGACAGAATGGCCCAAATTGACAAAAGTGCAGTGAATGGAGGTTTGGTAAAGAAGGAGTCTGCTCCAGCCCTTCTGACAGTGCAAGAAAAGGGAAGCTGTGGTGCAGCAGATAAAAACCTCAGTGCTGATGTGTGGGCTGAAGCCCCAAGTGACCCTCCAGAACCTGCAGAAAATATAACAAAGGGCCTCAAAAACGTCCTGCTGATTATAAAACAGGGAAAGAAAGAGGAAGGGTGCAGTTTAAATGAAAAATGTTATTTGCAAGAAAAGTCATACTTGTTTCTTTTGCAGATCCTACCACGTTTCGCCACTGTCCCTGAGTGTGCTGTGTGGTTCCCCTTCCGGTGTGTGCTTGTGGGGTCGGGGAAGGGACCGAATCCCCAACCTGAACCTGGCTGAGTAAAGTGCCAGCACCATGGATCCATTTTGCGCAAACTGCGCCTTCAGTTCAAGTTCAACTTGTTTGATTGCATTCTTCCACTGGAACTAAGCTGTGTGTTTTTTTTTTTTCCCTTCTCGTATGGAACTCTGACTTTTGCTCATCTTCCAGCAAACCTTTCAGGTGGACCGTGCCCCTTTACATGAGTAGAACTCATGCCACATCAAATTGCTAACACTGTTGAATTAGAGACTCATTCAGAGTATAAAAATTGCTCAGTCTTTTCTATGTAGATGTATCTGATGTGAAAAGTTATGAGATCAATGTGTTAATTCACTTCTATTGCTTTACAGGGATTGCTTTGATCATTCAAATCTGACTTGCTGATACTGTTTTTTTTTGTGCTGATGTTTTTTGTTTTTGTTTGAAACAAGAGATATGTGAAACAAAAATTCATTGGTCAAAGGGCGGAATGTACTGCCATTTGTTAAATTTTGTTTTGACCAATGACTTTGTGTTTCACCACTGCGCATATTAGTTGCTCAATGTTCACCAGTAGCACATGGTATGTTTTGTTCAGTTTAGCCGCCTATGGGCTTTGACATTGCATTAGTCATTACATTCTGTATTCTGCCTATTGGCTTTGACATGGCATTAGCCATTACTTTCTGTATTCAGTTGAGCCGCCTATGGGCTTTGACATTGCATTAGCCATTCCTATTGGCTTTGACATGCTGTATCCAGTCTAGCCGCCTATTGGCTTTGACATTGCATTCCTATTGGCTTTGACATGATGTATTCAGTTTAGCTGCCTATTGACTTTGACATGCTATTATATATTCTGCCTATTGGCTTTGACATGATATCATATATTACATTTTATATTCAGCTCAGCTGCCTATTGGCTTTGACATGATATTATATATTGCATTTTGTATTCGGCTCAGCTGCCTATTGGCTTTGACATGATATTATACATTGCATTTTATATTCAGCTCAGCTGCCTATGGGCTTTGACATGATATTATACATTGCATTTTGTATTCAGCTCAGCTGCCTATTGGCTTTGACATGACACTAGACATTGCATTTGATATTTAGGTTAGCTGCCTATTGCCTTTAACATGACATTGCATTTGATATCTAGGTTAGCTGCCTATTGCCTTTAACGTGGAGTTAGATCTTGCAGTTGAGAATCCAAGCTGTATTTTTCCAAGCTGTGTTTTTGCACCAGAGAACCAAGAAGTTTTTCTCACAGTAGACTAGACATGATAAGAAAGAGTACATGGGTGTTGTTTTTCTTCGCTTGAGCTTGGGAACAGGAGTAGTCTTGGAGACCTGGCCAGTCTCCAAAAGGCTTGCTCAGTTTCCCAGGTCTGAGAGGAGGGGGCACACCTTTGTAACGAATGTAACAGGCTGCAGAGGGTCAGATTCGAATCTGCCGGACCTCGTGCTGGAGCTTGGCGCCAGCTGCCAGCAATCCCGTGTGGGTAGATGAATCTCTTTCTCGCGGCTGACAGGGGTCATCAGCTTGCAGACCTTAGAAAGATGAAGCTGTAAATAGTTTCCCACACGGTGAAGTATTTGTTTTGCTTTACATTCAATATCTTATAAATATAACCTGCTGTGTATATTGCAAACTGATATATTTTGTTTGATTAACGCGGACTTGAAAGCTACTAATTCGTCATTCATAAATATTGTGGTTGGGGAAGAATTAACAACAATAAAAGTCTTCTTTGACCTCAGAAGTGCATTTCTGTTGTGTTATGTTAGTGCTTAGAAACTAGATAAGAGGAAAGCACTACACTTACACATTATTTTATGTCCATTGATCAAGCATACCAGTAAGTATCTTCTGATGCTCCATTGTTTTCCTACACCCTTTCTCGCTGACCACTCCCAGAGGCAGCCCACACCAGTGATCATTTTCCATGTCAGGTCCACCTCCAGAACTGACTAACACCACAGCTGCTGTCACACGGCCACTCCATGGCCACGTCCTGGACACAGCCACCTCCACCAAGCACCACAAAAGATATAGCTACCTGCATTGCCATCATGCACATAGCCTGTATACAAGAGACGTACATGAGCACCACAGAATAAGCAAAGCTGTGCAGGAAGTGGAGGGGACAAGTAGTGGGTATCACTTACTCTACATACACCAGAGGGGTATTTCTCTAGATATCCCCCTTTACTTCCTGAGTGATCCACACACATTGGGTCGACCCGGAGGGGGGATGCAAAGTAGTGGATAGCCTTCCAGACAGGAAAATGTTTTCCTTGGTGGTGGATTATGCCCCTAATAACAACCAAACAACCTTCATGGATTCTATCATCGCCATGCTTCATAATCTGAGTGCTTTGATCCCTTAAGGTGGACTTTAACTGTGTATCAGCCATGGACAAAGATAGATCATTCCATCTACTAACATATATGAGGCTTAATTAAAACATAAATTACTATAAAAAACAAAAAGTACATTTAAATAAAAAATTATATAATTAGATTTTTTATAATGAACATGAACATTGGAAAACTTTAATAAACAAAATAAAAAACAACAGCAATCCCAAATAAACAACAGTAGCAAAGGTCTTGGGGCCCAATTCACAAAGACAAACTTAGATATTTGGTCTAAACTTAGGTTTACGGTTACTATCTTTAGGCCTGCACTCGGAGGGGAGATCCGCCTAGAGTGCAGACCTAAAGATACTATTCATGAATGCCTTTTGTGAATTCCCAAAGTAGCAAACTTAGATATTTGGTCTAAGTTTAGACCAAATGTCTAGGTTTAACTTTAACTGCTTTATAGTTACAAAGATGTTTTAGTTTCATGTTATCAGTGCCACTCTGTAAAGGCGTCACTATCAGCGTCAAAGATAATTGAGATATGTAGGTATTCACATCGTGTATTTTCCCACTTTCATGTGCCAGTAACATAATGTACCTTTTCAGGGAATTGTTTATATGATTACCGCCCCAAGCATGCCTTCTTATCTATTGTTTGGGAACATTCCTGTGTCAGGTGTCCTACAAGATCTGTATAAATACGTCTCACAGAGACAAGATTATCAGAGGGACTCTGACTAGATGCCATCAATGCTATCTATGCATGTTGCCTTGATACAGACCCAGCCTTTGTGTCACCATGGAGTCTGATCTAGAGACCTCATTCCAAGGTAATACAGGTTGAGGGGCTCTTCTCATGGACATGGTACTGGCAGATTAAGTTTAACACACCTATCTCTCTTTAGGTTAGAGATTAGGTTAATCACGCTAGGGTATTAATATTCATTTCACATCTATTTCACCGCTCATGTTATTGCAATATGGTGGGGGTCTTTGTATTCATGACTCTCGTTTTTACCATTCAGTTTCTTGCATTGTTCATTATCCTAATCATTGCAGCCCATGCAATTTACAGTAGATTGTTGTTAATAAAACTTATTCAAAATGTTACTGCATCTCCTTCATTGTCTGTGTGTGAATGAGACTTCTTGCTCATGTGAGGAAAAGGGTACTCTCAGTTTAACCACAACTCCCCTGAGATGTCACACTCTTGAGTCCATTCGGAAAGACTGTGACAATTCACCTTTTACTGTTTGGGTTTTTGGTGAGTGTAGGAGGCTGGCCTGGTTTGTAGTGGGTACCTTGGGTACTTACATCTTATACCAGGTCCAGTTATCCCTTATTAGTTAAATGTAGTAGTTCTCTAGCAGCTTAGGCTGATAGAGGTAGCTATAGCAGAGCAGCTTAGGCTGAACTAGGAGACATGCAAAGCTTATGCAATACCACTTATAGTTACACAGTACTTATACACGGGAAACATCCTTTTTTACGACTTTTTTTTTCCGAAGGTCGTGGTTAACGAAAGCGCAACAACGCTTTTTTTAACCACAACTTCGGTTTTTTGTGCCTTAACTACGTATGTTCTGAACAACGAACATGCGTGGTTAAGGTACAAAGAAGGGACTTGGCGAAGGTAAGTGTGGGTTTAGGTTTTGTGGAGGGGGTGGGGGGTCAGGGGGTTTTAGGTTTTGTGGTGGGGTTGGGGGGTGGGACGTTTTTGGTTTTGGGGAGTGGGTGGGGGGTCAGGGGGTTTTAGGTTTTAGGGTGGGGTTGGGGGGGTGGGGCTTTTTTGGTTTTGGGGAGTGGGTGGGGGGTCAGGGGGGTTTAGGTTTTGGGGTGGGTTTGGGGGGGTGGGGCGTTTTTGGTTTTGGGGAGTGGGTGGGGGGTCAGGGGGTTTTAGGTTTTGGGGTGGGGTTGGGGGGGTGGGGTGAGGGATGTAGGGTGAATGGTGCCTATTGCTAATGATTTTATCAGGAATGCCTTTACAACGAAATATCGTTGTTAAGGCATTCGTGGTAAAATCATTAGTAGTAGCAATGATGTCGGTGTTCCGACCTCATTGTTAAGGCAGTAGTTTTTTTTGCAGTCGTTGTTTCGTCATACAGTCCTTATACACAAGCAAAGACAATACTCAGTGTTACCAGAAATAAAGGTATTTATTTGGGTGACACAGTACCAAAAATATCTTAAAGGCAATACTCCTTCTGGAGGTAAGTATGATACACAATATATACACTAGACACCAAAATTAGACAAGTAAATAGTCATAGAACAATGCAAACAATAGGAAATGTTATAGAATGCAATGGGGGAAAATGGGTTTAGGGGAAACACAAACCATATACTAAGAAAGTGGAATGTGAACCATGAATTCCCCCCTAGACAAGTGTAGCGTGTGCAGAATCGCTGGGAGAGAAAGAATACAGTAAAGGTAAATAAATTACCCCACCCCAGAGCCCAGAAAAGCAGGACTAAAGTACTGCAAGCTTCCTTAGGACGCACTACACCTCGTTTTTGGGATTTTGCAGCAGCCAACCAAGTCTGCAAAGAACAACTGCTGGATTATTGGACCTGAAGACCTGCAAAGGAAGGGGACCAAGTCCAGAAGTCGAAAAAAGTTCCAGGAAGGACAGGAGCCCCTGCCAACCAAGAAGAGGGTGCAAAAAATGAGTCCACAGTTAGTCTAAGACTGCAGAAATGCACCCTAGGAAGATGCCAGTGGGTTCCTGCATGATGCAAAAGGTGTCCCATGGCGTGAAGATTGTTGCAGATGAGATTTCGTGTTGGAAGGCGCCAACATGCCTTGGCTACGCCAAAAGTGCGTTTTGCATCAAAATGGCGCTGGATGGACCCAGGAGGGACCTGGGGGCCTCAACTCTGTGTGAGGAGGAAGGGGAGGATCTCAGCACTTTAGAGAGCCCTCCGGATGTCAGCCAGCACCCCCAGAAGCCTCAGGATCTGGGTTCAAAGGAGGTGCAAAACACAGTTGATGCAGCACAACAAAAAGAAGGTCCCAATCCGCAGGAGAACAACTCAGCAAGTTGAGCATCACAGGGTGGAGTACTGGGGATCTGGGCCAGGCTGTGCACAAAGGAATTCTGCAAAGAGTGCACAAAGGCCTCAGGAGGTGAAGAAGATGTAGTACACAGGGGTACCATCGTTCTTGGGGAAGGCAATGTCTTACCTCCTCCAAATTGCGTCAGCAGGGCCTCAGGACAATCTATGTTGATGATGTCTACCCTCTGTGTCCTTAGGAGCACGCTCGTCATTGTGAGAGGAGTCCCAGGGTACTGGTCGTCGTCTTGGAAGGTGCCTGCTTGAGCAGGGGAGTGACTCCGTCACTCCACAGGAGATTTCTTCAGTTCTTCTGGTGCAGGATGAAGACAGGGAGACCCCAGAGTGTGCACACCATGGAAACTGTTGCAGACTTGGAGCTGAGGTTGCTGAAGGAAAGTATCTATTGTAGACACTTTGTTGCAGTTACAGCATTTCTTGGAGTGGGCTGGGGTTGATCCGAGGATTCATGAAGGAAACTTGCAGCAGAATCTGAAGAGAACCCACTGGAGAGACCCTAAATAGCCCTGAGAGGGGAATTTGCCACCTTATCAGGTATGGACCTATCAGGAGGGGTCTCTTATGTCACCAGCTGGCACTGGCCACTCAGAGCCCTCCAGAGTGTCCCCACACTTTGCAAAGCAAGATAGCTCAAGTCTGGGACACACTGGAGGAGTTCTGGGCACCACCCCTGGGGTGGTGATGGACAGGGGAGTGGTCACGCCCCTTTCCTTTGTCCAGTTTCGCACCAGAGCAGGGGAAAAGTGTTTCCTGAACCGGTGTAGACTGGTTTATGCAAGGAGGGCACCATCTGTGCCATTCAAAGCATTTCCAGAGGCTGGGAGAGGCAACCCTTCCCCAGTCTGTAACACCTATTTCGAAAGGGAGAGGATGTAACACCCTTCTCTCAGAGGAAATGCTTTGTTCTGCCTTCCTGGGACTGGGCTGCTCAGACCCCAGGAGGGCAGAACCCTGTCTGTGAGGTGGCAGCAGCTGTAGCTGCAGTGCAAGCCTCAGTGAGCTGGTTTGGCAGTACTGGGGGTCCATGGTGGAGCCCCCAGGATGCATGGAATTGGCTCCCCAATACCAGCTTTGGAATGGGGGGACAATTCCATGATCTTAGACATGTTACATGGCCATATTCTGAGTTACCATTGTGAAGCTACATATAGGTATGGACCTATCTGTAGTGCATGTGTGTAATGGCATCCCCGCACTCACAAAGTCCGGGGAAATGGCCCTGAACTATGTGGGGGCACCTTTGCTAGTGCAAGGGTGCCCTCACACTTAGTAACTTTGCACCTAACCTTCAGCAAGTGAAGGTTAGACATAAAGGTGACTTATAAGTTACTTAAGTGCAGTGGAAATGGCTGTGAAATAGTGTGTGCACTATTTCACGCAGGCTGCAATGGCAGTCCTGTGTAAGAGTTTGTCTGATCTCCCTATGGGTAGCAAAAGAAATGCTGCAGCCCATATGGATCTCCTGGAACCCCAATGCCCTGGGTACCTAGGTACCATATACTAAGGACTTATAAGGGGGGGGGGGGCAGTGTGCCAATTGAAATTGGTAAATAAAGTCACTGGCCTACAGTGACAAATTTAAAGGCAGAGAGAGCATAAGCACTGAGGTTCTGGTAAGCAGAACCTCAGTGACACAGTTAGGCACTACACAATCATACACATTAGGCCATAAACTATGAGCACTGGGGTCCTGGCTAGCAGGATCCCAGTCACACAGGCAAACCACACCGACATATAGGTTTTTATCTATGAGCACTGGGGTCCTGGCTAGCAGGATCCCAGTGACACAGTAAAAACACACTGACACACACCCACAAACAGGCCAAAAGTGGGGGTAACCATGCTAGGAAGAGGCTACTTTCCTACAGTGAGGTATTGCTTGTGAGCCAGGAGGGCTGGGACGACAGTTGCGACTTATTGTAGGATTGGCCTAATCACCAACAAACAAAAGTGCTGTCATCCCTAAGCCAGCAGTCTTGCCTGGAGCAAGAGTCCAACTATGACAGGCCCTTGGACTTTAAAGGAGTCAGATTTACAGGAAGTTAGATTACTATTGACATAACAATATAAGCTAAAACAGGGACAGTGTTGGACTTTGGAAGGGTTACTTTTACTATTCTGATTTCAATATAAGTAATAGTAGGGAAAACTTTAGACTTTGGAGCCATTAGATTTCCTATTTGCAGTCCAATCTAAACAACAGTAGGGAAAGTGTTAGACTTTGGAATAAGCCGTTTTTTTTTTTTTTTGTCAATGGCTACCAGAGGAATTAACTTCATTGTCAATGGAGTTGGTTGAAAAATGTTGCTGCATTCCTGCAGGCAAAGGGGAGATTTACAGATGTTCCATAGAGGTATTGTTTCTTTGATTCTTAAAAATGTAAGTGATATGAAAGGTTTATCTGCCTGTTTCCCAAAAATGACAAGAAGGCTTTTTATTTCGGTGACTGTTTTGTAGTCACAATGCCTCAAGGTCCATCTGGAGCCAGATTAATTAATCATTTTCCTAATGTTTCAGGTCTGAGCAGATGAGCTGCTCTGACCAAATGCCATCTTACTGCAGACCACAAAGCCTTTAAATTCCTGAGGTTGTGAAATATTTTGATGTGCTCAAAATCCATCCATCAAACGGATCACTGGACAGGCCTGCTTTATTGTATAACCATGATATTCTTCCTCTGTGAAGGAATTTCAAGCACAGTGAGGAAATTAAAATCTCAAGAAAATATCTGTAGGGTTTCATCTTGCCTTGGCTTGTGATTGAAATGGAATGAGGTATATGTGGTGCATGTGTGTCAATGATCATTATTAAAGCACCGTGGGTCGTATTATGCATTGTGCCCTCGGGACACAACAGGTGTCTGATCCTCGCTTTGTGAACCCCCCAAAGACACAATGGTATTATGTTACAATGGTATTCCCTTCTGTAATACAGATAGCACTGGAGAACATGTTGCCTCCGTGCTATCATAAGATGGCATTCTCTAATTTGAATGGGAGTGTGGCCCCATGCAAATGAAGGAATCAGTTTGCCTGTGCCCTTGTGCCATATTACGGAATGTGGTGTAGAGGCAAACATGCTTTTAGGAGGCTCATTAAAAGTGTGTCACAAAAATGTGGTGCACTTTCAGTGTGCTTCCTTAAGGCAGCCCTCTGGATGGGAGAAAGGAGGTCCAATTTACCCCCCAGGTACTCCCCTGCAGGCAGGTGCAGTCACTCACTGCACCCACCTGCAATGGGATCTCTATCCCCTCTTGAAAGTGCAGATTGGTTGTCGCTTGCACTGTGAAACATGGGCAGGGAATTCTTTCAAATAGAGTACACTGTCCCTGTTTGCACCTGGTGCCAACCATCCATCAATCCATCCTCTTAGATGTGCATTTACTCTGCAATTCTTTCACCCATCCATCTAGCCATCCTCTCAGATTTCTACTTACCCTGCTGTCCTTTCACCAACCCCTCCATTCATCCTCTCAGGTTTCTGTTTACTCTGCTACCCTTTCACCTTTTCTTCCATCCATCCTCTCTGATTTCCATTCTGTCATCCACCCATTAATCTCTTCATTGTCTCATATTTCTATTAACTGTGCCATACTCATGCCATCCATCCATCAATCCATCCATCATCCATCCATCTATCCTCTCTGCTTTTCATTTACTTTGCCATCCATCCGTTCATCTGTCCATCCTTCCATCCTCTCAGATTTCCATTTATTTTGAAATCCAGCTATATTCCTGATTCCCATTTACTATGCCATGCATCTATCCACTCATCCATCCAGCCTCTCAGACTTCCATTTACTCTGCTATCCTCTCATCTTCTGATCCATTTATCCATCCTCTTCAGTTTCCATTTACTCTGCATCCTCTTACCCACCCATACATCCATTCATTGTATCGTATTTCTATTTACTCTGCCATGCTTCCATTCATCCATCCATCCATCTATCCATCCTCTCAGATTTCTATTTACCGGGGGAGTGGTCACGTCGGCGACCAAGATGGCTGCATGGCATTAAAGCTCCGGCAACTGTGGGCCTGAAAATCAGAGTGGTGAAGACCTAGCCAGCATCTGCCATGTGCTTCAGAGGCCCCAAGGTGACAGAGGGGTTTAGTGAGCCTGAGGCGAGGGGCAGGTGGGCCGAGCAGTGTGGCCCATGCCATTAATGCAAGCCAAGACTCCGCACCCAGTGGTAAGACCATCCAGAGCGTGCAAACATACCAGGCCAGCTGCCACTACTGATGCCTATGCGACCTACATGTGATGCCCCCTCAGGCCGGCTCGATTAGTGGCTAGACCCCAACACTACAGACCAGTGAGGCCTCAGAAGGGTCCCCGCATAGAGTGTGATGGCGTGCCACGATGGAACAGTAGGAGGCCGTGGCGACTGGCCTCAAATGTGAATGCATATAGCGCACCACATTCTGTAATGCGTGCTCACACTGTTTGACCTGCAGGCTCAGTCTGAAGCTCCCCCTGACTGCTTCCTGTTCCTTCAGCTGGTGTGCCTACACAAGAGGCCCTCATTACCCCACAGTGATCCAGTAGCCACACTGGGCAGTATCACAAGCATTTTGTACAACAGGCCTGCATCTACCTGTGCAAGTGGCCTCTCCTTTTATTGGGTTTTGTGCTATTTTGCTATATCTCTCAGGTGCCGCACGCCACCCCCTGACAAAGCCACAGACAATTAACGTCTGAGTAGGGGGGGTTGCAGACAGTTCACACACCACCACCACTCAGGACCCCTGGAGCCCCACCCTGTCTGTTTGCATCTTGCTATGTGGTAATGGAGCTCAGCAACCCAAAACAATGCAAATTGGCCTTTGACAGGCCCAAATCCATGGAATGCGTGATGCCTACTTTGAACATCGAGGGGGGTGTAATAACGTATATGGGACTCAGAAGAAGTGAGGTAGGAATCCCTTTATTCTTTCTTTTCCGAAATCCAAGTTACCGTCAATAAAATCCCAACCTCCTTCTAGGACCAACCGTCTCTCTCCTTCTTCTACGCGCCCCGCATTCTCGAATCTCTAGAGGTTCTCATTCTCCCTCCAATACAACACACCTCCCTCCTATGTAACACAACTAAAATATGGAACAAACATTAAAATTAAAAGATATACATCAATTCATCACAAAATTCTTGAGATGGTAAGGAGTTCTGATACTTCTTTTTGGCCTCTCATCCCCCGCATTAGGAATATAGGGCCTGATTCTAACTTTGGAGGACGGTGTTAAACCGTCCCAAAAGTGGCGGATATACCACCTACCGTATTACGAGTTCCATAGGATATAATGGACTCGTAATACGGTAGGTGGTATATCCGCCACTTTTGGGACGGTTTAACACCGTCCTCCAAAGTTAGAATCAGGCCCATAGTCTCTCCGTCCACTTAAGATGTAGTCTTTTAGATGTGAAGGAGTCTTTATGTTCCTTTCGGACTTCCTCGTTTCCATATCGTCAGCAGGACAGGTGTTCTTCTCATGTTGACACCTTAAAGTATCCACACCCGTAGCATCAGCATTAAATTTACTTATTCTATTTAAGTTCCAAATTCGGCCATCACTTAGTTTAACAGCATTAGTGAAAAGTTTTACAACCTTTAAAGGAAAACCAAATCTCTTACTACTAGTCTTCCCTACAGGATTCTTGACCATAACCCAATCACCAACACTTACACAAGTCTTCTTCACCGCATTCCTTTTATCAAAATAACTTTTACTCTTAAAAGATTTCTCTTGTTCCCTGAATTTCCAATCCTCATTAACACTCTTTCTTCCTTTCGCCCTCAAAAATTCATTGACCCAATGTGGCTCAAGTATGGTATTCCCTCGTCTTCCTTGAAACAAAGCAAAAGGAGTCTGTCCTGTTGTAGAATGTGGAGTATGTCTATATACCGCAACTTTATTAATTATCTCTTGTTTCCAGTTAAGGTGATTATCTTTAGCCAAGGATATAGTTTCTTTTAAAACTCGGTTGAATCTCTCAACCAATCCATTACACTCAGGATGATATAATGCACATAACTTATGCTTAATTCCACATTTCTTAAGAAAATCTTCCATCTCTCTCGAAGTCAATTGTACCCCATTATCAGTAAGTAAGGTGGAAGGAATGCCTTCCCTTGTAATGAGAATTTTAAGATTCTCTATTACTATCCGCGTATCAATCCCTCTGGTGAAAAATAGCTCAGGCCATCTAGAATACATATCCATGACCACAATAACATAATCAACAGCACCATCACCATATATAGGACCCAAAATGTCTAGTGAAATATCCTCCCAAGGTCCCTTCGATTTGTCTCTAACTATCATCGGTTGAATCCTAACTTTCATCGTCTTCTCATTAAGAGCACACTGTATACAGTCACGAACAACTCTCTCTACATGAGTATCCATCCCAGGCCACCAATAAGATGATCTCAACCTCTCCTTCGTTTTAGATATTCCCAAGTGACTGTCATGTGCTTGACCAATCAGTAAACTTCGTACACTAGATGGTGGAATCAACCTCAACCCTCTAAGTAATAAATCCCGATCAACACTTAACTGATCTCTCACATTCCAAAACTCTCTGCACTCTACACTGCCTTGATTTTTATTTTTCCAACCAGAACAAATTAACTTGAGTACTTCTTGTAAAACTTTGTCAGACTTAGTATCCTCACGCCACTTATCTTCAGGAATCATTTCAAGATCCAGCACACAAACACTATCAAATTGCTCAAAATCTTCAACATCTTCAACATCTGACGTTTTAGGAGATACCAATCTTGATAACACATCCGCAGAGTAATTATCAGTCCCAGGAACATACTCAACTTGAAACTCATACTCTTGCAACGCTATGATCCATTTGGTAATTCTGCTAGAGATAGCATCCACACCTTTGGACTTAAAAATTTCAACCAATGGTTTGTGATCAGTTTTTACAACAAAAGATCTTCCCCACAAAAACTTTTTTAATTTCTTTACTGCCCAATAAACCGCAAGAGCCTCTCTCTCAATAACAGAGTAATTTGTCTCAGTATCTTTCAGACTCCTGGAGATGAATGCTATGGTATTCTCTGCACTGCGACATCCTAGTTGCAGAACCGCACCCAACCCTTTACCACTGGCATCAGTTGTCAGTATGGATTGCAGTTTAGGATTAAAATTCTTCAGTTTGGGAGCGTTACACAGACAATTTTTTAACACAATGAATTATTTCTCACACTCCTCATCCCACAGAAATTCTTTACCTTTCCTTAATAGCTGTCTCATGTTGAAGCATGAACTTGCAAAATTCTGAATAAACTTATTATAATATTCAGCCACCCCAAAAATCTCATCAATTCTTCCTTAGAGTTAGGAGAAGCCAAACTCTTAATCGTGTCAACAAGATCTTTCTTGGGAAATAAACCACCACCAGTTATAGTATGTCCAAGGTAGTCAATGTTCCCCACTGCAAATTTGCATTTTTCCAACTTAATGGTTAAACCATATTCAGAAATTTTCATTAACACCCTCCTGAGGATTTCATCATGGGCACTACTGTTCTCCCCATAAATCAGAATGTCATCCTGATATACACACACACCATCGATTCCTTTTAAAATGCGTTCCATTGCCCTTTGAAAAACAGACGCAGCCGAGATTAAACCGAAAGGCAATCGAATAAATCTGAACGTACCAAAAGGTGTGACAAAAGCCGTTAAATCTCTTGAAGATTCATCTAAGACTATCTGGTGATAAGCCGAAGTTAAATCTATTGTAGAGAAAACCTTAGCACCAGAAACCATAGTTAATAACTCAGAAATGTTGGGAAAAGGATATCTGTCCACCATTATACATCTATTAGGTTTGCGAAGATCCACACAAAGCCTAATTTTACCATTAGGTTTTTTAGCCACCACTATGGAGGACAACCAGTTAGTTCCCTCCACCTCTTCAATTATCCCTTGATCTTCTAATTTTTTGAGCTCTGATTGTAACTCATCCCTAACCGCAAAAGGAACATTCCGCACTTTACTACAACACGGTATAGCATCAGGAAGCAACTTAATTCTATGAGAATATCCCTTCATGCAACCTATTCTGTCACTGAAAACATTCGGAAATTCTTTACACAAGTTCTCAGTGAGATCAGTCGTAGAAATTGCATCCACATCACCCATTTCCCTCATACGTTTCACTTTAATAGGAGGCGAACTGTTGGGATCAAGCATCACACCAAGATCTTTCTGATGCCACCAACTTATGATGCTATCCCCTTTTTTTGAAACATAGACTTTTCCAGAGGTGAAACGTTGATCACACTCTATCAACCAAACAAAATAACCATGTAAATCAATGGGCTCACCACCATAACCACAAGGTTTGATATCAGGTTTCAAAAGATTAACCTTACCCTTCAACTCATTTTGATAAAACTTATTAGACACAATAGAAATTTTCGCCCCTGAGTCAAAAAGTACTTTAGTTCTTTTACCCTCTACAGTAATATAATCAAGAGGACCAGACAACTTGTTCCCAACTTGAAGTATGATTTGACCACAGGCAAGATCAGATTCAGCGTTACCGACATCAGAATCATTATCAACCACTCTCACATGTTGTTTTGTTCTTTTCAGATTACACACCACTGAAAAGTGACCCTTCTTTTTGCAAAACAAACAGAAATTATTAAGAGCTGGACAAAGTTTACTATTAGCAAGATGTCCCACTCTTCCACACCTAAAACATTTCTTGCTAGCACTACTGGAGAATAATTCTTTATCAAAAGGTTTGATTATTTTGGGTTTAGTATCACTAACAACATGAACCTCTTTGGTATCACAGTGTTTCACAGCATCAACACACTTAAGAGAATGTTCAATTCTTTTAGCTAAAGAAATAACTTGATCAATCTGAGGATCATCTAAAAGCCATAGTTCACTCCGTACTTTTTCAACATTACATCCCAACATGAATTGGTCACGAATTCTCTCATCTATTGCGGACCCAAATTTACATGATGAAGCTAAGCGTCTCAAATCAGTTATATAATTCTCAATAGATTCCCCCTCCAATTGAAAACGCTTCCCAAAGTAATACCTCTCAAGAATTGTGCTAACCTTAGGAAGATAATGAACATCTAGCTTTCTAATACATATTTCATACTCATTCAAATTGATCGCCTCACTGTCAGGAAGATCAGGAAGATGGTCAAAAACCTCCTGACCCTCTGTTCCTAAACAATGAAGAAGTAAAGCAGTCCTTCTCTCATTACTCAACGAAGTACCACACACTCTGGAGTACCTCTCGAAGACTTTCTTCCATTTAGCCCACTTAATTGGGGGTTCACCAGGAGTGGAAAGAAAGAAAGGAGGAGAGGAAACATTCTGCATATTTGTAGAAAGAGTATATAAAACTAAGTAATAATGTATCTAATCTATACCGTTACAGATATACCCATAAATATATTTATACTTATATATAAGCTAAACTTAGTATAACAAACATAAAAACTGAAACAAATTCTTACTAAAACATAAAATGCTGAGACTAAAAATGCTTTCTTAATAATATATGAACAAGCGTTTTTTAAGTTGTGGATGAATCACTGAAAAGCATCTCTTGGTTGCCAAGAGGAAAAACAAATGCGGCACTATAATGCAGTGCAGTCTGAAAAATTATAAGCAACACGCAAAATGTGCCTTTACAAACACATCAAAGTCTAAGAAGAAACGATGACAGCCGGCAGCACTCTTCTTGTTTCAAACGGCACGATGTCTTCTGGATGATTAGTAACACGCCGGGTTGACGGTGTGTGCGCGTTGCTAGGAGACAGCACGTGCAGTCCCTAACAAAATGCCGGGTTGACGGTGTGTGCGCGTTGCTAGGAAACAGCACGCGCAGTCCTTGAAAAAAATGTGTTTCAATAAACACACAAAAATCCACAAAGAAATTAAACTCCACAAAGAAATTAAACTCCCGAATTGTTTGCACGATGACAGCCAGAAGAACTCCTCTAGTTTCTACCTCCCGAACGTCAGTAGAATGAGTTGATTTCAACCTTGAATGGTTCTCGAAGCAAGCAGACGATCCGAAGCGCCGCCGAACATAGAAAGGAGTTGGGATGTCAACACGCAGAGTTGACCACCTTCGTCGCCAGTGTAATAACGTATAATGGACTCAGAAGAAGTGAGGTAGGAATCTCTTTATTCTTTCTTTTCCGAAATCCAAGTTACCGTCAATAAAATCCCAACCTCCTCCTAGGACCAACCGTCTCTCTCCTTCTTCTACGCGCCCCGCATTCTCGAATCTCTAGAGGTTCTCATTCTCCCTCCAATACAACAGGGGGCATGACAGGAGACCCCGAAAATACACAATCAGCCAGCATAGATGCCATCATGGCTGAACTCGAAGTAGACTTCCAGGCTATTGATGCCTGCTTCAAAACCATTGCGACACAACTGCAACACATGGGGGACTGATTAAATAGACAAGATGTGCATGGTGAGAGCAGAGGAGCACATATCTGTGGCCTAGAAGATGTCACTAACAGTACTCTTAAGAGACTGGAAAAACTGTAATTCCAGCTCAAGACAGTGGCGACCAAGAATTAAGATTTGGATGCGAGGAGGCGCTGCAATAATATCCGCATTATGGGTGTTGCTAAATTGACGAACGCTGGCCACCTTGACCTATTTGTCAAAACAATTACTCTCAGATCACCTGAGACATCAAAACTTCACCCCTTCATTTGCCGTGGAATGCGCACATCGATCGTTTGTCAGCACCCTGTGCCTGGGGCACCACCGCGACTGATCATTGCCAGACTCCTCAACTTCAGAGACCACTATGTGACACTTTGATTGGCATGTGAGATAGGCACGCTCCAGTTTCAGGGTGATGCAATCTACTTCTTCCTCAGTTTACCATGGCTGTCAAAGAGGCCCAGCGTACATTTATCGATGCCAAGCCATTGCTGAGCAAACTGGGACTCCGTTATGGCATGCTGGTCCCTGCCAGGCTCCGTGAGGACGTAGGTGGGAGGGCCAGATTTTTTGACACTCAAGCGGAAGCCCTGGCGTTCTGCAAGCACCAAACAGTGGCCCACACATTTCCCAGACATGCCTCAACAGATCTTTCTCCTTTGACCTCACAACTCCCCGTCAGTAAGGAACTCTTCCCAATGGACTAAGCCGCACTGCCATTAAGTAAACTGGCTACAGGGCTGAATATATATCCAACACTTTTCAAGCCCCCATTCCACTTGTTTCTGCTGTAAATACATTAAAGTCCCTTTCATGAACTGGACTGCATGGGCCCATCTCTGATCTCATTTATGAGCGGACTATCCTCACTATCAGAACCCTTCGCTGTAGTGTTGCCACCACCCTAAGGTTCTATACCATAGATGAACTGGAAATACTGTTTTACTATACTTGGGATGCACTTGGCACAATTCGGCCAGGTGTGGATGGGGCTGGGGAGATGCTTCTCATTGGGTTCTTTGTTTGTTTGTTATTGTTTCTTAGCATTGATATATTTTGACAGATATATATACCATACCTGATACATTTTAGTACATTTATGAGAACCATTCATTGTTGGAGAGTGGATTATTAGTAGGGATAAGCTTGCACCTACCAATAAAAATAAGGTCAACACACCAACATACGGTCCAGTCAAGGTCTCAATACATTAGCCCCTGGCTCAACCATTGGTAGCTGGCTGCGAGCAGGCAGGCTTAACTCAGAAGACAGGTATGTAAAGCATTTAAATACACCAATACAGTAAATAAGTAAGTCACAACATACAATAAAAATTCAATACCAATTTATAAAAGTATGAAATATGTCTACCTTTAAAGTGAGACCAAAACAACAAAAATCCAATATAGGGAACCGGAGATATGAATTTTTCAAAAAATGTGCTTTCGAGTGCTTAAAAGCCAATAGCCCCAACCATGGACATGTGGTCACGCAAGACTGGGACCATGTCACAATTTGAGGCCCACTGTGATGGAGCTTTGCTCGAACACCTTGAGAGGGCATTCTCGGTCAAAATTTTACCTTCAGACTCAGTCATTTTTCAGGAGATTTTTCTCTTGTTGTCTGGCAAGGCTCCTTGTAAGGCCAGGATCCAATGCAACATCGCTGGTTTGCTTTTCCATGAGGCCCAGGTCAAAACCTGGAATTCTTGTTGACGCTCCAAAGCTCCAAAGCTTCAACGGGATGAACCTGAAATTCAGGCCGGGTTGCTGTTCATTGACGGAGGCTTCATTCTTGTCAACCGGTCAGTCTGCTTATGTAGCTTTTTCCAAAAGTTGCTCCAAACCTCTCCAAATTTCTAGAACTTCATCCTGAAGTTCCTCTTGAAGGGTCAAAGTGTTCAAAACGTGAATCCAAGAGTGTAGAAGCTATGAGATGCTCCTTGGAAGTCCGGATCACAATTCCCACAATGCACTTGACCAAACCCTTAAAAGTCCACTGGACACACTCCGGGCGGCTGGGGATTTCATGTGGAGGAAAGCTCTATTAACCTGCTGCTTCCAGGGAGTCCACTCCTTATACCTTTTAGAAACAAGTCAAAGAGCTCAGGGCTGTAGTTCCCAGTGTGCAGTAGGAGCAGTCCTTCAGAGAGCAGTCCTTTGGGTGCACACCTGATCAGGGTTCCAGCACGGCAGTAGTCTTCCCCTTGTAGTTTTAATCAGCAGATTTGAGTTGCTATGCAGCTTTTGCATATTTATTCAATGATCCGGGGGACAAGCAGAGAGGCACCCCTGTCCAATAAAATGCAGGGTACCACCCACAAGCATGACTGCTTCTTCCAAAGTGTGGCATATTCTTGTCCCACAAACCACTGCACTTTAAAAATCGAAGATGGAGGATTTCTCTCCAGCAGAAAAAAGACCTTGTTAAACCAACCTACTGGTGTGGCTCATTGCCATTAACACCCCGCCCCCAGACAATCTTCAAATTCCATTCATTGTCCTGCCATCTGGTTGTGGGGGACAGGAAGAGTGGTTAGGCCTGGCTGGCATTTCATTCTGTCAGGGTCTCTTTAAAGCTCAGTGTGATTTACTCAGACTCCTTTCTGGCCTGTGCTCTGCAGCTGCAGAGCTATCCCAACCAGATACCCTCTGATCTGAAGCCCACTTATCACCTCATCAAAGCAGCAAGGCTAAGCCTGTTAAGGCTGGCCAATCGGGAGAGGCCACTAGAAGGCTGAATTTTGACTTACAGGAAAAAGTCTTATATCTTCTTTTCTGCAATAGTTATGAGAAGTGGCAAATTGTTGAATTTATCATTACCAATCATTTGAGTCCTTGAATAGCATTTCTAGCTCCTTCCTATCAATATTTAATCTTAAATAAAGTATTCCAATGCTAGCCTATGTAGCTAGGTACCTACAATGGGAAAAAACAAAATGGGCAGTTTTCACACACCAGGGTATATAAAACATCTTTTATAATTGTCCCTATTTGTAATTGCATGGCTTGTAGTTGCAGAGCACCCCACCCCTGGGACACCTAGGGGAGACCTAAGGAGTAATATATATGTAAAATATATGGAAAAAAGAAGATGGATTATCACTTTGGAACTTCCTTCAACTCCAAAGTCGTTTTTGCATATATATTACATTTAAAGACAGTCTGAAAGGCAGGGCTGCCTTTAAAAGTGACAGCAGACAACACAGCATTTTACATTTCAGTGCAGGAAATCTACTGGGCCTCTAAATCTCCCTGCCATATTATTTACTAGGGACATATAGATACTTTGAATCTCCCTTGCTTTATTATATGCTAGGGACTTACAGAGGTATGTCATTGTCAATTATAATTATACCTAATTGCCATATATGATTTTCATCAGAGCACTTGCTCTGGGCCCAGTTAGCCGAGCCCGGGCACAGTAAGAGTCAGTTACCACCAGTATCAACCAGAAACAAATTGGGGTGAACAGCGCTAAAAGGATCACTTTCTCACATTCATGTCTCCACACAATGCTAAACACCCATTCTCCAGCGCCAATTTCCTATCAAGAAACATCCGAGGCCTCAACAACCCTTGCAAAGGAATGCAAGTTTTGCAATATCTGCAACGTCCTAACGTAAATATTGCTTTCCTGTAGGAAACAAGCTTAGGCCCTAGGCCCTCTAACAGCTTTGCATCGCCGTGGGGCACAAACCGCTTATTTGCTAGTAACAGTACTTATTCATGAAGGATGTGCATAAAAATGTACCTTATCAGTCTTATGCCACTCACACTGTTAAGGGGGGCAGATTTGTATTAGTAACAGGCCACTTAGCAGGTCACCATGTGATGCTGGCCAATCTGTATGCTCCAAACACCATTGACTCAGAATTCTTATAAGCATTGCAGAGCCAGACCGACCGCACAGACTCGGAGCACATTATACCGGGTGGGGATTTCAACATGCCTCTCGACCCCTTGCTAGACACCACAGCCCTAAATGCTACAGAGAAGCATACTACATGCACTATTTAACACGTATCTACTTAAAAACTCCTGACATCTATGGTATGCCCATGCACCTTCCATTCAGCACCCCACAATACATGGTCTTGCATCAACTACTTGCTGATATCAGCCACACTCTTGCCGTGGCTTCACAATATCACGCACCTCTCATGGATGCTTTCCGACCATGCTCCTGTGGGAATGGCCCTACACATTCCTATCGTGGGGGGGCTTGAACACCAATGGCACATCCCCAACATGGCCCTCCATGATGAACTCTTTCCTATAGAAATAAGTGCTGCCATTCTTGAATATTTTGCACACAAGAAAAACTGTACGATCCCAGGCTACACTTTGGGAAGCCTTCAAGGCACATATGTCAGGAGCATATGTTTGGCCAAGCAATCCGGATTACTGCGTGACTTGCGAAAAAAGCCTGTCCCATGTTGAGGAGGCACTGGCAAACCTAGATCGTGTGGAGGTTCACCATTCCACTGCGACTAGCTCTCATCACCAGTCCACTCTATTAGCAGAATTCCGTGAGCTCACAGAGCAAGAAGCCCTTTACCTAGGGAAGTATGCTGGAGTGCGCCACTACGGGGAGGGGGAAAGACTGGGATGATCACTAGCTAAGCTCTTATGGTCACCCAAGGGTGCATCCTATATTCCAGAGTTGGAACGACCAAATGGCACTCGTGTTACAGACACCGTGGGTGTTCAGACTGAACTATTTAGCTACTCCTCTCATCTCTACTGCACACACTTAAATGATGATCCCACTGAGAGGGCGTCTTATCTCAATGAAGAAGCCATGGTCTGGCTCACCACTACACAACAACAATTTCTTAGTGAACCTATTTCCGCTGAGGAAGTCACTGCGATCATAATCTATATGGATGGCTCTAAAGCTCCTGGCCTAGACAGCTTCACAGGTTCTTTCTTCAAGGCTTCTAAACATGTGCCTGCACTGCAGCTCCTTTATATGTACTTGGAGGCCCTGGAGACCAGTGAGCTCCCATCCATGCTACATAAAGCACTATTCACATAAATCCTCGAACAAGGCAAATACCCTCATCTGTGCAGATCTTATCATCCATTATCACTGCTAAATTTTGGCAATAAAATCATAGCCAAAATACTCACCAACCACCTTGTGCTCCCTGTGAACCAGATCATATCCCCAGCTCAGTCGGGATCTGGCCCACACTGCTCCACTGTCCTCAATCTACGAACACTCTTTTCGGTACTTAATAGGATCTTCCCCACAGTTCCTGCTTTGGTTGCGCTATTAGATGCAGTGAAAGTCTTTGATTCCCTAATATGGCAATTTTTACATGTTGTAGTCCGCAAAATGGGCTTCCCGTGCTACTTTTCCTCCTCAATCACAGTACTGTACTCCCAACCAATGGCCCAGATTAGAATAAATGCTGCACTGTGGAGCCTCTTTGCCAGCACCAGAGGGACGTAGCAAGGCTGCCCCATCTCACCGTAGCTGTTTAGAATGGCACTTGACCCACTGGTGTGACAACTGCAGGAAAGCACGTACACAGAGGTTTGCAACTTCAACCTGGCCCGTTACTTCTTTCGCTCCATGCAGATGACATCCTATTCTTCAAAAGGCACCCTGTTGAAAACCTATAGCCAACACTTCGTGGGGTGGTTCAATTCAGATTGCTATCCGGACCACACATCAACTGGGACAAATCTAAGGTATTTCCACTCATAGTAGCCACCACCCGGGTACATTCTAAATTTCCTCTGGCCTGGTGCAAGGATACAGTCCTATATCTGGGCATCCATATTCATCTGAGCAAGGAAGAGGCGATACGCTTGAATTACGCGTAGTTGACCACCTGACCACTCAGGTTGAACTCTGGATTCGCCTCCCAGTATCCATAGTGGGGAGTACCGCTATCATAAAAATGGTAGTACTCCCCACTTTTCTGTACCTCTTCAATAGCATCCCTATCTCACTCACTAATGCCTTCTTTGCAACTCTGCAGAGTATTCTACTGCGACTTATATGGGTGGGGAAACATCCTCAGGTAGGCTGGGAAACCCTGGTGCTCCTATATGAATGAGGATTGTTCAGAGTTCCCAAGCTCCATCTATTTAACCTGGTCATGCAGAGCATTTTTCCCATTATTGGTGCCATGCGGATACACAAATACCCTACTCCAGACCTGATAAGGACTTTGCAGTTCCAATGAGAGTGATACTACCTGCAAGTTTATCGCTAGACCCACGAGACATACGACCATTGGCTACCACTTGCTGGGCCTGGCATAAACTCACTCAGAAGCTGGGGACAGGACTCCGCACTCCCATTGGCTAGTAACCCCCAACTCCCCATCACTCAGGAAAAACTAGTGCAGTGTACCCTGATTAAATGCACCCTTTACACCATCTGTGATCTCTTCCCCGATAGACACGTCTTTACCCATACGGACAATGATGACCTTCAGGCTGCCACACAGGTGGATTATTTCATACTCTGTCACCTTCAGATTGTGCTTGGAACTCAAATTCCATCGTACCCACTTGCTCCAGATGAGTTCACCCTACTAACACTGATCATCACTGACAGTGAAGGAGATAGGCTAATATCCAAACTTTGTCACACTTGCCTGGACTTGCTACAGACTCAAGACTCGAAACTCCGAGCTGCCTGGAGACAGATTTGGGCCATCCATTGACAGACTAGGCTTGGTATTCCGGTTGTGCATAGACACAACTAGTCTCATTTCCACACAGTGTAATCCTATCTCATGGAACATTGCGGGTTATGATGCTAAGTTATCTGATCAAGCATGGGTTGGGTGTGTGGCTAACTATGATGTCATCATGCTTCAGGAAACCTGGTCGGAGGGGCTGTCTGTGTGGGATGGGTATGACAGATATGCAATTCCAGCTGTGCAGTCTCTTGGTGGTCGCTCGAAAGGTGGCCTGGTTACCCTAATTCGCCTCTCAAAGATAGTGGATGCCTTTCAAATTAACTGTAACCATCAAGGTATATTGCTGGTATGGGTACTCTTCTCTAATCATTTTAATATATTATTGGTCAACTTTTATAATGCTGTGTGGGATCTGGGGTGCCAAATTGGGGCCTTGTTCTCCGTTCTCCAGGTTATGAAATATAGAATGGAGAAGGTGGGATTGGAATTTCGTGCCATCATCTCTGGTGACTTTAATGCCAAGTTGGGCAGGTTTAGCACTGTGGTTAATCTCTTCATCCGTGACTGCGAGGACTACTCAGCGCATGGTCTGCAGGACTCTAGAGGCAGGGTTCTATTAAAGGAACTCAGGAAGATGGGCCTCTTAAATTTTTATGATATTGAAGCAGTAGGCACCCACCAACTTCCAACCTATGTGGGAAGAGGGTCTGGATCCTCCATTGATTACATATTTGGGTCTCCTCCAATGAGAGACCTGGTGATTGGTGGCAAAGTTTTAGGCGAGTGCTTTAGCGATCATAATCCCGTTATACTGTCCTTTAAACTCCCTGGGGCCTTATGTTTACTAGGACGAGGTAGGCCTGTAGCGGTGGTGACAAAGGACCAGGGTAGGAGGCTTGGATGGAAGCAAGCTGACTCTCAAAAAGTTGTAGGAAGGGTTGTGGGGGACAACTTACATCTATTTACGGAAATACTCCTGACAGAAGCGCCAAATCCCACGACTGTTATAGATGCGATAACAGTAGTAAATGCAGCAGTCAGAGACTGCCTCTTTTCAGTAGGCAGCCACCTTAGTAAACGCAAATGTGGCTGGTACGACAAAGCCTGCTATGATGCAAGGGCAAATTTAAAGATGGCTACCAAGATTCACCCTAGAGATTGGGTTCTCGTAAAAGAAGCTAGAGTAAGGTATAAAAGGGCCCTGAGGGATAGTAAGCTAAAATATAAAGATAAAGCCTGGGAAGAGTTAGAGCGTGCTACAGCTTTGAAGTACCCTGGCCTGTTTTTGAAGGTGGTAAATAGAGGTTCCTTTGAAACAGAAACCTCTGAGGGCCTTGGCTGTAATATCGCCCCGGAGGTCTAGGTAACTCATTTCTGTAGAATATTTGAGGGTACCCCCCTAAGAAATATTCGGGAGAGCGTGTATGATGTGGCTCCTAACCTAGCAATCAGGTTTTCATTACAGGAGGTTATTGATGCGATACAGAGTAGCGCGCGTAATAAAGCTCCGGGCCCGGACTCGATCCCTATGGACCTGTATAAAGCTAACCCTCAGTTATGGGCACCCATTCTCCTAAATGTCCTCAATGCAGTCGTCACTGTGGGCATTCCTGCCTCTTGGAGACTGGCATGTATAGTCCCAGTGTTTAAAAAGGGTGATCGTAATGATCCTAAGTCTTATCGCCCTATATCACTCCTGGACTCCTCTGCGAAGATTCTGGGACAGATTATCCTAGGCCGTCTGGAGGCCTGGATGATAGGAAATGATATTTTAAGCCAGAAACAGTATGGCTTCAGGGATGGCCTCGGCACACAAAAACAATGTCTCAATTTACTGATGATAATCGGTAAATACACGCAGGCCAGGAAAGGTACCCTTTATCTTGCATTTATGGACCTTAGCTGTGCTTTTGATAAAGTGAAACGGTCTTTATTATGGAAGAGGCTAATTCAGTTAGGGTTGGATCCTAATATTGTAGAGCTTCTCTGATATCTCCATTCAGGGACAGTTGCAAATGTGAGGGTGGGCCCTAATGGGGAATGTTCAGAGGCTTTTAAGCTCTCAAGGGGTGTGCGCCAGGGTTGTGTTTTGGCCCCTACCTTGTTCCTTCTATATACAAATGGACTGTCCGATTTTCTGATGGAACACTGTAGGGATGTCCCGAAGGTGAAGGGTATTGATATCCCTGTGCTGACGTATGCGGATGACGCAGTCCTCATGGCCCGCACGATGAATGGTCTCCGAGAATTAGTTAGAGCTTATGTTATCTTTATGTCAGCTCTGGGACTGGAGGTCAATTTTAAGAAATCGCATTTTATGGTTTGTGGTAAACCTATGAGTAGGGTGGGGGAGCTAAGGGTGGAGGATCAAGTTATTAGCAGAGTCCATGAGTTCCCATACTTAGGGGTCATTTATGATGAGAAAGGATCTTGGAAACCCTGTATTGCTAGAAGGATTGTGCTTTTTCATGCAACAGTTGGTGCAACCTTTGACTTTGCGGCTAGGGTAGGTAGTAAACCTATCAAACCCCTGCTTGAAATCTATAGGCGGAAATGCCTACCTGTCCTCCTGTATGGTTCGGCACTTTGGGGGTTTAGGGATACCCGAGCCCTTATGGTGGAAGATAATCATTTTTGTAGAAGGCTTCTGGGTGTTGGACAAAATATTCCTGGTTTTTGCCTTCACCTGGAACTCGAGCTTGAGTATGTACAGGACACTACCCAGCTGGCTCCCCTTCTGTTATGGATCTCAGTTTGGAGTAACAAACATGCCACTCTTAATAGGGATATTCTAAGGGAGTGTCTAGCCTGAGACAATGTAAAGCATATTCCCTGGCTGTCGCACATAAGGAAGATGGCACATGACCTGGGGCGGCCTGAATTGTTTGACTATCCCGAGGACCTGACTAGCTACGATAAGAAATGGGTTAAGGATAACTTTCTGAGAATCCAGGAGACCAAGAGGGAGGGGGAGGTTCTAGGGAAAAAATCGATCAGGGATTTTATTATGCTAAAGATGTGGGTGGGTCCTGAGCGATATCTTTTAGAAGTTAAAGATGTGAGGGAAAGGTCTCTCATAACTCGATTTCGCTTGGGGGTCATTAGAAGTAACTTGTGCTTCCCCTTAGGTCAGTATGGGGAAAAATGTATTAGACCCTGCCCCTGTGATGGGGTGTCCCATCAGACCTTGATCCATTTTACACTGTTTTGTGTCTTTTATGCAACATTTAGAACTCGATTTCTATTACCGCTCCTAAGGCCCAAGGGTTTCATGCAATACCGTCCTGCTTTTATGTGGCTGCAAATGGCCTCAGATGTATTGGTATGGAAGGGCCTTGGATCATTCCTGAAGGGAGCTACTACTTGGCGCAAAAATGTAGAATTTTTAGAGTGATTTCTTATATTCTTTTTCTGTTTTTATGAATGAGGTTTTTATCTTTTTCTTTTTTTATCTTTATATATATATGTATATGTTTTTATGATGGGTGTTTTTTACCATATATGGTTTTTATTGGTATTTTTATAATGTATTGGTGATTATTTGTTGTAATGGATGAATTTTTCTTCATACCGAATAAAGTTTCTTCTTCTAAACTAGTCTCATTCAATCTTTGCCATAAGCTCATCCACTACAAATTTTACGGAGAGCATACTTCTCACCCGCAATGCCGGCAAACATTGAGCTCACACGAACCACGGAGTGTCTGCAATATCGAGAGGGGATTGCAGACTTTGCCCAGATGTCGTGGACCTGCAGCACTATTGTGCCATTTTGAGGGAGGTGTTTGATAAACTATCCCAGATTACCCATGTTGCCATTGAACCCACCTCGCTTCTAGCTCTCATTAGATACGTCTGAGACATACCTAAATCATTATGTCTGTATGTTGCAATTGCTACTCCTAGCCAAATGGGAAATAGCTATCCACTGAGGCAGCAAAGGTTCTCCTATAACAGCAGCATGATTCAAAAGCTTAATGTATCATGATACTAATTATGAACAATTTGCACACCTACAACCACCCATCTCCAGGCTAAGAGACATTTGGAACCCCCCTTGAGACTACTTGTTAACATTGGAATCTCAAGACCCTACTTCACCCTCTCTGTTACCCATAATCTTACATGAAGTTATCTTTTCTTCCTCACTCTATTGTGATATTGAATATGTGGTGCCACAGTAAGTCTGTTTGTTATGTTTTGTTCTCATTATGTAATATATGTATCAGCAAACTGCAAACTCCCACGTGTGGGAAAACATTTTTGTCGTTTATGGTATTCTAAAGCATGGAAAATTAAAAACTAAAGTTAAAAAAAAAGTTTTCCATTTACTATTCCATCCATATAGCCTCTTAGATTTCCATTAACGATCCCATTTTTTTACCCAACTACCCACCCTTCCATTTATCTATCCTTTCAAATTGCCATCCTTTCGCCCGTATTCATCCATTGTCTTAAATTTCAATTTCCTCTGTCATCCTTTCACTCATCCAGCCTTCCTCTCAGAGGTCCATTCACCCTGCCAAACCTCTCACCCATCCATTTATTTATCATCTCATCCACTCATTTCAACCACCCATCCTCTCATCCATTTTATCCACCCATCTGTTTACCCACTGATCCCCTTCTTTTCATCCATTCATCCTTTCACCAACCTATATATCCATCCATTTGCCCACAAATCCTATCTCCCACCCACCCATACATCCATCCTTTCACTCACCCATCCTTTCACCCACTCACACACCCATCCTTTCACAAATCATCCTTTAATTCAAACATCCATCCTTTCACCCAACCATCCTTTCATCCCTCATCCTTTCTCCACTCTTCCATCCATACTTTCACCTACTCATGCATCCACTCTTTCATCTTTCTTCCTATTTTCTATAGCCCCATTCTTCTGGTGTTAATTATTATTAGACCTGACAGCCTTAGGGTGGTCTTCCCCCAACTTTTTACCTGCCTCCATCCACTTTTCTGACATTGCTTTTGCTGGTTTTAGGACTCTGTGCACTTTACCACTTCTAATCAGTGCTAAAAATGCATATGCTCTCTCCCTCAAACATGGTAACATTGGTTTATTCCCAATTGGCATATTTGATTTACTTGTAAGTCCCTAGTAAAGTGCCCAGGGCCTGTAAATTAAATGCTACTGGTGGGCCTGCAGCACCGATTGTGCCACCCACTTAAGCAGCCCCTTACCCATGTCTCAGGCCTGCCATTGCAGGGCCTATGTGTGCAGTTTCACTGCCACTTCGACTTGGCATTTACAAGTACTTGCCAAGCATTAAACTCCCCTTTTTCTACATATAGGTCACCCCTTAAGTAGGCCCTAGGTAACCCATAGGGCAGGGCGCTATGTAGGTAAAAGGCAGGATATGTACGTGTGTGTTTTTTATGTCCTGGTAGTGGAAAACTCCTAAATTCATTTTCTAATACTGTGAGGCCTGCTCCTTTCGTAGCCTAGTATTAAGACTGCCCCCATATACTGTTTGAGTGGTAGATTCTGAGGGGTAACCAGGTCATATTTATTATGGCCAGAATGGTAACAGAAAATCCTGCTTATTGGTGAGGATGGATGTTTAGTTCTATTTTAGAAATGTCACTTTTAGAAAGTGAGCATTTCTCTGCACTTAACAACCATCTATGCCTTGCAGCCTGTGTCCAATCAACGTTTGGGCTGGTCTGGTTGATAGCTTCCTTGTGCATTTCACCCAGACAAACACAGGACACTCAGTCACACCTGCACTCATCTGCATACTGAATGGGTCTTCCTGGGCTGAAAGGGTGGGGGCCCTGACTGCCAAACTCCCTAGTGGAACCCTGGCAGACAGACCTGTACTGAAAGGGGAACTTGTGCACTTCAAAACCATTCTTTGAAGCCTTCCCCACTTCAAAGGCATTTTGGGTATATAAACTGGGTCCCTGACCCACCAATTCAGACACTTCTGGACCTGAACCTGCAAGCTGTCAAGAGTACTGCCTGGCTGCCCATATGACTCATCTGGACTGCTTTGCTGAGAAGGGCTGCTGCCGTGCTGTTGCCCTGCTGACCTCTGATTTTGCTGAGAAGTGCTGTCCAAGGGCTTGGATTGAGCTTGCCTCCTCTTTTCTGAATGTCCGGATCAAAAAGACTTTGGCCCTCATTACAACATTGGAGGTAAAAGCCGCGTACCGCCGTGCAGAAGACCGCCAACACACCGCTGCGGTCGCGGAAGACCGCCACAGCTATTATGACCCACAGCACGGAATCCGCCAATATTCAGACACCCACACAAGTCCGCCACACCAAAGGTCAGTGATAAACTGGTGAAAACAAAACCTCCACCGTCACGCCAACAGAAATATGCCCACACTATCACGACACACGAATCCACGCGGCGGTCTTTCAACCGCGGTATTCCATTGGCGGTACACACCGCCGCGCTCAAAATACACACACATTTCTAAAACACATCCACATTGGACAATTCGAAATACACACACCTGATACACATACACACACCACTCCCACACACCCAATACTATATAAAACACACACCCACATCACCCACAAACCCTTACGACAACAAAGCACGAACGAAGGCCAGAGAGAGACACCACCATCAACAATACAAGCATCCACAGGCACACAACACCATCACCCACAGAACTTCCACGCACCTCACACTACACACCACTACATATCAGCATACTTTTCACCACACACACCACCCCACACATCACTTACACCACCCCATGGCACGGTAACGACACCCCAGGTTCTCAGAGGAGGAGCTCAGGGTCATGGTGAAGGAAATCATCCGGGTAGAGCCACAGCTATTCGGGTCACAGGTGCAGCACACCTCAATTGCAAGGAATATGGAGCTATAGCGAAGAATAGTGGACAGGGTCAACGCAGTGGGACAGCACCCAAGAAATCGGGAGGACATCAGGAAGAGGTGGAACGACCTACAGGGGAAGGTGCGTTCCGTGCTCTCAAGACACCACCTGGCGGTTCAGCAGACTGGCGGCAGACCCCCACCTCCTCCCCCACAACTAACAACATGGGAGGAGGTGGTCTTGGCGATTCTGCATCCTGAGGGCCTCGCAGGAGTAGGTGGAGGAATGGACTCTGGTAAGTCAAATCTTAACTATTACATCCCCCACCCTACCTGCATGCCAGCACATACCCCCACCCCCACCCTCACCCTCACCCCCATCACTCTAACTCTTCACAAATGTTCCAACATCACAAACCACACATCCTAACACCAAGCCCTGCATGCAACAACAAAGCATGGACACCCATCACTAATGGATGCCCACTGCACATACCCATACTTCCCTAAACCATCATCACACAAGGTCCGACACAGGAATGCAAGCACTGGGGTACATGGTCACCCACCCATTGCACACCATGCCACACACAGATGTAATAAACATCCTTTTATACCCCTGCAGGACCCCTACCCAACGTCACCGGACAGGAGGGTCCACATATGTCCACACCACCAACAGAAGAGGCCCACAGTGATGGCAGCACCTCTGTCCAACTGGATCTAGATGACCAGCCCGGCCCATCGGGGACCTCGGATTAGTCGGTTCCCCACACCCAGTCACAGGCCACCACAGAGCTTCCCTCTCTGGAAACTCCAGCACAGCACCCACCCAGCGGGCCCATACCTCCGTCCCCAGGACACGTCAATCAGCAGTGTGTCCACTACTACAGGGAACCCAGGCTAACCCACCACCCCAACAACAACAGGGAACTGGGAGGGCTGCTGTGCGACAGGGGGAGGACAGGCCCAGGGAACCCACTCTCCACGAGGCCCTCTCCTCCATCATGGGAGCCTACCACCACTCCCAGGAGACAATGGTAATGGTACTGGCCAAGTTTCAGGAGACCCAGTGCCTGCAGGAGGAACAGTATATGGGCTTCAGGGAGGAACTCAGAACCATCAATTCCACCCTGGGCAACATCATAGGGGTGCTGAAGGAAGTACTCAACACCAGGAACACACTGTGGCACTACAAGGGGCCCCTGACACTAGCCTGGACGATGAACTGCCCCCCACCTCCGCCGGCGCTAGTGGACAGGAGGCACCGCCACAGGACCACCACACCAGCACCCCATTCCCTGCAGAGGGAGAACCACCTCGCAAACGGTCCCTGAGATCCAGGAACAAGACAGCGAACGGTGCCAAGACACCCGCCAAGAAATGAGACCACCCTGATTTTCATCCTACTGTCCCACTTTGTCACCCTGTCCATCCTTAAACTGCCCCTGCTCCACTTCCTATGCCCATTTGGGCAATGCATCTGTGAGACTAAGAGACTGGACTCTGCCATGGACATTCCTCCGCCATCACCCCTCACCATTTTGCTACCCCCTCCAATTCTGAGCACTAAAATAAACACACTTAAAGCACAAAACAATCTGGAGTCAGTCTGTGATTTTGGAATACTGTATTAGCAATAACTGTGGCAAAAAGCTCTTTCATTTGTAATGTCAACATACATATGTCACAGCGCTCTAGTCTATGAGGAATCAAAGTAGATGTCACACTGTGGGACCCAGATCTGTGAAATCGTAAGGGAAAGTGACAATGCAGTGACCATACACTGGTTGAAAACAACAGACAGTAGAGAGGCAGTAGTGTTTAAGTACATGTAGTAGGCAGGTCTGTATTCTTACCTGTGTTTCACTGGAAATATTGCTGGATCACTGAGTCCCTGTTGTCCATGTCTTCTTCCTCTGCTTCCTCGTCTTCACTGTCCACAGGCTCCAGAGCTGCAACAACACCACCATCTGGACCATCCTCCTGCAGAAAAGGCACCTGTCATCGCAAAGCCAAGTTGTGAAGCATACAGCAAGCCACAATGATCTGGCACACCTTCTTTGGTGAGTAGAATAGGGATCCACCTGTCATATGGAGGCACCTGAACCTGGCCTTCAGGAGGGCGAAGGTCCGCTCGATCACCCTCCTGGTTCGCCCATGGGCCTCTTTGTAGCGTTCCTCTGCCCTTGTCCTGGGATTCCTCACTGGGATCAGTAGCCATGACAGGTTGGGGTAACCAGAGTCATCTGCAAATGGCTATGGACAACTGTTAGCCACACACTAGCCTGGAGGGATATCCCCATACCCAGACAACCATTTCCACTGACTAGTTTCCAGGTGCTCACCTAATAGCCACACACGGTGCCTCTGGATTTGACCCATCACATAAGGGATGCTACTATTCCGCAGGATGTAGGCGTCATGCACTAAGCCAGGGAACATGGCATTCACATGGGAGATGTACTGGTCTGCCCAACATACCATCTGTACATTCATGGAATTATAACTTTTCCCGTTTCTGTACACCTTTTGACTCCTGTGGTGGGGTACCAAAGCCACATGTGTCCCATCAATGGCACCTATGATGTTGGGGATATGTCCCAGGGCATAGAAGTCTCCTTTCACTGTAGGCAAATCCTCCACCCGAGGGAAAACGATGTAGCTCTGCATGTGTTTCAGCAGGGCAGGCAACACGCTGGACAACACGTTGGAAAACACAGGCTGGGACATCCCTGATGCTATGGCCACTGTTGTTTGAAATGACCCACTTGCAAGGAAATGGAGCACTGACAGCACCTGCACTTGAGGGGGATTCCTGTGGAATGGCGGATAGATGACATCAGGTCTGGCTCCAACTGGGCACACAGTTCCTGGATTGTGGCATGGTCAAGCCTGTATGTGATGATCACATGTCTTTCCTCCATTGTCGACAGGTCCACCAACGGTCGGTACACCGGAGGATGCTGCCATCTCCTCACATGTCCCAGCGGACGTGCCTATGAAGGACAAGAGCGAGCACAGAATCAAACAACTCAGAGGTACGTACACACAGCTTACACAGAACACCATTCATAATCTAAAAAGTGGCCTGTATGTGTGTTGAGTCTAGGCCTAGGTATGTGTGACGCAGTTGAAAATGAAGCCATGTGGGACCCTGAAATGGCGGCTGCCTGACCTGTATAGTGGGACAATGGGATGTGAGGTAACAGCGCTGGCGTTGTACACCGTCGTGGTAGGCGGTCGAAGTCCGTGGCGCAATGCTGCATTGGTTAACATTGGACCCTATGGGTCCCAGGAGCCAATGACGATATACGCCGGCGGTGGCGGTACGTACCGATGCGGACATGACCGCCATTTTCTATCTGTTCAATCACTCGATACCTGATCTTCGACAGGAGAGGACCTACACTGCAAGTGCTGCTGTGACCTCGGTCTGGAAGAGACAATGGCTCGAGTGTCTGGGGAAAGGGCCCCTGCCTTCACATCAGAGGAGTTGGAGAAACTCGTGGATCGGGTCCTCCCCCAGTACACGCTACTCTACGGTCCTCCAGACAAACAGGTAAGTACACTGGGAGCATGCTGTATGGGCTATGCCTGTGTGGAGAGGGATGGATGTAAGAAGGAAGGGGGGAGAGTGCGGCGTGCATGAAACGACGGTGAGTGCATGTGCCACATGGCAAGGGTAGGGATGGGGGCCAATCACTTTGACGGTGCAGTTGGTAATAACTTTCTCTTCCCCCTGTACAACTCATGTAGGTCAGTGTCCATCAGAAAAAAGATATTTGGCGTGCCATCGCCAAGGACGTCGGGACCATGGATGTCTATCACAGACGGAGCACCCACTGCCGGAAAAGATGGGAGGACATTTGCCGCTGGAGCAAGAAGTCGGCGGAGGCTCAGCTGGGGATGGCCTCCCAATGTGAGAAGGGTGCCCGTCGCACCATGACCCCCTGATGTTCAGGATCCTGGCGGTGGCGTACCTGGAGTTGGATGGGCGCTTGAGGGCATTACAGCAGACACAAGAGGGTGAATACACTCTCATTCTGATGATTTTGCATGCAGTGGAGGTGTCTGGGTGGGGGAGGTGGGCTGTGGGTTTCCCTAGGCCAGGGCAAGTTCCGTAGGCAAGGTCCCTCCGTAAGGCAGGCCATGTGGCACCCCACCGCACCTCTGTAGAGTGCCAAGTACACCTACTCATACCCCTGTGTCATCCATGTGTGCAGATGTCGTCCATAGCCTAGTAGGCCATTTCCCAGGAATTGAACAGTGGAGCCCAAGAACGCAGCGTAGTGCAGGGGGCTTCTGTGTCTGTCGTGTCCGCCAACGGTAGCAGTAATGCATGCACTCAACATGTCCTTCTTCTGTTGTCCCCCCCTTTTTGTGGTCTCCCTGTTCTTGTGTGCATTAGCATCATCAGGCGGAGGAGCAGTGGCACCGGAGCACGAGGGGGCTGCATCCCACATGGCCCTGGAGGGCGAGACTACGGACTCAGAGTTCACCAGTGGGATGGGGGGGTGAGGGAAGCTCCACGGCAGGGACAGGAGCTGACACCAGTGACACGGACTAGTCCTCTGATGGGAGCTCCCTTGTGGTGGCGGCAACATCTGTGCCCCCCCCCATCTACAGGTACAGCCGCCACCCCCCTTCCAGCACCGCCCTCCCAGCAGCCCCTAAGCCTTCGCCCCGTTCCCGCTCACCCGGGAGGGTGGGCATCACCTTCGCCCCAGGCACCTCAGGCCCTGTCCCAGTCACCCCTGCTGCCCTCAGTGATAAGGCCATTGACCTCCTCAGGTCCCACACTGTTGGGCAGTCTACCATTTTGAATGCCATCCAGGGTGTAGAAAGGCAGTTGCAACAAACAAATGCATTCCTGGAGGGCATTCATTCTGGTCAAGCGGCCCTTCAGCGAGCTTTTCGGACTCTGGCCTCAGCACTGATGGCAGCCATTGTCCCTGTGTCTAGCCTACCCCTTCACCTTCCTCCACCCAGACCCAATCCCCTGTACCCCATCCTATCACAAGCACACCTACAGACCAGCATGCACACACACACGTCAACACACAAGGGAAGCTCAGGCAAACATAAGCACCACACATCCCACAGGCACTCACGCAAGCATGACACACATGCAGAGACACCAACATCCACTGCCTCCACTGTGTCCCCCTCCTCCTCGTCTCCCTCCTCCCTCCCAGTCTCGTCTACACTCACACCTGCATGCACTACATCTACAGCCACTACTTCCATCACCAGCACACCCACCACCACACCCCGCTCACGTGCAGACACCACCCCCACTACCATTTACACGTCCCCTGTGTCCTCTCCCAGTGTGTCTGTGATGCCCCCTCCCAAGATACACAAACGCAGGCACACACCCACCCAACAGCCATCCACCTCACGACAGCCTCCAGCGCATGCACCTTCACCCAAAGTCAGCAAACAAACACCTCCTACAACCACAACCTCTTCCTCCACTCCCAAACCCCCTCCTGCTACCCATCCCAGTGTTCCCAAAAAACTCTTCCTGTCCAACCTTCACCTCTTTCCCACACCTCCCCCACCCCGTCCATCTCTAGGTCCCGAACTAGCACCTCAGCCACAACATCTCCGGGACCCGTGGTGCTTGTAGTCACCGGAATCTGAAGTGCAACGGCCACCAGGGCAGCCAGAGTGGCACAGAGCCACAGCACAGACAGTCCCCCACCTGTGAAGCATCAGAAGTTGGCCAGTGCCCAGTGCCCGGCGGGAGAGGGTTAAGACTCCAGGCACCAAAGCCGCTCCCAGCGGTCCCGTTGGGAGTGTGGAGTCAGCTGCGACACCTTCCAAGGTGGGGAAGGGGCACAAGAAAGTCAGCAAGTCTGGGAAGAGCAGCACGGCGGAGAAGACCGCCATCATCCCCGCTGCCCAGGAGGCCACTGCCAGCACCAGGCCAGCTGCCCAGGAGGCCACGGCCAGCACCAGGCCAGCTGCCCTGGAGGCCACCGCCAGCACCAGGCCAGCTGCCCAGGAGGCCACTGCCAGCACGAGCCCAGCTGCCCAGGAGGCCACCGCCAGCACCAGCCCAGCCCAGCTGCCCAGGAGGCCACCGCCAGCACCAGCCCAGCTGCCCAGGAGGCCACAGCTAACACCAGCCCCGCTGGGACAGAGAGGACCGCCAGCACAAGCCCCGCTGGGACAGAGAGGACCGCCAGCACAAGACCCGCTGGGACAGAGAGGACCGCCAGCACAATCCCCGCTGGGCCATAAAGGACCGCCAGCACAAGCCCCGCCGGGACAGAGAGGACCCCCAGCAAAAGACCCGCTGGGACAGAGAGGACCGCCAGCACAAGCCCCGCTGGGCCATGAAGGACCACCAGCACAAGGCCCGCTGGGACAGAGAGGACCGCCAGCACAAGCCCCGCTGGGACAGAGAGGACCACCAGCAGAAGCCCCGCTGGGCCATGAAGGACCGCCAGCACAAGCCCCGCCGGGACAGAGAGGACCGCCAGCAAAAGCCGCGCTGGGCCATGAAGGACCACCAGCACAAGCCCCGCCGGGACAGAGAGGACCGCCAGCAAAAGCCCCGCTGGGCCATGAATGACCGCCAGCAAAAGCCCTGCTGGGCCATGAAGGACCACCAGCACAAGCCCCGCTGGGCCATGAAGGACCGCCAGCAGCTGAGTCACTGCACAGGAACTGCCGCTCCAAGCACCGCTGAACAGACCACCGCCGTCTCAAGCACCGCTGAACAGGGCACCGCTGTCTCAAGCACCGCTGAACAGGGCACCGCCGTCTCAAGCACCGCTGAACAGGGCACCGCCGTCTCAAGCACCGCTGGCCCATGAGCGCCAAGGGCACTGACGCTACTTAGTCCGTCACGGGCAGAATGAAGCACTCTGGGCACCATGCCCCCTCCAGAACCAGTGGAGACTGTCATCCACTACCTCTGTCCTTAGCAGGATGAAGCACTCTGGGCACCATGCCCCCTCCAGAACCAGTGGAGACCGTCATCCACTACCTCTGTCCTTAGCAGGATGAAGCACTCTGGGCACCATGCCCCCTCCAGAACCAGTGGAGAGATCCATCCACTACCTCTGTCCTTGGCAGGATGAAGCACTCTGGGCACCATGCCCCCTCCAGAACCATTGGAGAGATCCATCCACTACCTCTGTCCTTAGCAGGATGAAGCACTCTGGGCACCATGCCCCCTTCAGAACCAGTGGAGAGATTCATCTGAAGAGACTTGAGAGACTGTGGCTTTGCACTCGCCAGGATTGCACAGTGGGCAACCCACCCACTGAAGAGACTTGAGAGACTGTGGCTTTGCACTCCCCAGGATTGCACAGTGGGCAACCCACCCACTGTAGAGATTTGAAAGACTGTGGCTTTGCACTCCCCAGGATTGAACAGTGGGCAACCCACCCACTGTAGAGACTTGAGAGACTGTGGCTTTGCACTCCCCAGGATTGAACAGTGGGCATGTGGGCCTCTCGTGGATTTGGCGTCGTGCACTCAAGCGGCTGAGGTGCCCCCCCTTTCCCTTCCCCTGAGGTGCCTGTTTTGTTGCTCTCTGATGCCCCTGCAGTGTTCTCTCCATCATGGTTGGGGATCTTGTGTCGGCCTCGCCCATACCGTGTGGGCCCAGTGTTCCACGGACTGAATTGGAGCACTACCTGGACTACTATGCTTGGTATATATTTTGTACATGGTGTATATATATATTTTTGCCTACTTCATTTTAATATATTACAATGGTTACACTAATTTTCTATTGTCCTTGCATTCTTCCGGGTGGGTTGGGGGGTGTACCTGTAATGTATCATGCTATATTAGTGTGTGTGTTGTCGTGGGTGAGGGTGGGGGTGGGGGTGGTGGTGTTGCGTGTGTGTGTCTCTGTTTTTTCCCTCCCCTTTCCCCTGCGTCGTGGGTGCAGTACTCAGTGTGGTCTTCGCCGCCGGTGTTCGTGCTCCTGGTAGAGGAGCAGGAAGACAATCGCAGGGAGAATTTGGAGTTCCGTGTCCATGGTGTCCTCGTGGAGTGTGTAGAGGTGAGCGTTTTCCCTTCGAAGTCCTGTTTCCACCGTGGATAAGAACACGGAAAAGGTGGCAGATTGGCCTGTTGTGATACTGTGGGCGGTACATTGTCCTCCGCCTGTCTGTTGGCGGTGACCGCCGCGCTGTTTGTTTGTACTGCCCTGCCGGTCTGAGTGTTAAAGTGGCTGTCTATGTTGGCGGTTTCCGCCACGGTCGTGATTCCATTTTTTTTACAGCTGGCCTGTTGGCGGTCTTACCGCCGCTTTAACACCGACCGCCAGGGTTGTAATGACCACCTTTATCTCTTTAGGAAACTCCTTGCGCACTGAAAAGTGACACACAGCCTGCCAGAAACTACGTACAGCCTGACTTGCAAATGAGAAATCACTGCACAGCTGAACGGGAATGACGCAGTCTGAATTCCCGAGTGGAAAGTGGACACAGTGCATGTCTTACAACAGAAAATTCGACACATCGCCCTACCGGATTGACACACAGCCGAACCGGAACTAGGCAGGCGATTCTCCGAGTGGAAAATCAATGCAGCACCTGTAGTGTGACAGAATATTCAACGCATAGCACTCCCGGATCGACGTAACGCCTGTGACTTCTTCCAGTGTGCCCAGGATTTACCCGCATTGGCCCTGGGTGTCAGAAAGATCCCCACATCGCAGTGAGGAACCAAGACTGCGTGCAGAAAAACAACAGAAGCCCCTTGCATCTGTGCCGTGTCTGAAAATCCAACGCACAACTTATTTTTCCACGCATCTCCTCCTCTGCGGTCTCTGTGCGTGTTATTTTTTACACAAATCAGGTACTTTGTGTAATCAAGAGACAAGAGATTTCTAAGATTTAAGACTCATTTTAAACTTGCAAAAGTGATATGTCAACTTGTGCTTATTGAATCTTTATCAAATTGATCTTATTTTAACCTGATAAATATTATCTATTTTTGTAATCCTGCATGGTGTATTTTTGCGGTGTTTTCACTGTGTTGCACAAATACTTTACACATTGCCTTCTAAGTTAAGCCTGACTGCTCAGTGCCAAGCTACCAGAGGGTGGGCACAGGATAAATTCGATTGTGTGTGATTTAACCTGACTAGGTTGGTGGTACCTACTTGGACAAGGGTGTTTACCTCTGCCAACTAGAGACCCTGGGCCATATTTATACTTTTTGACGCAAAATTGCGCTAACGCAATTTTGCGTCAAAAACATTTGCCCCGTCTAACGACATTTGGATGCGCCATGCGGGCGTCAAATTTATACTTTGACGTACGGCGGCGCAACCAACAGGTGGGAGTCATTATTTCGTGACGCAGACAGCGTCGGTCTGTCGTAAAGGAAACCAACGTAAATGCGACGCACATCACTGTGGGTCGATTTACGACAGCGCAATCGTGAAAACGCCGTTTTTTTTCACGCAATTGCATCACATTTTTGCGCGAAAACTGCCCTTTCAGGAGAGGAGACCCAAAATGGATCCTAGATGCCCCAACAGACCCCAGGAGGATGAGAGCAGACCAGGAACCAGCCAGGAGGAAGCATACAGGAACCAGGACATTTAAAAAAAAAAAAGAAAGTGTCGCTTCAGTGCAGAGGAGCAGGAAATCCTGGTGAAAGAGGTGACGGAACACCAGCACAAACTTTTCATCACCTCCAAATTGCCACTCAGTAGGAGAGAGGCCATCTGGAAACAAATTGTGGACAAGATTAACAGTGTGGCTGAAGAACGCCGGACAGTCACCGAGTGTAAGAAACGCTGGCATGACTGCAAACGTAGGACCAAAGAGAAAATGGCCAGGAACAGGAAGGCAGCAATGCAGACTGGAGGGGGGAGTCCAGCACAACAGGAGGCCCTGGACCACATGGAGGAGATGGTCGCAGCCGTCATCCCGGAGGAGATCGTCACAGGGATTCAAGGACTGGATAGCGCAGACTACCACGACACTACGCACATGCAGGGTAAGTCGCATGGGGAATCCTAATACAATAACGGGGACTGTAAGCAGGGGGGGGATACCTACTACACAATGCATGTAAGTCAGCACATATATGAAGTGGCATGGGGAAAGGGGCACGGCAGGGGGGCATGCCCAGTACTGACCGAAGCTGGGGCACCACAAAATACAGCAACAACAACAGTCCCACGGGGACATCCGGTAATTACAACAAGAGAGCCAAGGGAAAGCAGTGACAGGTGGGAAGGACACTACCTCAAATCCACATCCAGGCACTTGTATTGCAAAATCTATTCTACATCAACTAGGTCCCTATCTGTAATGCAGTAGCAAATACAACAACTGTAACTTAACTGCAAACACAGTTGACAATAACACCTCTCATCTCTGTGCAGCTATAGTACCAAATGGCAGAAACCCCACCCTGGAACATACATACCTAAATTAGGGGGTGAGGGTGACATCTGCAATTACTCCTAGAAATAAGACAAAGGTACCAGTACACTCAAATGCCGAATGTCCATAACTGACACATACATAAGCCTAAGTAAACAGCAATAGGAGCCACACAGCACTAACGATACACACATGCTGCATACGTCAGGGTCCCTCACGTGCCTGGCTAACAAGGCTACATCACTAATGTCATACTGCTCAGACAACAACATTGAGGAGGGGACACAGGCAACTGGTCACTGAAACACACCTGCAAAGTCGGACAAACAAATAGGACCTTCATACGATAAACAGGCCTATCCAATTCAAAACACATCACCCAACATCATCTCAAAACATCAAGAATGTTTACATCCATACCACATCCTAACATTGACATGCATAGGTAATGCCACGTTACATGTACAGATCATGCAATGTGAATAAAAAGTGTATGGGGCAGGGCCTGAGAGGCAAGTGTGCTGGCAGGGCAGTCACAACACCCACAGTCAGTCAAAGTGTAGTGTGGCAAGTGAAACGTATAATTTGCGCATTAGCCTCAGGCTGGAGGCCTTTGTGCATCTTACCCTGAATGTACTTATACTCATTTGCTCACATCTAAGTGCCTCAGAGCAATTTGCACTAAATGATTCTCATTGCCCTTCCTATCAGTTAATGTAGCAAATAGTCAGTCCTAAGGTGTTGTCAATTAGTCAAATCACACTGTTTTGCCTACTTCTGCACTGGAGTTTGCCAGAACATATTCACTCTGTGCCCCAGTCAAGGATACCGTCTGGTACGTTGCTGATAGATGTGGTAGGGGTCAAGGTTTGGCATTCCTGCGTAGGGAAACTTTGTCATCACCATGACATATGTCTTTTACATTCACTCCCTTGTCCCAAGACATGCATGGGGGAGTTTCCAAACAGAAAATAACAACTAGATGCTGCCTGCCTTGCTGCTGATGCACAACCAGATCCTAGCCCATTCCTCTGATATGAGGGATGATGTCTCCCCTGTGATTCTGACAGGCAACCTCCAAACTTAACAAGCTGTGCTATACATAGAACATGCAGGGGGAGAGTAGAAACAGTTAGGCACCATGAAAGCTGTGTACTAATGTATTACTCTCCTGCGGACTATTTCAATTCTAACAGTGTGTATTGTTTGTGTAATTGGGGCTCACACCTAAATTCCTACAAGTCAGTTGTACAATGAAACTTCATATCAAACTAATACTGTCTTTGTCATTTGTGTATGGGAACATACCGGAAAAGATACAAATGTGTAGGACCTGAGTGACCACCACTTCCCTGAGAAGTTCCAAAGATGTCATGCGCTCGGATGTCTAAACATTCCTTTGATGTGGGAGACCAGAGGCACTGCTAGTTAGTCTTAGCTAAATTGAATATCTGGGTGACAGAGTTATTTTCAAGTGGGTCAAACTTAGTCCCCCACACCATTAGCTATCCTGCTGCCTAGAAAGCCAAGAATCACATGTTGGATAATGAGAGCCCACCCTACAAAATGTCCCTCCATAACAATAGTGAAACACCGAGTGAGGAGTAGGATAAAAAAACGCCTATTCCTAAATAATTACAAAGCAACACCTAGAGGCGACCTGGCAGACATGTCTGAAAGATCCATATCAAACATGTGACACACAGGTGGGCCATAGGCCTACAACAATGCCCTATGACGGACAGCAGATACCTAGACAAACACAGAGTACAATGTTAAGGCATCCAAAGGCTTGTATCTTACTGCAAAATTGTCACAACACAGACACACTAATTGTACCCTGTTTCATTGCAGTGGAACACGGATCTCCTGCTGATCTGCCTGTCCATGAGTTCCCTGATGACATGGATGACGAGACCATCAACCTCCCACAAGAGACCATTGACATGGTCCTTGAAAGCCTCCAAACCCCACCTTCAGTCACAAGGAGGAGCACAGAAGAAGCAGCCACCACAGTAGAACCACCCGCCACCCCAACTGTAAGACCTGCCAGCTCCAACACAGCTGAGGACTCTGACGACACTGGCACCAGCTTCGAAAGAACTGTCGTTGGGGTCCAGCGGGAGCTGGCCAAGGAGGTGCGGGTGGGGATGCAAAATATGGCAGCCAGCCTTGAGGGGGTGCGTTCGTGCATGTTGTCAACTGCTGATCAGGCAGCTGCAATGCAAGCCAGAAATTTTCTCTTGGAGGACATTTCAAAAACACTGAAGGAAATTGGCACAGCTGTCATCCAGTTGACACAACAACTCAAACTGCAAGCCACTCAACGTGTGCACGAATGCAACATAGAACCCCTCAGGGCCGACCTGGCTGCCTACCATCGGGATGTGGCTGCCATTCTGAAAAACCAGCAGGCCCTCCTTGCTGCAGTACTGCCCTTCCTTACTCAACAGGGATCAGCCCCCGGGATGTCTGCCTCCATGTCTTCTAACACTGAGGTGTGTGTTGCCCCTTCACAACCAACAACAACAAGGACACACCAGGCAACACACACATCAGAAGAAGAAGACATGGAACAGATAACATTCACACGCAAGAGTACCCGGAAGCCCTAGTCCCTGCACCATGCCCTACTCTGACCAAGGTCCTACGTTTTGACACATGCCAGTCTCACTACAACTAACCTCAATGACTGTTCGGCAATCCACTGTATGACTTGTCCACCTTGCCAGTGAATGTTTCTCTCCTACCATTTGGCATTTCATGTTCCTCTGCACTGTCTGTGACATCACCCCAGCATGTCAGGAGCATCATCCACACCCCTTCTGTAGGATCACCATGTAATAATGCACCAGAAAGGAGTCAGCAAACATGGTGAATGGACATTTTGCACAACACCACTTATAAATAAATATCACTTGCACACCTATTGTGTCTCTGTGTCATTTCAAAATTCAACTGTGCAGTAGATAACTCCAAAGTGGCTGTGTGGAAACCATGTCGATTCTCTATACTACTGTCCTGATTTCATGTATACTGAATCATCTGTGCAGTGGCCAGGATTGCATCATAGCTTTACTATACTGAGGAAAATAACTGATGAAGGGACTAAGCACACACAATCATGCTGTGTTGGACAGAATGATGCACCATCTATAGCTATTCTACACAACTAATGGTGGCTGAGAAATGTAGGCACCATGCAATACTAAAATTTGAAATTATGCTGTAGAATGAAAGGAATGATAAACAAATTACACTGCATCAATCACCCTAACGGCGTATACTTCCATGAAGGAAAGTCATGCTGAATCAGTACACACATGATGTAGGTCAGCAATGATAGCAACAAGACAAGAGTGTGAACAAATCATCATCTATAAAGCTCTCCCTGAACTTCACAATGCTGTCCGACCTATCTATTTACCTACAATAACAAGTCTGGAAGCACTCTTTGTGAAGTAGGATACATACCAACCCCAAACCTTGATGATCAATGCACACTACCAATGGTGGCTCTCCAACATGGTGGATACTTACCAAGTTAGCACACGGGTAGCTGGCATGTTAAACCTCATAAGCCTGGGGATAGAGAGCATGGAACACAAATGTCATACTTAACATTTCTGCTACACTGATGTCAAGGCCATGAAAAGGTAGCACCTAACGCATCAGGTAAAGGGTTAACAACATTTTTATTTAAAAGTAGTAATAAAAGAGGCAACTAAGGGAAAGGTAAACCTACACTAATCTAACCTGACTCCTACTAACCCACAACTGTCCCTAACTAACCTAAGCTAAACTTACTCTACACATGTAACGAAACGATCTAAACATCAACCCCCCACCCACCATTAAGAGACAAGACACATGCAGGACAACACTTACTAACCTACACACATACTATACTATCCTAAACAAACATATATTTTTTTGTATTTTTTTTTTTTTATATATATATATATATTTTTTTTTTTTATTAAACAGGAATCCCAACATTGCCCCCCACCCACCCACCCACACAAAAATATTAGATAGAAAGTATAAGGACCCCCCACCCTCTTACCTAACACTAACTAAGCTAATTACCTATACTTATCCTATAACTAACCCCCCAAAACCAACTAACAGTATGAAAAGAGGAAAGAGGGGACAGGGAAGGGGTAAAAGTTCAGGAGGGCAAAATAACTAAAGATTTGCCCTCTGAAGTGTGCGCCGGATGGAGAGCACCTTCTTTTTAACCTCCACCATGTCCTCCGTCAGGTTGTCCACATTTCGAATTAACCTGTCCAGTTTCCTAGACAATGCCTGGAAGGCTGCAGGGTCAATTGGAGGGTCACTGCTGGTCTGCGTGCCGGTGGAGGTGGAGATTGTCGCTGGAGTGGAGTGGCCACGGGACAGCCCTGCTCCCAACACACGGCTGGGTCCAGGTCTTGAGGAAGATGGCTGGTCCGTCGCTGGGTCCCCTTGGGCAGACCTGGTGGTTGTAGGTGGCACCGTTGGTGGAGCCTGTGGTGTGGCATACCACGCCCCGGAGGCCCGATCGGAATTGTATCTGCGGGCCATCCTCCGATACCCACACTGCACCTGCAGGATGTGCCTGTACCTCATTGCCCTGCGCTCAAAATGGTTGCGCTCTGCGGCACTCAGGTTTGCAGCTGTGAAGAGAAAAGGGAAATATTGAGCATTGAATTTACAGTGGGTTGAATCCCACAATGGCTCATTTGTCCATTACTAGAAATATATTGTATGCAGCAATTGTTACAACATAGTTCACGGAAATGCTCAGAGGAGTACATGTGAATCATGCATCCCTAAGGTCATATCACACCTAGCATATCCATGTCTCTACATGATGGATGACATCACCCTAAACTACTCATCCAAATGATACCTAAGGCATTTGACATTATGGCACCAGCTCTTCCGCATACTGACTTCAGTACATATGTCATTCTATGTGATTACACTCACACTCCTCACTCAATAGCATTTTTAATTAGTTGTGTGCTTAGATTGAACCCCTGGCCCAGAATCATGTGTCCACACTAGGTGTCAGATGTAGGAATTTAGGAAAATCAACTAGCAAATTGCAAAGCAGAACGGTGTCTCTGACACCGTCTGCGAGTCGCTATGGGGTCCCTAAAACCCACCTCATGAACATCAATGATGTGGGTTCCAAGTTGCCCCACCTTAGCAACATGGGCACTCACGGGGATGGTGGCCTGCTGGGACCAGCAGAACTCCATAGACGTGACTGTTTTTAAATTAAGCAAGTTATTTCTCCCCAAGTGTAGGCCGTTTACCGGAAAGAAAAATGAGCTGCAATTATTTTTAAATCACAACAATTGTACTTGGAAATTTTCACTGTAATTATTGGTCCCTTAGACCACTGGCTTTTTTGCGCAGGATTTTTTTAGTCCACTCACAAAGGCTGAAGCTTTACAATGAGGACCCCTTCCAGTCAGCAAGGTGGTTACCATCCACTTCAAGTGGATGATAACAGCTACTCACTTTGCAACCACGTACTCGGTTGCAAATGGGATTGCCTACCACTGTGATTTGCAAGAAGGTCTGGTAAAACCCTTCATTATATCAATTTTGAAAAGCATTTTACTCATATGTACATGACCACCAAAGACATTTTGGATTAGGAAACAGACGTTTGCAAATCCCACACATATATTTATGCCATTTGCAACGTGTAGACATTTTTCTCACTCTGGCCCAAGGTACTAACTCAAGTCACAAAAGGTGTTAAGTACGTGTAACATACTGGTTGCTACAGTCCTAGGTACCCTGTTTCACAGTAACATCCCAGTCTTTGTGGGTGATGTGGGAAGAACAACCAACAATCCCATGTTCAATGCACACCCAGGAGTGTACAGAAAGTTCAACAATTATGTGCCTTCACACACAACACCTATGAAGGGCTAGCAACACGTTGTAGTCAGCCCAACCTTGTCACATCCCAGGTCCACACATGTCAAAATGTTATGACTTAGCCCAACATAACATACTATTAGTGAGGCATGTTTAACAACACACACAGGGGAGGTAGTACACCCATTCACATGATTCAACTGAACACCTAGGGCATTGCACTCAAGTCACACACACTTCGAGTTCACCTTGTGGAAGTACATGCCCATGGAAGATCCAACCTACAGTGTACACAGTCCATCCTCAACTAGGAAGAAGCACTTGTCATCAATGCCATGTGCCTAAGCTATCTGGGAGACTGTCAGTCTGATATGCAGACTCAGTTCATGGCAAGTCCCTGACCAAGTCTAACATTGATCAGTCTATTCCAAATGAGTCATACCATTCCCAATTGCCGCCATAATTGAATGGGCTACAGCCCCTCAATCTGAGAGATGACTACGTATTGCTTTGCAGAAACATTATTCAAATTTGATATCACACTAAAAGAACAAAGCCAATGAACGGCCAGCACATCAAATCATGAATTCTCTTGAACACACAGTAATCCATCATGCGTCATTACCAAACAATGTAAATAGCACTCAGGCGACACTCACTGTAGGTATCGGGGTCGTCAAAATGGGCCACCTCTCCCACGGTGTACGGGGCTGGTCCACCTGTAAAGCATGAAACAAAGATTATACTCAGACTGGGTGAACGGACAAAAGATTTCTGTTACAATGACACTGTGTGAAAATGACATGGTAATGATAGACTTTCACACATGCTCATCCTGCATGGATCACTTTGTATTCAACATTAACATTGGATGAGTCTCCTGCTCCAGTGTCACACCCTACTACACTCATGCAGTGGTCAGGACAGTCATGTGTCGTCCAAGTTAATCCTCCATTAGTATGCCCCAACAATAATGTTATCCATACATCTCAGCATGTGCATCCCCGAGAGACATTCCAAAACTGGTTCCATGAGGACTGCATGACCACTCACAATTAAACAGGCTATTTGGACAGGGTCAACAGACAGCAAACAGACACACATGTGACATATGTGTGAACAACATGACTAACTTCATGTGACGTGACGGCAACACACGTTTATAGCATCATCATGTGTTTCCAATTTTCTGTCTAGCTATGGCATCTGCATATGTAGGTATGTTGTTTCTACATGACGTACTCACTGGCCATTATGACCAGTGGAGTACAAATAGAGCCGTTCACGTGTTGCTTTTCTGACACAAATGCAACACTACATTACATGCAGCTACAGGCATCTGGTATGTGTTGCAAAAATGATCCATCGGACTGGTAGCATAGGTCTTCATACACATTCTGCAACAAATACACATTAGGACACATATGTATACCTTTGTAGCGCAGCATTTGAAACATTTTGGGACGCAGAGAGGGGGCGACTTAGCATAATACAAATAGATGTTGAATTTATAAAGCTGTCATTGCGTGTACATGTGTTGCAAGAATGGGGATTAATGTGTATAACCATGGGCCTAGGTTTCCCTGGCATTACACACACTCAGCTACTTATTTTGCAGATTCGCTAACAATCATCACATGTTCACACACCGATTTCTGTCATTCCCATGTAATTGTTTTTTACTCACCAACATGGCCACCAATCCGGAGTCCCAGGTGGTCCAGCAGGTCCTGTTCCCTAGTGATCAGATCTGCCCAGCGGTGCTTGAGTTGGTGTACATTCCTGAGACTCCCATAGACCCGGACCAGGTGATGGCGCACCTTCTCCCACCGGATTTTCCTGGCGTCCGTGTGATACCCCTGTATCACATGGCCCCCAGCTTCCAGCATTAGTGGGAGGAAATGGCTTACGAGCCATATGAACCCCCCCAATTCGTCTTCCCCCATCCTGGACAGGCGAGGCCTACCTGACATATTGAGAGGGATAAGAATGTACCAACAAAATATAAAATATAAAGGGGGAAATGGGGAAAGGTAGAGGTGTGAAAGAAAAAGGAGAAGTAGAAAAATAGCCCAACTAACCCCCCAAACTATGCTACCCACAACAGACTCCCACAGACAATACAAACTATCACAGGTATAGACAAAATAACACTAAACAGACTGAGACAATGTGATACAACAATAATAGATTGATACTGAGACAAAATACAAGGCACACAGGACACTAGAGCAGTAAAACACAGGACAACACCTTTCACACAACCACACAGTCTAGAGAAATCTGAGACTGCAAAGTGAAAGTGAAAGTTACCTCCCAGTACAGATTTTGTAAACAGGATATCCTATTACATCACTTCCTGCATAAAATGGCCGCCGTTTTTATTTTCCCGTTATGCGTCATATTTTCACGCATACACAGTTGTGCGTCAATTTTTTATGACGCATTACAGTGCACATGATGCGGAGTGAAAAAATATGATATGAATATTAATAATTAATACTGTACATGAAATGACCAATATATTGTGCATGTAGCGTCAATTTCACCACGCATACATCATGGGCGTCGTTTTCTTTACACGTACAGTGGTGCACATGATGCGGAGTGAACAAATATGTTATGAATATTAATAATTAATACTGTACATGAAATGACCAACATATTGTGCATGTAGCGTCAATTTCACCACGCATACATCATGGGCGTCGTTTTTTTTACACGTACAGTGGTGCACATGATGCGGAGTGAAAAAATATGATATGAATATTATTAATTAATACTGTACATGAAATGACCAACATATTGTGCATGTAGCGTCAATTTCACCACGCATACATCATGGGCGTCGTTTATTTTACACGTACAGTGGTGCACATGATGCGGAGTGAAAAAATATGATATGAATGTTAATAATTAATACTGTACATGAAATGACCAACATATTGTGCATGTAGCGTCAATTTCACCACGCATACATCATGGGCGTTGTTTTTTTTACACGTACAGTGGTGCACATGATGCGGAATGAAAAAATATGATATGAATATTAATAATTAATACTGTACATGAAATGACCAACATATTGTCCATGTAGCGTCAATTTCACCACGCATACATCATGGGCGTGTTTTTTTTTACACGTACAGTAGTGCACATGATGCAGAGTCAAAAATATTGTGGATGTAAATAATATTTTGAAGGCGAAATATCAAGACACTTTTGGATACATTTGTATCTGACTCTGCATTGTGTGCACTCATGTACGTGAACAAATTATGACGGCCATGCTGTATGCGTAGAATATGGAGCAAATTTATCCAAATGTCTTCATGTGTTTAGCTTTGGAAAGGTGATTTGTCATGGTCAAACGGTGCGATGTGAGACACATTTGTGTTTGTATATGACAAATGTCCGTACTTTTATGTATAGACGGCCTTCACACTGTGATGTTTGGGATACGTTAACTAATGTATTGACCATATTTGACAACATATTTGGTGTAATTGCTGATGGCTATTTTGAAATGATGTTTTTGATACCATTATGTATTCCGTCTCCAAAATGTGCCCACCTTTATGATGGGGATGCTTTTATCTGTAGTCCTAACAGGGAGTGGGAGAGTCACTTTCAGTTTTTATGGGGCTGACCATGTCCCATTATGATTTTGTGTTTCATATTTGTGTAGGACTTGTGACATGGAGGCCACACATGTGCCTTATGCATGTGTTTAGTTCACAAGTACATGATTCTTGTATGTTTTGGGGGTGGTAGAGGTGGACTTAGGCCCCCAGCACCCTAGGATTTGACCATCCAGAATAGCTACTGTATCCATGGAGTATTTTTATCATATCATGGCAAACCTGCAGCAGCGTGCTAATGTAAGGCCATATTGTATGAATGACTGTTGACCATTCATTCATCTCATTAGCCCATTTGACGTTTGCAGTAATGATGATTTGGAGCTAAGTTGCATACCATTTTCATATGACTAACTTTGCAAGACTCTCAGCGTTCACGATGTGATAATGCGAAGAATTTTTTGCTTGTCTGTGTCCCTTTCTGCATAAACTGGTTTAGTGTCATGTTACAATCTTCCTGCTAGGTTCAAACTGGGACACAACTGTGATGGTCTACTTTCAAATATTAGGTTGGTTGTATGACATATGTGTACATGTGTGTGGGAATGTGGATCCAGTATGACCTGTCTGTGTGTATGTTGTCACTGTAACTTCAAGGTCTCCTCCTGAGTTAGTGGCAGCTGATGTTGTTGCAATTGTGTATTGCTCACATCATATACTTGAGAGAAGCCATTGATGACATGTTCACGTACACATGGATGGTCCCACCCTGTCTCTGAACACGTGTGATGTGACTTTCAAATGATCTCCAATTTTGGGCTGGATGAGAGACTGTTTCAGTTGTTTGGATCCGGCATGTGTAATTGTCACATTTGTACTCTTGTTGGGCTCTGTGTATGGTAATGTAACATGTCACATCCTACCCTCTGTGCATACAGTTGTGATGTTTATTTTTGGTGTGATGAATTTTAATGGCATTCTTGATCAATGAGACGACATTCATCTTCAGCTATTTCAAACTAAAGGTGGTCAGAAATGAATAGGCCAAAGCATGATGTGGTGTTTGTTATCTGTGTTTATTTACAAGAGTGGAATACAAGTGATTATAATAACTTAAGTAAAAAAATTGTTCACAAGCTGTTGGCGCCTACGCACTCCTGCTGCGGTGTTAGGTTGTTCCCCCTCCTGTTGCAGGCCAGCATCCTCCTCATCATCATCCTCAGGCATGTCTGGGTCCGGTTCAAGGAGGGGAATGTTCCTTTTTACACAAATATTGTGTAATATGGCACAAGTGAGTATGATCTTGCAGACCATCTCTGGGGAGTATAGTAGGCTTCCGCCAGTGATGTCAAGGCAGCGGAACCTTGACTCTAGGATCCCAAAGGTCCTCTCCACAATGCTGCATGTCCTCTTGTGGGCGTCATTGTATGCCCGCTCAGCAGCAGTATTTGGGTTCCCATATGGTGTCATTAGCCAAGGCTGGATGCCATACCCCTGATCAGCTGAAAGAGAAACACAGAATGGTATCAATTAGATGTAGGAGGCACTGTTGTACGTATCTTTGATGGCAGTAGTTGTGTTGTGTTGTCTGTGACTATTTTGTGTACTAATGTGACAACCTATGGTTGTTGGTGGAAACTTTGGCATTGTTTTTTTTCCTTGGCTGAGCAAGTGTTTGTTGTCTAACTGTTTGTCAGCAGGATGTATTGGTTTCTCAAGTACAGTGTGCCCTCCCTTGCATTGTGACTTGTGACACAGGTGTCCGTGTGTCCTCACTGGGGGTGTGATGATAGTTCCATGCAGAGTTGAAACATGAAAGGGTATTAGAAACGTTCATATGAACATACCCAGGCCATCCCATCCCTTAAAAGTTATGCATTGTATTAGTGTACAGGTTATTGTGAGACTTCCAATTTGCAAGGTGACATTTAGGCAACCACAGTCATGAATGTCTTCACACTAAGCTGTGGAGTAAATTCAAATGTGTGAGAGGTTCAATGGTGACTTGTGACACATGGCTGGTGATGTGAGTACCTCAGTGTGTTCCTGTCTAGGTGTTGCTATTGTGGTGTATGTGTTGTTTATCCTAGAGGGTTTCTGTGCAGTGAGTATATAAGTAGATTTTTGTCCTTACCAACAAGTAGTCCATTGCCATACCGTCCATCCTGGAAGTGTTGGTTGATGGTGCAGTGACGGAAGATGAATGCATCATGTACACTCCCAGGATATTTAGCCACAATGTTGCTGATCAGTCCTTGGTGATCGACTATGGCCTGCACGTTGATGGAATGTGTGTGCTTCCTGTTGCGGTAGAGGTGTTCACTCGCAGCAGGTGGCACAAGGCGTACGTGTGTGCAGTCGATTGCACCAAGGACGTGCGGAAAGCCACTGATGGCGTAGAACCCCTGTTTTGTTTCCTGCTGCTTCTGCACTGTGTTAGGGAAGCAGATGTGGCGGGGTGTCAGTCCAATGATGGCATCCAGTACTTTAGGCAGGAATGCGGAGAAAGATGGTTGTGAGATTCCACCAACCAGGGCACCAGTTGTCTGAAACGAGCCACTTACCAGCAGGTGAAGTACGGCAAGCAGCTTTGTTTCGGTTGGGATAGTGCGTGGAGTCACTAAAGTGGGGGCCAATTGCTGTTCAATATTTGTCAGCAGCTGCTGAATGGCCTGCCAGTTCAACCGGTACCTCTGGATGATGTCTCGTTCCCTGAGGCCATGCAGGGTTGTTCTTGGGCGGAATATCCTCTCCTGCCTTCTGCGCTGTCTTTGGGGTCCCTGCTGTTGTTGTTGTGGCTGCTGTTGTTGCTGCAGGGCTCTGCGTCTACGTGCACGTTGAAGAAAAAGCACCTCCATGTCTCCCTGTTGCTGCTCTGCTGCTCTGTTGTTTGTTCTGTGTGTTCTGATTAAGTACAGGTGTGTTTGCCCCATTTTAACGCCTGCCCTGACCCAGGTGTTAAAATTTCACGATATTCGTGCTTTGCGCCATTTTTTTGCGCCGCCTGCCGCGCGGGAGTGATTTTTGCCCTGGAGCATAAATACCACGCACCGCTATGTGCGTCTGTTTTTGGATGGGAACGCCTACCCTGCATGTCATTAACGCAGGGCGGGGTGCCGCTTCCAAAAACTGGCGCACATAGCGCCATTTTCCTGGTGCGCCGGATCGGGCGTCAGGGTTTAAATATGGGGCAACGTTTGCGCTGAAAGTGCGTCAAAATTTTTGACGCACATTCGGCGCAAACGGAGTATAAATATGCCCCCCTGTTTCTAACATTAGTGATCAGCGGTGAGGATAGGACTTGTGTTTGTGCAGTGATATACAATAGCTGCATGTACACTATCTACCCACAGTTAAAGGTCAATTTGATTTTTTCTCTTTTTGCTGCAATTTCCCTGCTTTACATTTTAATCTAATCCTATACCACATGTATCGAGCTGGGTCTCAAAGAGGAGCTGGAGAGTTTGACCTAGCCAACCAGGACGAATACACTGTCAGCCAGCTGAAAGGGTTCTGCAAGGGGATGGGAGTACCTACCTGGGAGCCTCCAAGAAGGAGGAGTACCAAAAGGAGCTGAGGGCCTGGGCAGAAGCCCGTTCACAAGAGCATGTTGAGTTGGGAGAGCACGAGGATGACTCTCCAGAAGGATTTGCCAACAGCAGTGGGGGATGACAACCCTGGATCTGTGCCCCCTGCTAAACCAGGGAGCAGTGCCTCAAGTCACACCCCTGACTGCAGAGGAAATGCGAGAGGAGAGAGAGTTTCATCTGCAGTTGGCCAGATTAAAAATGGAGGCAGAGGAGAGGAGAGCTGAGAGGGAAGCCGAAACAAACTGAGAGAGAAGCCAAACAAGCTGGGGCTGAAAGGGCCTTTGCTGAAAAGAAACTACTTTTGGCTTATGAACTGAGTCTGAAAGAGCTGGAGCTCAAGTCTAGGCAGTCTGAGTCCAGTAGTGATGGTGGCAGCATTCATACAGGACCTGCTGGAGACAAAAAGGTTTGTATACCCAAAGATGTGGTGACAAGTTATGTGGAAGTGGTTTGCTGCTTATGAAGTTGAACTAAGGGCTCTTGGTGTTCCTGAAGAGCAATGGGTGGTTGGCTTGTAGAAACACATGCCAATACTTCGGAGGACACACTTCTCACATTAGAAGTTCAGGACTAGAACACGAACACACTCAAGAAAGCCATTTTAATTGACAAGTTTGGACTGACCCCTGAAATGTATCGCCAGAAATTCAGGGACAGTACCAAACTCTCCAACCAAACTTGGGTAGACTTTTATGATTCTTCTAGTAAAGTACTAAATGGATGGGTACGGGGCAGTAAAGTAAATGATTATATGTGTTTATATAATTTGATCCTGAGAAAGCATATGCTCAGTATTTGCTTTACAGAGTTGCACCAGCACCTGATTGACAATAAGCTGACAGATCCCAGGAAGCTTTCTGAAGAGGTGGACCTCTGGGCTAGCACGATATTGTCCATAAAGGTATCTGGCGGGGATACCCACAAAGGTGGTCAGGGTTCCCACCAGGAAAAAAGAGGTGGGAGAAAAACCTAAATATAAGGAGATCTCTAAAGGCACCCAAAATAATTCCAAAAGGAACAGTGGTAACCAGTCCCAGTCTGAGTCTAAAATGAAAGGGTTCTTTGACAGTAAAACAGGGAGGTTTGTACCCCAATGTATAGAGTGCACTAAGTATGGTCACTCTAAGGGTGACTCCAAGTGTCTCAAGAGGGCACATCACCCCACTGGAGGGCAGACACCTGGGTTAGCTAGTGTTGTGCTCGGAGAGGAGGAAGTCCTAATTAGTTTTGGGGAACAGACAGAGGTAACCCCAGGTTTCCTGGGGGATGCAAAAATGGTGCCAAAAGCCCACATACCTGCTAATACTTCCAAGTATAGGCAGTGGGTACCATTAATGGGCAACGAGTGAAGGCTCTAAGTGACACAGGAGCCAGCATGACTACTGTCAGGGGTCAGCTGGTGTCAGCAGAGCAGGTCCCACTGAACACATTCTGCCAAGTCATAGTCACTGACAATTACGAGAGCCACCTACTGGTAGCTCTGGTTACCTTCCCTAAACTCTTGAGGTGGTCCATTTCCCTACAGGAGATGGACTTTATGGTAGAGTATCATCCGAGGACTGACAAGCCAATGCTGATGGTCTCTCCAGATTTTTTCGCCTTAGCGATGAGAGCTCCCAAGGGGTTGGGTAGCTCTCCCCACTTCCTGCTGGGGGAGACACATGTTAGACCTGAAGGCCATAGGGTGGTCATCCCCCAATGTTTTGCCTGCCTCCCTCCACTTTTCTGGCACTGTTTTTGCCGGTTTTAGGGCTCTGCACACTTCACCACTGCCAACCAGTGCTAAAGTGCTTATGCTCTCTCCCTCAAATTTGGTAATATTAGTTCATTCCCAATTGACATGTTTAATTTACTTGTAATTCCCTAGTAAAGTACACTACATGTGCCCAGGGCCTGTGAATTAAATGCTACTGGTGGGCTTCCAGCACTGATTGTGCCACCCACTTAAGTAGCCCCTTACCCATGTCTCAGGCAAGCCATTGCGAGGCCTGTGTGTGCAGTTTCACTGCCACTTTGACTTGGCATTTAAAAGTATTTGCCAAGCCTTAAACTCCCCTTTTTCTACATATGTCACCCCTAAGATAGGCCCTAGATAACCTGCAGGGCAGGGTGCCATGTATGTAAAAGGTAGTACATGTACATGTGTGATTTATATGTCATGGTAGTGGAAAACTCCTAAATTCAGTTTCCACTACTGTGAGGCCTGCTTCTTTCATAGGCTAGCATTAAGATTGCCCTCATATACTGTTTGGGTAGTAGATTCTGATCGGAAAATGGTCTCCAGGTCATATTTAGTATTAGAAATGCCACTTTTAGAAGGTGAGCATTCCTCTGCACTTAAAAATAATCTGCGCCTTACAGCCTGTCGCCAATCAACATCTCGGCTGGTTGACAGCTTTCTTGTGCATTTCACCCAGACAATCACAAACACAGGACACTCAGTCACACCTGCACTCATCTGCATACTGAATGGGTTTTCCTGGGCTGGAAGGGTGTAGGGCCTGACACTTACATTTCAAAGCCAGTGGCCTGCCCTCACACAATGGACTGTCAAACCCCCTACTGGGACCATGACAGACAGACCTATACTGAAAGGGGAACTTGTGCACTTCAAAACCACTCTTTGAAGTTTCCTCCACTTCAAAGGCATTTTGGGGTATGTGCACTGGGTCCCTGACCCCACCAACTCAGACACTTCTGGGTCTGAACCTGCAGCCTGTAAAGAGTTACTAGCTGGGTGCCCAAAGGACTCATCTGGACTGCTTTGCTGAGAAGGACTGCTGCCCTGCTGTTGCCCTGCTGCCCTGCTGACCTCTGACTTTGGGAAGAAGTGCTCTCCAAGGGCTTGAATTGAGCCTGTCTCCTGTTTTCTGAAGTCTCAGGGCTGAAAAGACTTAGGACCTCACTATGACCCTGTCGGTGAGTGATAAAGTGACAGTAATACCGCAACAGGCTGGTGGTAATTACCGTCAAATTATGACCATGGCGGAAAAAACTCCCATAGACAGCCAATGAACCACACCAACCACCAGGGCGTCAATGCCACTGACCACGGTGGTAGCCAACAACAGCCAGGCGGAAGACAAAGTACCGCCCAGCATATTTTGACCCTGCAAAAAGCCTGAATGGGTCTTCCTGGGCTGGAAGGGTGTAGGACCTGACACTTACATTTCAAAGCCAGTGGCCTGCCCTCACACAATGGACTGCCTAAGCCCCTACTGGGACCCTGACAGACAGACCTATACTGAAAGGGGAACTTGTGCACTTCAAAACCACTCTTTGAAGTTTCCTCCACTTCAAAGGCATTTTGGGGTATGTACACTGGGTCCATGACCCCACCAACTCAGACACTTCTGGATCTGAACCTGCAGCCTGTCAAGAGTTACTATCTGGGTGCCCAAAGGACTCATCTGGACTGCTTTGCTGAGAAGGACTGCTGCCCTACTGTTGCCCTGCTGCCCTGCTGCCCTGCTGACCTCTGACTTTGGGAAGAAGTGCTCTCCAAGGGCTTGGATTGAGCCTGTCTCCTGTTTTCTGAAGTCTCAGGGCCGAAAAGACTTAGGCCCTCATTATGACCCTGGCGGTGAGTGATAAAGTGGCAGTAATACCACCAACAGGCTGGCCTAATTACCGTCAAATTATGACCATGGCGGAGAAAATTCCCATAGACAGCCAATGTACCACACCAACGACCAGGGCATCAACACCACTGACCACAGTGGTAGCCAACAACAGCCAGGCGGAAGACGAAGTACCACCAAGCATATTTTGACCCTGCAAAAAGCCTGGCAGAAACACATCACAGAAGAGCAAAGACTCACCATCGGAGACACAGGAAAGAACAATGCTGCCATGGAACCAGAACTGCTAGTCTTCCTGATGTTCATCTACATCATGCTCCACCTGGAACACCAATGCCAACGAAGACGACAACGGTGAGTACAGCTGCCTAGCACACAAGGGAGGGAGGGAGGAAAGCAAGAGTAACACACGCACAACACACACTCACCATACTCACAACCAGCTGTAGACGAAAAACAATGATACACGAGACATGTCAGAATAATGCAAGGACAGCAAGAATACAGTAATGAGCATGTATTGATATAAGCACCTATCAAATGAACCAATTGTATGAAAAAAACAGATATGTACAAATGTACACAAAGGGCCAATGTCGAGTCCAAAGTACTAAAGGCCCACATGGCCACAGGACACAGTCCAAGGCCCAACTCGAATCCTGACTTCATCCGGATAGAACAAGTGGGCAGGCACTTCAGGGAGATGGGGGTGGGGGGCACCACAGACGAATAGGGGAACAAGCCCACGGGTTCTGGAGGGGGCTCCATGCTCATTTCTCTTTGTTGGGGAGTGCAAGGCCACAGTGTCTGGAGTGGGTGACTTTCCCACTGGTTGTGGAGGGGGCTCCGTGCCCATTTCTCTGTGCTGAGGAGTGCAAGGTCACAGTCTCTCAGGTGGGGAACATACCCACTTCTTCTGGAGGGGGCCCCTTGTACAGCAGTCCCTGGAGCGTGGCCCACATGGCTTCTGCTGGTGGTGATGGCTGCACTGTGTCATCTGGAGGTGAGGGCTGCACAGTGTCAGCAGGTGAAGGTGCCTCCTGGACAGCCTCTGCTGGAGGTGAGGGCTGCACTGTGTTGGCAGGTAGAGGTTCCTCCTGGGCAGCCTCTGCTGGAGGTGAGGGCTGCACTTCCTAAGCTGACTGTGAGGGCCCTGTGACCACTGGTGGTGGTGGTGTCACCCTGACAGCCTCTGCTGGAGGTCAGGGCTTCATTGTGTTGGCAGGTGGAGGTGCTTCCTGGAAAGCCTCGGCTGGAGGAGAGGGCTACACCGTGTTGGCCGGTGGACGTGCCTCCTGGGCAGCCTCTGCTGGAGGGGAAGGATGCACTTCCTCAGCTGGCGGTGGTAGCCCCGTGACCACTGTTGGTGCCACCCTGACAGCCTCCGCTGGAGTTGAGGGCTTCTTCCCCTTCATGGCAGGAGGCGTGGGCTCCTTAGCCTTCCTGGCTGGTGGAGTGGGATCCTTCACTGATTTGCCACCATGACTAGGTGATGCCACCACTGTCCATCATGGACTGTTTGGCTGAGGCTCTGGGCTGGGTCGTTGGGACCCTGCTCTTACGGGCAGGACCAGGGGGAGGAGGAGGAGGGAAGAGGTCAAGTTGGGCAAGGAAAAGCTTCTTTGGGATGGTGGAGAAGGGATGGGAGTGGAGGTTGAGGGAGTAGTTGTTGGAGGTGTATGTCTGCTGGACTTGGATGCGGGTGCATGGGCAGTGTGCTGATGTGAGATGGATGGCTGTTGGGTGTGTGAGTGCTTTCATTTGTGTCCTTTGGGGGGGGACAGCCAGAGTGGGAGAGGACACTGGGGACGCGTCCATGGATGCTGTGGAGGTGTCTGCTAGTGAGGTGTGTGTGCTGCTTGGTGTGGTGATCCTGGTGGTGGATGTTGATGCAGTGCATGCAGGTGTGAGTGTGGACGTGACTGTGAGGGAGGTGGAGGTGGAGGAGGAGGAGGGGGAGACTGTGGAGACAGTGGATGTGGTTGTGTCTGCAAATGTCTGGTGTTTGCGTGAGTGCTTGTGGGATAAAGTGTGGTGCCTGTGTTTGACTGTGCCGTTCTTGTGTGTTGTCTTGTGTGCATGCTCTTCTGTATGTGTGCATGAAATGGGTTGGGGTTGAGGAGACTGGGAAGTGGTAGTTGGAGGGGGGATGGTAGGAACAGGGACAATGGCTGCCATCAAAGAGGAGGCCAGAGCCTGAATTAATCTCTGTTGGGGTGCCAATCCACCGTGAATGCCCTCCAGGAATGCATTTAATTGCTGCATCTGGGATGCCAGCCCCTGGATGCCCTACAGAGATGGATCTCAGGAGGTCAATAGCCTCCTCACTCAGGGCAGCCGGGTTCACTGTGCAGGGCCTGAGGTGCCTGAGATGAAGGAAATGCCCACCCTCCTGGGTGAGCGGCCACTGGCAACTCGCTGAGGGGCTACTAGGAGGGCGGTGCTGGAATGCGGGTGGCGGCAGTACCTGCAGCCGGGGTGGTTACAGAGGTGTCCACTATTACCCGGGAGCTTCCATCGGAGGAGGTATCTGAGCCTGTGTTGTCGTCTCCTGTCTCCGCAGTGGTGCTCCCCTCGCTCTCCGTTCCACTGGTTCCCTCAGCGTCAGTGGACTCTGCCTCCAGGGTCCTGTGGGATGCAACTCCCTCTGTCGCCAGTGCCCCTGCTCCTCCACCAGATGATGCTAATGCACACATGAACAGGATGACAGAAGGAGAAAGAGGGGTGAGGGAGAGAAAGGGAGCACTGGGTCAATTACAGCACCAACACCACAGTTGGCATACACAGCACTGTCACACACAGGGATCAGGCTTGAGCACTATGCATTGCACTGCCAGTGATTTGCCTAGATGCCAGGGCAAGATGAGGACCACACACCACCAACTGCACCCTTCCTGGGACCAAAGAAGCCCTGACTGACATGGAATGCTAACAAGCTAGGTTTCCTGCATTTGCCATACACCCTTTACCCTTGAGCTGAATCACGCAGCAATATCTGGCCTGGCCTTAGGGACACCCACTAACTCACACCCACCACCCGGATCCCATGCCACCTGCCAATTCTTGTAGTAATGCCCACTGTACTCACCCCCTTGTGGCTGATGTGATGCCCTCAAGTGCCCATCCATCTCTGGGTAGGCTACCGCCAGTATGAGGGCCATCAGGGGGGTCAGGTTTCGACAGGCACCTGCTGTAGACCCGCAGGGTCCGCACGTCCTTGGCGATGGCACGCCATAATCCCTTCTTTTGATGGGCCCTGACCTGCAGAGGTAATATAGACAGGAGGACACCATTACACATGCAATCCAGCCTGTCACACATATGGCCCACCAATCCCGTTTTCATCACCATTGACACACACACACACATTGGCCGGCACACACCATGTACACCACCACAAGACATTCCCCCCGATGACACAATGCTTGCACCCACATCTCCATGCATCCTTCCCACAAGCATCGTGCCCAAGGTGTACTCTTCTGTTGGTCTGCAGACCCATACAGCAGTCCGTACTGGGGTGGGACCCAATCCACAAAATGCTCCAACTCCTCCAAAGTGAAGGCAGGGGGCCTTTCCCCAGTCACACTGGCCATGGAAGGTTCCAGACATAGGTCACAGCAGCACATGCAGTGTAGGATTTTCTCTTGTTGAAGGTCAGGAAACAAGTGAGGAATCATTGTGCCCAAGAAGTACTCACATGTTGGTCTGGAGGCCCATATAGCAGTCCGTACAGGGGCAGGACTCCATCCACCAAACACTCCAGCTCCTCCGAAGTGAAGGCAGGGGCCCTTTACCTGGTCACATGGGCCATGGAAGGTTCCAGACACAGGTCACAGCAGCACACGCAGTGTAGGTGTTCTCCTGTTGAAGGTCAGGAAACAAGTGAGGAATCAGATAGAAAATGGCAGTCACGTCCATGGCTGTGTACACCCTCACTACCAGCGCAGATCTCCATTGGCCACTGTACTCCATAGAGCCCCATATGATCCAATGAGGAATTGTACGGTGGTGCAAGACCGCCTTCCGCCACAACGCCCAATGTCGGCGGAGTTACCTCACTTCCACCTGTCCCTACATACAGGACAGGCGGTCGCCATTTCATGGTGGCGGACAACGGTCATATCAACCTTAACTGTGTCAAAGCCTAGATGAGCACATACCTCACCATTCCTACTGTCCCATCACATAAATCCACTATGTACACTGATGTTGGGGTTCCATTGTTCAAATTTTGACAGCCTACTCACTCTTGTGTCTCTTAGATACCTATTGCTGCGGATAAATAGGAGGAGGAGACATACCCCCTGTGTACAGACCCCTTGTCGACTTGCACAGACCCCTTGTCGACTTGGCTACACTGGAGGACAGGCATATTTGCTCACCTGTAGACTGGACAGGTCCACAATCACAGAGTGCCAAATTGGAGCCTGACCTGATATCTGCTATCTGTCATCCGACTGGGATTCCCCCCTCTTGTGCAAGTGCTATCAGTGCTCCATTTCCTGGTAACTGGTTCTTTCCAAGTGACAGTGGGCTTGGCAGCAGGAATGTCACAGCCAATGTTCTCAATCTTGCTGGAAAGAGTTTTGTCTGCCCTGGTGAAACACATGTGAGCTACATAGCTTTCCCCCAGGTGGAAGAACTGGCCACTGTGATGGCCGGATTCTATGCAATGGGACATATACCCAATATTGTTGGGGCCATTGACGGTATACATATTGCGTTAGGCCCACCCCACCAGAATGAACAGGTGTTCCGGAACCGGAAGAGTTTCCACTCACAGAATGTGCAAATGGTGTGCCTGGCGGACCTGTACCTCTCCCACGTCAATGCTAAGTATCCTGGGTCGGTGCATGAGCTGAGGAATAGCAGCATCCCAAATGTGATGGCCCAACTACAGAGGCACAGGGTGTGGCTAATAGGTGATCCATGGTCCCCACCCACTATATGTTTGTGTATGCCTTCAGGTGTCATTCTCAAATCATTGTTTGAGGCTAAATGTTGTCCCTCTATACTTGCAGGTGACTCTGGCTTCCCAAACCTATTGTGGCTGCTGACCCCTGTGAGGAATGTCAGGGCAGGGGCTGAGGAACGTTATAATGAGGCACATGGGTGAACCAGAAGGATCATCGAGAGGACCTTCGAGCTCCTGAAGGCCAGGTTCAGGTGCCTCCATCTGACAGGTGGATCCCTGTGCTATTCACCCAGGAAGGTCAGCCAGATAGTAGTGGCATGCTGCATGTTGCACAACCTGGCCCTCAAACAGCATGTACCTTTTCTGCAGGAGGAGGAGACTGGAGATGCCCCTGTGGCAGCAGTGGACCCTGAGGACAGTGAGGATGAGGAGGCAGGGGATGAGGATGACCACAACCAAACATCAGTTATATGTCAATACTTCCAATGACACACAGGTGAGACAATGCAACTGACCATTCCTCTGACTATTGATGTTTTCTGTGTGGCTGTAGCACGATGGCATTAACTTTCATTGCATCTCAACTTACTGTCACCTATGGCTTATCATTTTACAGATGTTGGTGAGATAACAACTGTGTACTGATGTGATGACTACAGACAGCTACAGGTCATTATTTTTATGCTTTCACAGTGTTCAGATCATTTGCACTAGATGTGACTGTTTCCATAAGTGCACATTTTCAACACAGAAAATACTAGTTTTCAAGTTGTGTTCAAGGTTTTTTTTTGCAGTGCTATGAAATTGAGGGAAAAGTGCAATGGAATGGGGTGATGATGGAGGAAAATCCAGGGTATTGTTCCAGTCTTTTTGTAGCACCGGTGCAGTGTCCAAGGGGCCATAGGAAGGGGAGGAAAGGCAATTCAAAGTGGACAAGGTGACAGTGTGGGACATATGGGGGACAATCAGGTGAGTCTCATTTCCTAGTGGTGGTCTTGGCAAGTGTCTCTGGCTTCTGTCTGGGTCACGGGGATCGTTTGTGGGGTGGTTCACCTTCTAGAGGGGGAGGGGTACTGGTGGCCTGTGGGTCCTGTGGCGGGGCCTCCTGCCCACTAGCTGCAGCAGATGTGGTGGGCTGGTCAATGGACTGGCTAGTGGTAGGGGCCCGCTGGGGTGCTGTTGCTTCCCTCATGATGTTGCCCATGTCTGCCAGCACCCCTGCTATAGAGATCAAGGTGGTGTTGATTGCCTGCAAGTGCTCCCTGAACCCCGGATACTGTTCCTCCTGCAGCTGCCTGTTCTCTTGCACGTTGTCAAGGATCTGGCCCATTGTGTCCTGGGAATGTTGGTAGGCTCCCAGGATCTAAGTGAGTACCTCCTGGAGAGTCATTTCCCTGCTCCTGTCCTCCCCCTGGCACACAGCGGTCCTCCCAGTGTTCCTGTTGGCCTGTGCCTCTGTCCCCTGAACGGTGTGCCCACTGCCACTGATCCCAGCTCCCTGATTGTCTTGGAGGCAAGGTGTGGCCTGTGGTCCCTGTACAGGTGGGCACACTGCTGATTGACGTGTCATGGGGACGGAGGTATGGGTATGCTGGGTGGGTGCTGTGGTGTTGGATACTGATGGACGAGGCTCCGTGGTGGACTGTGAGTGGGCTTGGGTGACAGACTGTCCAGTGGTCCTTGATGGGCCAGGTTGTTGGTCCAGATCCTGAAGTCCAGAGTTACTTTAATCACTGGGGGCATCTTCTGTTGGGGGACTGGAAATTCGTGGCACCTCCTCTATGCTGGAATTGGCTGGGGCACCTGTGGGAATGTAAGTGATGTATTATGCTTCATATCTGTGGCATATTGTACATCCCTGGCTTCCCCTCTATTGTAGCTATTGCCCTGCCACCTTTGTTTGTGTATGGTGATGTTTTGTGGGATTGTTAGTTTCCCTATGCTGTACATGCTTTAGTGATTGGTGTCGCTGCAGGGCTGGGAGGGCTGCCCATGCATTGGTATAGCATGCAGGGCTAATCATTGGGGTTAGTCATATGTGTAGGTGCAGTATGTGTGATGTAGTGGAGTGATGGGAGTGAGGGTGAGGGGGTGAGATGGCATGCAGGTATGGGGGGTGATAAGTGATAAATGTTGACTTACCAGTGTCAGTCCTCCGGCTAATCCAGCGAGTCACTCAGGATGCAGTAATGCCAAGACTTGCTCCTCCCATGTGTGAGCTGTGGGTGAGGAGGTGGGGGTCCACCGCCAGTCCTCTGTATGCTGAGCTGGTGCCTTGATGCCACAGAACGTACCTTCCCCTTAAGGTCGTTCCACTTCCTCCTGATGTTGTCCCTTGTTCTTGGGTGCTGTCCCATGGCGTTGACTCTGTTGGCAATTCTCTGCCATAGCTCCATCTTCCTGGCAATGGAGATTTGCTGTACCTGTGCTCCAAATAGCTGTGGCTCTACCCTGACAACTTCCTCCACCATAACCCTTAACTCCTCATCAGTGAAACGGGGGTGCCTGTGGGGGTGTAGTGTGGTTAGTTTTACGTATACTTTGCACATTAGCTTCAGGCTTTAGGCCTTCGTGCACTTTGCCCTGAATGTATTTTATTCATTTGCTGACAGCTTAGAGCCTCTGTGCACTTTGCTCTAAATGCTTTTTATTAGGCTTCGTACTGTTATTTATCAAATAGCCAGTTCTACGGTGTTGTTTTTTATTCATATCACACTGTTTTGCCTACTTCAGCACTGGAGTTCTTCATAACATATTCACTCTGTTCTTCAGTCAAGGAAACAGTCTGGTACATTGCCGATAGACGTGGTAGGAGTTTAGATTTGGCATTCCTGCGTAGGGACATTTTGTGATCACGATGACATGTTAGTTATAAAATCACTTCCTTGTCCCAATACATGCAAGAGGGAGATTCCGACCAGAGATCCACAGCTAGACGCTGACTGCCTCGTTGCAGATGCTGAACCAGATCACAGGCCTTTGCTCAGGTATGAGGGCTTATGTCTCCCCGGTGATTCGGAAAGGCAAGCTAGAAGCTTAACATGCTTTGCTCTAAATAGAAAAAGCAAAGGGAGAGTAGAAACTGTTAGGCACTATGATAGCTTTGTTCTTATGTTTTACTCTCCTGGGGACTATTTCAATCCTACTGTGTTGTATTGTTTTGGTTATTGCGGCTCACGCCTTATTATCTAAAATACAGTCGTTTTATTAAAACATTATATAAAACTTATACTGTCTTTGTCATTTGTATATGAGATCATATTGTAAATGAGAGAGTTGGTTTGGATCTGAGTGACCACGACTTCCCTGAGAAGTTCCAAAGATGTCATGCGCTCGGCTGCCTAATCATTTCTTCCCCGTGGGAGAAATGAGGCACTGCTAGTTAGCCGGAGCAAAAACCGGATTTAGGGTAACAGAGTTCCTTACACGTGGGTCAGACTCAGTCCCCCACACCGTTATCGATCCTGCTGCCTAGAAATCCAGTAGTCTCATTTAGGATAATGAGAGCCCACGCGACATGGCGCCGCCAACGATTGGTCTGGCTCTAATGTTTGGGTCCGACTGACTCTCTCGGTCTCATATATATTTTGACTCCTCGGTTCCGTACGCGGAGACGTCCGTGGGGCTGAGGGTTTCCGCCACCACGGGATAGGTACGTCCTCTTGCTTAGTGGTTGGTTGTTCAAGCTTGAACTTTGAAAGGAAAAACCCGATATTGGTGTGCCTTCTCTGACCTAGGGCTGTTTTTTACAAATGGCGTATCCTAATGTAGTGAATATAGCAATCAATATGCATCACCCGCTCACAGGACATCTGATAGCACATGGACTAACAGTCCAGGGGGGTCCAGTCACTTTTGTGGTGGACGCCCATGCAGCCTATAGGACAGAACTTTTTTATTCTTGGGTCGCATTTCCAGCAGTAGATGGGGGTACAAATACTTTTCACGAATACACTGTTGCGAATGCCCCTGGACAATACAGGGCTTATGCATATTTAGAGATACCTCTATCTTATCAAGAACACCATAATTGGCTTGATGGTGCACTCCCACATACAGTAGCACAAGTGAGGTTAGGTCCGTTGAGTAATGATGGTCCGACCTGGCCTTTATTGACTACTTACACACCATATCCTGCGGTTGCAAATTTGGGAGTGGCTGATGTGCGTCGTTTATATATAGACTTAGCTACAACATACAGAACACTGGTTCAGTTTGTGATGCAGACATTAAATACTAATGCAGCGCGTGCTGCTCCGGTGCACCCACAGGCAGTGGTTCTGGGAATCAATCCGGCCACTGTACAGTCAGTTTTGGGTAAAGTACCGGCTAAACGTGAGGAAACTCCATTTTGGCTGGCGCAAAAAATTAATACGCTGGAAGCAGTACTTCCCCATACGGGACCTCAGGATAAACATAGAATTTGGACGATGTGTTGGCCGTATGGGATGGTTCCTCCGGTGGACCTTTTTAATACCTGGGGCACGGTGTTTGCCGCGCTCTACACTACAGCACACGGTACGCCGACTTTAGCTAATTTACCGGAAGTGCTTAAACAAATTCAAGATGAATATGGGGCTGCCCCTGACTTAGATTTGGGCATGCAGTTAATGGGCAATTTTGCCGCAGTTTCTTCTATTATTTTGAGTAATCTCAAGGGAGAGGCAGTAGCACTAGCCGTGCAAATGCGTCTTCGGGATGTTCCGCAGATTAATCAAGAGCGGGAACTTCCGCGAATAATAGCTGAGACATATTCAAATATTGGTTGCGATAGCCTAGGGGCTAGACCGCAGAAACCCCAATTGCAGGGTAAAAATAATAAAGATAATGCTAAGCAACAGCAACCTGAGGGTACAAAAAAGCGCTGGGAAAAGAAACAGCAAACACCTAAAAAAGATGGGGGACAGTCTCCGCAACCGGAGACCCCGCAGAATAGGTATAATCTCAGGAATAGGGATAATTTGAAGACGCCTTATAGATATCAATATACTGATACACACCAATCTCGTTCCTTTCAGGACTCCTCAGAGAAGAGAAGTGAGAGAGGTGGGCGGTCAGAGCGGAGGACGGAGTACGTGAAACCGAGACAGGATTCACAACGTTCCCGTCCTCCCAGTGTTCCTGTTGGCCTGTGCCTCTGTCCCCTGAACAGTGTGCCCACTGCCACTGATCCCAGCTCCCTGATTGTCTTGCAGGCAAGGTGTGGCCTGTGGTCCCTGTACAGGTGGGCACACTGCTGATTGACGTGTCATGGGGACGGAGGTTTGGGTATGCTGGGTGGGTGCTGTGGTGTTGGATACTGATGGACGAGGATCCGTGGTGGACTGTGAGTGGGCTTGGGTGACAGCCTGTCCAGTGGTCCTTGATGGGCCAGGTTGTTGGTCCAGATCCTGAAGTCCAGAGTTACTGTAATCACTGGGGGCATCTTCTGTTGGGGGACTGGATATTCGTGGCACCTCCTCTATGCTGGGATTGGCTGGGGCACCTGTGGGGATGTAAGTGATGTATTATGCTTCATATCTGTGGCATATTGTACATCCCTGGCTTCCCCTCTATTGTTGTTATTGCCCTGCCACCTTTGTTTGTGTATGGTGATGTTTTGTGGGATTGTTAGTTTCCCTATGCTGTACATGCTTTAGTGATTGGTGTCGCTGCAGGGCTGGGAGGGCTGCCCATGCATTGGTATAGCATGCAGGGCTAATCATTGGGGTTAGTCATATGTGTAGGTGCAGTATGTGTGATGTAGTGGAGTGATGGGAGTGAGGGTGAGGGTGAGGGGGTGAGGTGGCATGCAGGTATGGGGGGTGATAAGTGATAAATGTTGACTTACCAGTGTCAGTCCTCCGGCTACTCCAGCGAGTCACTCAGGATGCAGTAATGCCAAGACTTGCTCCTCCCATGTGTGAGCTGTGGGTGAGGAGGTGGGGGTCCACCGCCAGTCCTCTGTATGCTGAGCTGGTGCCTTGATGCCACAGAACGTACCTTCCCCTTAAGGTCGTTCCACTTCCTCCTGAGGTTGTCCCTTGTTCTTGGGTGCTGTCCCATGGCGTTGACTCTGTCGGCAATTCTCCGCCATAGCTCCATCTTCCTGGCAATGGAGATTTGCTGTACCTGTGCTCCAAATAGCTGTGGCTCTACCCTGACAACTTCCTCCACCATAACCCTTAACTCCTCATCAGTGAAACGGGGGTGCCTGTGGGGGTATAGTGTGGTTAGTTTTACGTATACTTTGCGCATTAGCTTCAGGCTTTAGGCCTTCGTGCACTTTGCCCTGAATGTATTTTATTCATTTGCTGACAGCTTAGAGCCTCTGTGCACTTTGCTCTAAATGCTTTTTATTAGGCTTCGTACTGTTATTTTTCAAATAGCCAGTTCTACGGTGTTGTTTTTTATTCATATCACACTGTTTTGCCTACTTCAGCACTGGAGTTCTTCATAACATATTCACTCTGTTCTTCAGTCAAGGATACAGTCTGGTACATTGCCGATAGACGTGGTAGGAGTTTAGATTTGGCATTCCTGCGTAGGGACATTTTGTGATCACGATGACATGTTAGTTATAAAATCACTTCCTTGTCCTAATACATGCAAGAGGGAGATTCCGACCAGAGATCCACAGCTAGACGCTGACTGCCTCGTTGCAGATGCTGAACCAGATCACAGGCCTTTGCTCAGGTATGAGGGCTTATGTCTCCCCGGTGATTCGGAAAGGCAAGCTAGAAGCTTAACATGCTTTGCTCTAAATAGAACAAGCAGAGGGAGAGTAGAAACTGTTAGGCACTATGATAGCTTTGTTCTTATGTTTTACTCTCCTGGTGACTATTTCAATCCTACTGTGTTGTATTGTTCTGGTTATTGAGGCTCACGCCTTATTATCTAAAATACAGTTGTTTTATTAACACATTATATAAAACTTATACTGTCTTTGTCATTTGTATATGAGATCATATTGTAAATGAGAGAGTTGGTTTGGATCTGAGTGACCACGACTTCCCTGAGAAGTTCCAAAGATGTCATGCGCTCGGCTGCCTAATCATTTCTTCCCCGTGGGAGAAATGAGGCACTGCTAGTTAGCCGGAGCAAAAACCGGATTTAGGGTAACAGAGTTCCTTACACGTGGGTCAGACTCAGTCCCCCACACCGTTATCGATCCTGCTGCCTAGAAATCCAGTAGTCTCATTTAGGATAATGAGAGCCCACGCGACATGGCGCCGCCAACGATTGGTCTGGCTCTAATGTTTGGGTCCGACTGACTCTCTCGGTCTCATATATATTTTGACTCCTTGGTTCCGTACGCGGAGACGTCCGTGGGGCTGAGGGTTTCCGCCACCACGGGATAGGTACGTCCTCTTGCTTAGTGGTTGGTTGTTCAAGCTTGAACTTTGAAAGGAAAAACCCCGATATTGGTGTGCCTTCTCTGACCTAGGGCTGTTGTTTACAAATGGCGAATCCTAATGTAGTGAATATAGCAATCAATATGCATCACCCGCTCACAGGACATCTGATAGCACATGGACTAACAGTCCAGGGGGGTCCAGTCACTTTTGTGGTGGACGCCCATGCAGCCTATAGGACAGAACTTTTTTATTCTTGGGTCGCATTTCCAGCAGTAGATGGGGGTACAAATACTTTTCACGAATACACTGTTGCGAATGCCCCTGGACAATACAGGGCTTATGCATATTTAGAGATACCTCTATCTTATCAAGAACACCATCATTGGCTTGATGGTGCACTCCCACATACAGTAGCACAAGTGAGGTTAGGTCCGTTGAGTAATGATGGTCCGACCTGGCCTTTATTGGCTACTTACACACCATATCCTGCGGTTGCAAATTTGGCAGTGGCTGATGTGCGTCGTTTATATATAGACTTAGCTACAACATACAGAAGACTGGTTCAGTTTGTGATGCAGACATTAAATACTAATGCAGCGCGTGCTGCTCCGGTGCACCCACAGGCAGTGGTTCTGGGAATCAATCCGGCCACTGTACACTCAGTTATGGGTAAAGTACCGGCTAAACGTGAGGAAACTCCATTTTGGCTGGCGCAAAAAATTAATGCGCTGGAAGCAGTATTTCCCCATACGGGACCTCAGGATAAACATAGAATTTTGACGATGTGTTTGCCGTATGGGATGGTTCCTCCGGTGGACCTTTGTAATACCTGGGGCACGGTGTTTGCCGCACTCTACACTACAGCACACGGTACGCCGACTTTAGCTAATTTACCGGAAGTGCTTAAACAAATTCAAGATGAATATGGGGCTGCCCCTGCCTTAGATTTGGGCATTCAGTTAATGGGCAATTTTGCCGCAGTTTCTTCTATTATTTTGAGTAATCTCAAGGGAGAGGCAGTAGCACTAGCCGTGCGAATGCGTCTTCGGGATGTTCCGCAGATTAATCAAGAGCGGGAACTTCCGCGAATAATAGCTGAGACATATTCAAGTATTGGTCGCGATAGCCTAGGGGCTAGACCGCAGAAACCCCAATTGCAGGGTAAAAATAATAAAGATAATGCTAAGCAACAGCAACCTGAGGGTACAAAAAAGCGCTGGGAAAAGAAACAGCAAACACCTAAAAAAGATGGGGGACAGTCTCCGCAACCGGAGACCCCGCAGAATAGGTATAATCTCAGGAATAGGGATAATTTGAAGACGCCTGATAGATATCAATATACTGATACACACCAATCTCGTTCCTTTCAGGACTCCTCAGAGAAGAGAAGTGAGAGAGGTGGGCGGTCAGAGCGGAGGACGGAGTACGTGAAACCGAGACAGGATTCACAATGTTCCCGTCCTCCCAGTGTTCCTGTTGGCCTGTGCCTCTGTCCCCTGAACGGTGTGCCCACTGCCACTGATCCCAGCTCCCTGATTGTCTTGCAGGCAAGGTGTGGCATGTGGTCCCTGTACAGGTGGGCACACTGCTGATTGACGTGTCATGGGGACGGAGGTTTGGGTATGCTGGGTGGGTGCTGTGGTGTTGGATACTGATGGACGAGGCTCCGTGGTGGACTGTGAGTGGGCTTGGGTGACAGACTGTCCAGTGGTCCTTGATGGGCCAGGTTGTTGGTCCAGATCCTGAAGTCCAGAGTTACTGTAATCACTGGGGGCATCTTCTGTTGGGGGACTGGATATTCGTGGCACCTCCTCTATGCTGGGATTGGCTGGGGCACCTGTGGGGATGTAAGTGATGTATTATGCTTCATATCTGTGGCATATTGTACATCCCTGGCTTCCCCTCTATTGTTGTTATTGCCCTGCCACCTTTGTTTGTGTATGGTGATGTTTTGTGGGATTGTTAGTTTCCCTATGCTGTACATGCTTTAGTGATTGGTGTCGCTGCAGGGCTGGGAGGGCTGCCCATGCATTGGTATAGCATGCAGGGCTAATCATTGGGGTTAGTCATATGTGTAGGTGCAGTATGTGTGATGTAGTGGAGTGATGGGAGTGAGGGTGAGGGTGAGGGGGTGAGGTGGCATGCAGGTATGGGGGGTGATAAGTGATAAATGTTGACTTACCAGTGTCAGTCCTCCGGCTACTCCAGCGAGTCATTCAGGATGCAGTAATGCCAAGACTTGCTCCTCCCATGTGTGAGCTGTGGGTGAGGAGGTGGGGGTCCACCGCCAGTCCTCTGTATGCTGAGCTGGTGCCTTGATGCCACAGAACGTACCTTCCCCTTAAGGTCGTTCCACTTCCTCCTGATGTTGTCCCTTGTTCTTGGGTGCTGTCCCATGGCGTTGACTCTGTTGGCAATTCTCTGCCATAGCTCCATCTTCCTGGCAATGGAGATTTGCTGTACCTGTGCTCCAAATAGCTGTGTCTCTACCCTGACAACTTCCTCCACCATAACCCTTAACTCCTCATCAGTGAAACGGGGGTGCCTGTGGGGGTGTAGTGTGGTTAGTTTTACGTATACTTTGCACATTAGCTTCAGGCTTTAGGCCTTCGTGCACTTTGCCCTGAATGTATTTTATTCATTTGCTGACAGCTTAGAGCCTCTGTGCACTTTGCTCTAAATGCTTTTTATTAGGCTTCGTACTGTTATTTTTCAAATAGCCAGTTCTACGGTGTTGTTTTTTATTCATATCACACTGTTTTGCCTACTTCAGCACTGGAGTTCTTCATAACATATTCACTCTGTTCTTCAGTCAAGGATACAGTCTGGTACATTGCCGATAGACGTGGTAGGAGTTTAGATTTGGCATTCCTGCGTAGGGACATTTTGTGATCACGATGACATGTTAGTTATAAAATCACTTCCTTGTCCTAATACATGCAAGAGGGAGATTCCGACCAGAGATCCACAGCTAGACGCTGACTGCCTCGTTGCAGATGCTGAACCAGATCACAGGCCTTTGCTCAGGTATGAGGGCTTATGTCTCCCCGGTGATTCGGAAAGGCAAGCTAGAAGCTTAACATGCTTTGCTCTAAATAGAACAAGCAGAGGGAGAGTAGAAACTGTTAGGCACTATGATAGCTTTGTTCTTATGTTTTACTCTCCTGGTGACTATTTCAATCCTACTGTGTTGTATTGTTCTGGTTATTGAGGCTCACGCCTTATTATCTAAAATACAGTTGTTTTATTAACACATTATATAAAACTTATACTGTCTTTGTCATTTGTATATGAGATCATATTGTAAATGAGAGAGTTGGTTTGGATCTGAGTGACCACGACTTCCCTGAGAAGTTCCAAAGATGTCATGCGCTCGGCTGCCTAATCATTTCTTCCCCGTGGGAGAAATGAGGCACTGCTAGTTAGCCGGAGCAAAAACCGGATTTAGGGTAACAGAGTTCCTTACACGTGGGTCAGACTCAGTCCCCCACACCGTTATCGATCCTGCTGCCTAGAAATCCAGTAGTCTCATTTAGGATAATGAGAGCCCACGCGACATGGCGCCGCCAACGATTGGTCTGGCTCTAATGTTTGGGTCCGACTGACTCTCTCGGTCTCATATATATTTTGACTCCTTGGTTCCGTACGCGGAGACGTCCGTGGGGCTGAGGGTTTCCGCCACCACGGGATAGGTACGTCCTCTTGCTTAGTGGTTGGTTGTTCAAGCTTGAACTTTGAAAGGAAAAACCCCGATATTGGTGTGCCTTCTCTGACCTAGGGCTGTTGTTTACAAATGGCGAATCCTAATGTAGTGAATATAGCAATCAATATGCATCACCCGCTCACAGGACATCTGATAGCACATGGACTAACAGTCCAGGGGGGTCCAGTCACTTTTGTGGTGGACGCCCATGCAGCCTATAGGACAGAACTTTTTTATTCTTGGGTCGCATTTCCAGCAGTAGATGGGGGTACAAATACTTTTCACGAATACACTGTTGCGAATGCCCCTGGACAATACAGGGCTTATGCATATTTAGAGATACCTCTATCTTATCAAGAACACCATCATTGGCTTGATGGTGCACTCCCACATACAGTAGCACAAGTGAGGTTAGGTCCGTTGAGTAATGATGGTCCGACCTGGCCTTTATTGGCTACTTACACACCATATCCTGCGGTTGCAAATTTGGCAGTGGCTGATGTGCGTCGTTTATATATAGACTTAGCTACAACATACAGAAGACTGGTTCAGTTTGTGATGCAGACATTAAATACTAATGCAGCGCGTGCTGCTCCGGTGCACCCACAGGCAGTGGTTCTGGGAATCAATCCGGCCACTGTACACTCAGTTATGGGTAAAGTACCGGCTAAACGTGAGGAAACTCCATTTTGGCTGGCGCAAAAAATTAATGCGCTGGAAGCAGTATTTCCCCATACGGGACCTCAGGATAAACATAGAATTTTGACGATGTGTTTGCCGTATGGGATGGTTCCTCCGGTGGACCTTTGTAATACCTGGGGCACGGTGTTTGCCGCACTCTACACTACAGCACACGGTACGCCGACTTTAGCTAATTTACCGGAAGTGCTTAAACAAATTCAAGATGAATATGGGGCTGCCCCTGCCTTAGATTTGGGCATTCAGTTAATGGGCAATTTTGCCGCAGTTTCTTCTATTATTTTGAGTAATCTCAAGGGAGAGGCAGTAGCACTAGCCGTGCGAATGCGTCTTCGGGATGTTCCGCAGATTAATCAAGAGCGGGAACTTCCGCGAATAATAGCTGAGACATATTCAAGTATTGGTCGCGATAGCCTAGGGGCTAGACCGCAGAAACCCCAATTGCAGGGTAAAAATAATAAAGATAATGCTAAGCAACAGCAACCTGAGGGTACAAAAAAGCGCTGGGAAAAGAAACAGCAAACACCTAAAAAAGATGGGGGACAGTCTCCGCAACCGGAGACCCCGCAGAATAGGTATAATCTCAGGAATAGGGATAATTTGAAGACGCCTGATAGATATCAATATACTGATACACACCAATCTCGTTCCTTTCAGGACTCCTCAGAGAAGAGAAGTGAGAGAGGTGGGCGGTCAGAGCGGAGGACGGAGTACGTGAAACCGAGACAGGATTCACAATGTTCCCGTCCTCCCAGTGTTCCTGTTGGCCTGTGCCTCTGTCCCCTGAACGGTGTGCCCACTGCCACTGATCCCAGCTCCCTGATTGTCTTGCAGGCAAGGTGTGGCATGTGGTCCCTGTACAGGTGGGCACACTGCTGATTGACGTGTCATGGGGACGGAGGTTTGGGTATGCTGGGTGGGTGCTGTGGTGTTGGATACTGATGGACGAGGCTCCGTGGTGGACTGTGAGTGGGCTTGGGTGACAGACTGTCCAGTGGTCCTTGATGGGCCAGGTTGTTGGTCCAGATCCTGAAGTCCAGAGTTACTGTAATCACTGGGGGCATCTTCTGTTGGGGGACTGGATATTCGTGGCACCTCCTCTATGCTGGGATTGGCTGGGGCACCTGTGGGGATGTAAGTGATGTATTATGCTTCATATCTGTGGCATATTGTACATCCCTGGCTTCCCCTCTATTGTTGTTATTGCCCTGCCACCTTTGTTTGTGTATGGTGATGTTTTGTGGGATTGTTAGTTTCCCTATGCTGTACATGCTTTAGTGATTGGTGTCGCTGCAGGGCTGGGAGGGCTGCCCATGCATTGGTATAGCATGCAGGGCTAATCATTGGGGTTAGTCATATGTGTAGGTGCAGTATGTGTGATGTAGTGGAGTGATGGGAGTGAGGGTGAGGGTGAGGGGGTGAGGTGGCATGCAGGTATGGGGGGTGATAAGTGATAAATGTTGACTTACCAGTGTCAGTCCTCCGGCTACTCCAGCGAGTCATTCAGGATGCAGTAATGCCAAGACTTGCTCCTCCCATGTGTGAGCTGTGGGTGAGGAGGTGGGGGTCCACCGCCAGTCCTCTGTATGCTGAGCTGGTGCCTTGATGCCACAGAACGTACCTTCCCCTTAAGGTCGTTCCACTTCCTCCTGATGTTGTCCCTTGTTCTTGGGTGCTGTCCCATGGCGTTGACTCTGTTGGCAATTCTCTGCCATAGCTCCATCTTCCTGGCAATGGAGATTTGCTGTACCTGTGCTCCAAATAGCTGTGTCTCTACCCTGACAACTTCCTCCACCATAACCCTTAACTCCTCATCAGTGAAACGGGGGTGCCTGTGGGGGTGTAGTGTGGTTAGTTTTACGTATACTTTGCACATTAGCTTCAGGCTTTAGGCCTTCGTGCACTTTGCCCTGAATGTATTTTATTCATTTGCTGACAGCTTAGAGCCTCTGTGCACTTTGCTCTAAATGCTTTTTATTAGGCTTCGTACTGTTATTTATCAAATAGCCAGTTCTACGGTGTTGTTTTTTATTCATATCACACTGTTTTGCCTACTTCAGCACTGGAGTTCTTCATAACATATTCACTCTGTTCTTCAGTCAAGGAAACAGTCTAGTACATTGCCGATAGACGTGGTAGGAGTTTAGATTTGGCATTCCTGCGTAGGGACATTTTGTGATCACGATGACATGTTAGTTATAAAATCACTTCCTTGTCCCAATACATGCAAGAGGGAGATTCCGACCAGAGATCCACAGCTAGACGCTGACTGCCTTGTTGCAGATGCTGAACCAGATCACAGGCCTTTGCTCAGGTATGAGGGCTTATGTCTCCCCGGTGATTCGGAAAGGCAAGCTAGAAGCTTAACATGCTTTGCTCTAAATAGAACAAGCAAAGGGAGAGTAGAAACTGTTAGGCACTATGATAGCTTTGTTCTTATGTTTTACTCTCCTGGTGACTATTTCAATCCTACTGTGTTGTATTGTTCTGGTTATTGCGGCTCACGCCTTATTATCTAAAATACAGTCGTTTTATTAAAACATTATATAAAACTTATACTGTCTTTGTCATTTGTATATGAGATCATATTGTAAATGAGAGAGTTGGTTTGGATCTGAGTGACCACGACTTCCCTGAGAAGTTCCAAAGATGTCATGCGCTCGGCTGCCTAATCATTTCTTCCCCGTGGGAGAAATGAGGCACTGCTAGTTAGCCGGAGCAAAAACCGGATTTAGGGTAACAGAGTTCCTTACACGTGGGTCAGACTCAGTCCCCCACACCGTTATCGATCCTGCTGCCTAGAAATCCAGTAGTCTCATTTAGGATAATGAGAGCCCACGCGACATGGCGCCGCCAACGATTGGTCTGGCTCTAATGTTTGGGTCCGACTGACTCTCTCGGTCTCATATATATTTTGACTCCTTGGTTCCGTACGCGGAGACGTCCGTGGGGCTGAGGGTTTCCGCCACCACGGGATAGGTACGTCCTCTTGCTTAGTGGTTGGTTGTTCAAGCTTGAACTTTGAAAGGAAAAACCCGATATTGGTGTGCCTTCTCTGACCTAGGGCTGTTTTTTACAAATGGCGAATCCTAATGTAGTGAATATAGCAATCAATATGCATCACCCGCTCACAGGACATCTGATAGCACATGGACTAACAGTCCAGGGGGGTCCAGTCACTTTTGTGGTGGACGCCCATGCAGCCTATAGGACAGAACTTTTTTATTCTTGGGTCGCATTTCCAGCAGTAGATGGGGGTACAAATACTTTTCACAAATACACTGTTGCGAATGCCCCTGGACAATACAGGGCTTATGCATATTTAGAGATACCTCTATCTTATCAAGAACACCATAATTGGCTTGATGGTGCACTCCCACATACAGTAGCACAAGTGAGGTTAGGTCCGTTGAGTAATGATGGTCCGACCTGGCCTTTATTGGCTACTTACACACCATATCCTGCGGTTGCAAATTTGGGAGTGGCTGATGTGCGTCGTTTATATATAGACTTAGCTACAACATACAGAAGACTGGTTCAGTTTGTGATGCAGACATTAAATACTAATGCAGCGCGTGCTGCTCCGGCGCACCCACAGGCAGTGGTTCTGGGAATCAATCCGGCCACTGTACACTCAGTTATGGGTAAAGTACCGGCTAAACGTGAGGAAACTCCATTTTGGCTGGCGCAAAAAATTAATGCGCTGGAAGCAGTATTTCCCCATACGGGACCTCAGGATAAACATAGAATTTTGACGATGTGTTTGCCGTATGGGATGGTTCCTCCGGTGGACCTTTGTAATACCTGGGGCACGGTGTTTGCCGCACTCTACACTACAGCACACGGTACGCCGACTTTAGCTAATTTACCGGAAGTGCTTAAACAAATTCAAGATGAATATGGGGCTGCCCCTGCCTTAGATCTGGGCATTCAGTTAATGGGCAATTTTGCCGCAGTTTCTTCTATTATTTTGAGTAATCTCAAGGGAGAGGCAGTAGCACTAGCCGTGCGAATGCGTCTTCGGGATGTTCCGCAGATTAATCAAGAGCGGGAACTTCCGCGAATAATAGCTGAGACATATTCAAGTATTGGTCGCGATAGCCTAGGGGCTAGACCGCAGAAACCCCAATTGCAGGGTAAAAATAATAAAGATAATGCTAAGCAACAGCAACCTGAGGGTACAAAAAAGCGCTGGGAAAAGAAACAGCAAACACCTAAAAAAGATGGGGGACAGTCTCCGCAACCGGAGACCCCGCAGAATAGGTATAATCTCAGGAATAGTGATAATTTGAAGACGCCTGATAGATATCAATATACTGATACACACCAATCTCGTTCCTTTCAGGACTCCTCAGAGAAGAGAAGTGAGAGAGGTGGGCGGTCAGAGCGGAGGACGGAGTACGTGAAACCGAGACAGGATTCACAACGTTCCCGTCCTCCCAGTGTTCCTGTTGGCCTGTGCCTCTGTCCCCTGAACGGTGTGCCCACTGCCACTGATCCCAGCTCCCTGATTGTCTTGCAGGCAAGGTGTGGCATGTGGTCCCTGTACAGGTGGGCACACTGCTGATTGACGTGTCATGGGGACGGAGGTTTGGGTATGCTGGGTGGGTGCTGTGGTGTTGGATACTGATGGACGAGGCTCCGTGGTGGACTGTGAGTGGGCTTGGGTGACAGACTGTCCAGTGGTCCTTGATGGGCCAGGTTGTTGGTCCAGATCCTGAAGTCCAGAGTTACTGTAATCACTGGGGGCATCTTCTGTTGGGGGACTGGATATTCGTGGCACCTCCTCTATGCTGGGATTGGCTGGGGCACCTGTGGGGATGTAAGTGATGTATTATGCTTCATATCTGTGGCATATTGTACATCCCTGGCTTCCCCTCTATTGTTGTTATTGCCCTGCCACCTTTGTTTGTGTATGGTGATGTTTTGTGGGATTGTTAGTTTCCCTATGCTGTACATGCTTTAGTGATTGGTGTCGCTGCAGGGCTGGGAGGGCTGCCCATGCATTGGTATAGCATGCAGGGCTAATCATTGGGGTTAGTCATATGTGTAGGTGCAGTATGTGTGATGTAGTGGAGTGATGGGAGTGAGGGAGAGGGGGTGAGATGGCATGCAGGTATGGGGGGTGATAAGTGATAAATGTTGACTTACCAGTGTCAGTCCTCCGGCTACTCCAGCGAGTCACTCAGGATGCAGTAATGCCAAGACTTGCTCCTCCCATGTGTGAGCTGTGGGTGAGGAGGTGGGGGTCCACCGTCAGTCCTCTGTATGCTGAGCTGGTGCCTTGATGCCACAGAACGTACCTTCCCCTTAAGGTCGTTCCACTTCCTCCTGATGTTGTCCCTTGTTCTTGGGTGCTGTCCCATGGCGTTGACTCTGTCGGCAATTCTCCGCCATAGCTCCATCTTCCTGGCAATGGAGATTTGCTGTACCTGTGCTCCAAATAGCTGTGGCTCTACCCTGACAACTTCCTCCACCATAACCCTTAACTCCTCATCAGTGAAACGGGGGTGCCTGTGGGGGTGTAGTGTGGTTAGTTTTACGTATACTTTGCGCATTAGCTTCAGGCTTTAGGCCTTCGTGCACTTTGCCCTGAAAGTATTTTATTCATTTGCTGACAGCTTAGAGCCTCTGTGCACTTTGCTCTAAATGCTTTTTATTAGGCTTCGTACTGTTATTTTTCAAATAGCCAGTTCTACGGTGTTGTTTTTTATTCATATCACACTGTTTTGCCTACTTCAGCACTGGAGTTCTTCATAACATATTCACTCTGTTCTTCAGTCAAGGATACAGTCTGGTACATTGCCGATAGACGTGGTAGGAGTTTAGATTTGGCATTCCTGCGTAGGGACATTTTGTGATCACGATGACATGTTAGTTATAAAATCACTTCCTTGTCCTAATACATGCAAGAGGGAGATTCCGACCAGAGATCCACAGCTAGACTCTGACTGCCTCGTTGCAGATGCTGAACCAGATCACAGGCCTTTGCTCAGGTATGAGGGCTTATGTCTCCCCGGTGATTCGGAAAGGCAAGCTAGAAGCTTAACATGCTTTGCTCTAAATAGAACAAGCAGAGGGAGAGTAGAAACTGTTAGGCACTATGATAGCTTTGTTCTTATGTTTTACTCTCCTGGTGACTATTTCAATCCTACTGTGTTGTATTGTTCTGGTTATTGAGGCTCACGCCTTATTATCTAAAATACAGTCGTTTTATTAAAACATTATATAAAACTTATACTGTCTTTGTCATTTGTATATGAGATCATATTGTAAATGAGAGAGTTGGTTTGGATCTGAGTGACCACGACTTCCCTGAGAAGTTCCAAAGATGTCATGCGCTCGGCTGCCTAATCATTTCTTCCCCGTGGGAGAAATGAGGCACTGCTAGTTAGCCGGAGCAAAAACCGGATTTAGGGTAACAGAGTTCCTTACACGTGGGTCAGACTCAGTCCCCCACACCGTTATCGATCCTGCTGCCTAGAAATCCAGTAGTCTCATTTAGGATAATGAGAGCCCACGCGAGATGGCGCCGCCAACGATTGGTCTGGCTCTAATGTTTGGGTCCGACTGACTCTCTCGGTCTCATATATATTTTGACTCCTTGGTTCCGTACGCGGAGACGTCCGTGGGGCTGAGGGTTTCCGCCACCATGGGATAGGTACGTCCTCTTGCTTAGTGGTTGGTTGTTCAAGCTGGAACTTTGAAAGGAAAAACCCCGATATTGCTGTGCCTTCTCTGACCTAGGGCTGTTTTTTACAAATGGCGAATCCTAATGTAGTGAATATAGCAATCAATATGCATCACCCGCTCACAGGACATCTGATAGCACATGGACTAACAGTCCAGGGGGGTCCAGTCACTTTTGTGGTGGACGCCCATGCAGCCTATAGGACAGAACTTTTTTATTCTTGGGTCGCATTTCCAGCAGTAGATGGGGGTACAAATACTTTTCACGAATACACTGTTGCGAATGCCCCTGGACAATACAGGGCTTACGCTTATTTAGAGATACCTCTATCTTATCAAGAACACCATAATTGGCTTGATGGTGCACTCCCACATACAGTAGCACAAGTGAGGTTAGGTCCGTTGAGTAATGATGGTCCGACCTGGCCTTTATTGGCTACTTACACACCATATCCTGCGGTTGCAAATTTGGCAGTGGCTGATGTGCGTCGTTTATATATAGACTTAGCTACAACATACAGAAGACTGGTTCAGTTTGTGATGCAGACATTAAATACTAATGCAGCGCGTACTGCTCCGGCGCACCCACAGGCAGTGGTTCTGGGAATCAATCCGGCCACTGTACACTCAGTTATGGGTAAAGTACCGGCTAAACGTGAGGAAACTCCATTTTGGCTGGCGCAAAAAATTAATGCGCTGGAAGCAGTATTTCCCCATACGGGACCTCAGGATAAACATAGAATTTTGACGATGTGTTTGCCATATGGGATGGTTCCTCCGGTGGACCTTTGTAATACCTGGGGCACGGTGTTTGCCGCACTCTACACTACAGCACACGGTACGCCGACTTTAGCTAATTTACCGGAAGTGCTTAAACAAATTCAAGATGAATATGGGGCTGCCCCTGCCTTAGATTTGGGCATGCAGTTAATGGGCAATTTTGCCGCAGTTTCTTCTATTATTTTGAGTAATCTCAAGGGAGAGGCAGTAGCACTAGCCGTGCAAATGCGTCTTCGGGATGTTCCGCAGATTAATCAAGAGCGGGAACTTCCGCGAATAATAGCTGAGACATATTCAAGTATTGGTCGCGATAGCCTAGGGGCTAGACCGCAGAAACCCCAATTGCAGGGTAAAAATAATAAAGATAATGCTAAGCAACAGCAACCTGAGGGTACAAAAAAGCGCTGGGAAAAGAAACAGCAAACACCTAAAAAAGATGGGGGACAGTCTCCGCAACCGGAGACCCCGCAGAATAGGTATAATCTCAGGAATAGGGATAATTTGAAGACGCCTGATAGATATCAATATACTGATACACACCAATCTCGTTCCTTTCAGGACTCCTCAGAGAAGAGAAGTGAGAGAGGTGGGCGGTCAGAGCGGAGGACGGAGTACGTGAAACCGAGACAGGATTCACAACGCTTAGCGGAGGTTTCTGTTAAACAAGAAGAGAAACCGCTGCAACAAAAACAGCAATTTAAAAAGAAAAAAGTGGCAGCAGTCTCAGTTAGACATGCCGCTCAAGAAGAGAGTTCTCTTGACGAACAAGACATGGGCATTAGCACTGTTAGACAGCGCGGTAGAGGTCACAATAGTTCGCCAGAGTCTTCTAGAGCATCTGGAGGTGAAAGCAACTGATGACTTCATACAAGTCGAAACGGCGGATATGCAAGTCTCTGATCATGATAGAGTATATCAAGTGACTCTACGATTAGAAGGGGACATTGACCGCATTATACACGCCATCTTTTGGGACCATGTGGTAAAATCATATAATGTTCTGTAGGCCGAACAGGATTGGCCACATGACTTTGTTCGCGACTGTCCGGTTGGGGAGGATGTTATAGTACCTTCCTTCTCACCACTTGTTCCGAGAGAGCTAGCGGAGTCCTATGGCAAAACATGGGCTCTAGCACAGGCTCCCGCCCTATATATAAATAATGTGGGGTGGGATAGACAATCACCTTATCATGTAATTCCAATAAAGGGCACACCTCAGCCACAGCCGCAGTATCCTATTAAATTTGAGGCAAGGGCATCGGTTCGGAAAATTCTTACACAATTGGAGTACCAGGGTGTAATTGAGCCCTGTGTCTCGCTGATGAATAATCCCTTATTTCCGGTTGCTAGAGCGGACCATTCATATAGGATAGTGGTGGATTATAGACATTTGAATAGTCACACACGCACATATGCAATACAGAATTCACATAGCGCAGCGCTTATGAACAATATAGTGCGTAAAAAATACAAAACAACGTTGGATATCTCGAATGGATTTTTCTGCCAAAATATAGCGCCCGAAAGTCGGGACTATACCAGTTTCAGTGCGTTTGGCTCTCAGAAAAAATGTTGTTGTTTGCCTCAGGGGTATAAGAATAGCCCAGGACTGTTTTCGGCTCGTGTGACTGAAATGCTGCACGAGTTGGACCCTGAAGCGTTATGATATGTTGATGACATATATTTGACAGACGATGAGATTCTGCAGCATCTAAGGCGCGTATCGCGCATTGTTGTGAGATTTGCTGATATTGGCTATAAGTTTAATTTTAAGAAATCAAAGATTGCCTTCCTCAGCATCATTTTCCTGGGATATGAGTTATCGAGTGAGGGCAAGAGCCTAGCACCACATTTTTTGGAGAAATGTGCTTTATTGCAGCCTCCTAATACTGTTCGGAAGTTCCAGTCATTGTTGGGGTTTCTGAATTTTGGCAGAACTTACATTCCTGACTATGCTACGCGTATAAAACCCTTATACGAACTGATTCGCCCAAATTTTTCGAGTAGATTTTGGACGATTGAGCATACACACATTCTGCGAGAGTTACAGACTGATCTCTTAGCAGTTAAACACTTACACACACGGGACAATAAGACACATTTAGTCATCAGGGTGATACCTGGGGCTGTTGGGTTTACGTATGTCACCTTTAATGAAGGTGAGACAGTCCCGATTGCATACAAGTCCCACTTGTATTCTGCTGCAGAACAGCGATTTGCACAGACTGAGAAAATACTCACTGCAGTACAGATGGCTGTGATTAAAGAGAGACCGCTTGCCCAGGGCCAACGCATCATTGTCGTTTCCCCGATTCCGGCCTTAGAGGCTGTTACAAAAGCGAGTGTTCCTAATTCGAAAGCTTTACACCCGTGATGGATACAATGGGCTACGTCTTTGACAGCCACTGATGTAGATTACATATTTGACCCTACACTGCAGACTCAAGAATTTCTTCAATATGAAATAGAGTACCCAGTTCCTGCTGGCACGTTGCCTATTGACCAATATCAAGTGGTCATGTATACCGATGGCTCTGCGCAACCAGCGGTTGGGACTAAACAACAGTATTCTGCTGCATGTGCGGTGATGAGTGGCACTATGGAGGGGGATGTGTTCTGCCCCCGACATACTTATACTAAAACCTTGGGAGATTGCACAGCACAGCTGGCTGAGCTCAAAGCCCTATTGTTAGCGTTGGAGCACGCAGATCCGGCGATTTTGACCTTGCTGGTCTGTGACTCCTACTACTGTGTTCAGTCTTTCAATGAATATCTGCACTATTGGAAGTTGAATGGGTTCAGAGATTCTAAAGGCAACACCATTAAACATAAATTGTTGTGGGGTAAGGTTGCGGATCTGAAAGAAACGCTTCCTAAGGTCCATGTTGTGCATACACTTGGACACCAGTGCGTTGGAATACACGTTGCTGGGAATACTTTGGCTGATGAAGCCGCAAAGTCGGCAGTGGCTGTCGCCACTGTGGCCGCAGTGACTCGTTCGAGTTCCAAACCAGACACAGAGATTTCGGCTGCCATAAAAGCTACGGCTGATGGCACGCCGTTTCCTAAAGGATTTCCTTCTAAATATAGTTACTGCTTGAGTAGTGCGCTAAATGCTGTTGCTAATATTCCAGGCATTGGTGTACGTGAACTACCCAATAGAATTGAGAGACCTCGATTAATTTCTGCAGCACATGAGGGGGTGGCATCTGCACATGCTGGTGTGGCTGCCACGATTTCACTTTTACAGGCTTGTTACTGGTGGCCTGGTCTCTATAAAGAGACGAAGCAGTATGTCCTTTGTTGTGACGTCTGTCAACAAATTAAAGCATCGTCGGCTAGACGCCCGCAGCAGACGCCCCTTCTGATTTCAAACAAACCGTTACAGTGTGTGTACTTGGATCATTGTGGTCCGCTGACACCAGATAGTGCATACAAATATATATTGGTTGCTGTAGATTCGTGCTCCAGATTTGTGTGGGTATGGCCACAACGCTCGGCTGACGCTCGGACTGTTATTAAAGATTTGCGCATCTTTGTCGATACATTTGCAGTTGCGGCTTTTCATTCAGACCAGGGCCCTGCTTTTGCCTCTAAGGCATTCAGGGACACCATGGGTTTCTTGGGGGTCCAACTCCAATTCTCGTCTCCATTTCATCCCGAGGGAAATTCTGTCGTGGAGCGTTTAAATCGTGATTTAAAGCAATCCTTAACGGCCAGAGTTATAGGTACGGGTCGTAGTTGGTTAGCCCACCTATATGGAGTACAGAGAGCACTTAATAACTTGCCTAGACGATCACTGGGGGGTCGTACTTCATATGAGTGCCTGTTTGGAACACAAATGTATGTTCCTGATGTAGATGGTCCTGGTGTGGAGGCGGCAGTTACGCCCTTTGACATAAATCATCGTGTCACTGTTTTGCAGGATTTACAACAATTCCGTGAAGATAACTCTTCTGCAAGTGCTGCCTCCTCAGGAATTAAGGATGAGCCAGTAACACCTACTGGTTGGATTCCCAGGATTGGGGATCTAGTGCGTGAAAAGGTCGCAGTAAAGAAAGAATTTGGTCCTTCTTATTGAGCACCTGTCCCTGTGTTAGGGGTGAGCGGCACGAGAACTGTAATTTTACCGCCGCTGCAAGGGGCCAAAGGAAATCGCTTTGTTTCTATTGATAATGTCAAGTTACAACATGTGGCCGATTCTGCACAGCAGACCAAGAGGGACACCCAGTAGTTCCGGCAACCCTCTCACTACTGGGGAAGAAGTCCCGCTGCAGGTGATTTACACCGACGCTGTTTCCTCTCCGAGCTTGGGGAGGGTGGAAGATGATCTTGCGATTGTTCCACAGACAACGATTAATATGGAATCTTCTGATCAAGTTGCTGTACGTTCTACTGATGTTTCTGAACATGTGGTTTATAGCGTGCCTAGGAGAGAGCCTCAATCTGCTTCTTTGTTCACAATTGCACCTTTTGCAAGAACTGCCTCTGGCTGCTTCAACGACGCTGATGAAGCAGTGTCCAGCTCTTCGTCCTCGATGTCTTCTGTCCGAGGTCCACGTAAGCTGCTGAGTTGGCTTAAACGTACATATTTTGTTTTTCCTTGGAACTATTTGTGGCTTTTTATCGCTGTAATGACTCTTTTTTTATGGTTGGGATTTGTAGTTACTTTTTTTCTGGTAATACATGGTCATTTTCTTCCTGATCGATCTGACATTGAGCACGTGGAGACTGTGTTGAGACCACCTTTTTCGTCTCATATGGTTCGAAGAGACTTGTCCAATGTGAACATTTCTGCAATACCGATTCCGGATGGGATTGTATGGGATAAAGTAATGTTTGATATATATGGTCCCACTGAATTGATTCAAATACCGTATGTCCTCAAGTTATCAATGAATGATAGTGTTATACCGGGCATTGTTTCTGATGATTGGGATGTGAAGACAGTAGATTCTATGCTAACGGATTTGCAATATTATACTGTCTACGACGATGAAGATGCTTACCAATTTAAAGATAATCATGGTGACATGTTTTGTTACAACTATTATGGATACCACTTTATTCATAAAGCTAGTAGCCCTAAGTCCATATTTAATTATGTGCAATGGGAACATTGCTCGACTCCTCCACAAGGGAGTTCGAAAACGTATTATGATAAATTTGCATATTTTTCTGGGCATGATCAGCGGAATGCTAAGTTTTACTATTTTAAAGTTACACCGTATTCTAATAAGCAAATTTTATTGACCAATACTAAATTACTATATTCAAATTTGTTTGTATCTAAACTTTCGGTCGAGGGGTATGAATACTGGTTAAAGACTGTTGACTTGAAAAGTGTTTGGGGTACGAAAAATTGGCAGATGCAAGGCAGGGATACATTATTTAGAGCATGTCTTATCCCTGTGCAGATGATTTTCCTCAATGACACGGTACAACAGACTAGCTGTTTGGGCTTGGCGACAATTAGAGAGTTGAATTTGCCTAGTATACCTGTCCCTTCCAAATTAAACAACTGGCAGCACTATGTGAATGCTACTTTTAGTGAATTTACGCATTGGGTCCAGAATGGTACGCTTAACACTTCATCGTTACATCCGGGCTGGTGGTTATTATGGCCCATAGACACTAATGAGTGTCATCAACGTTTTGTTACCTCTTCAGGGGGGTTCAGGACTAGTAGGGCAGACCCTCGTTACATTTCACCAGAACATGCTGATATTATAACTACGTACAGCGTGGGGAAGCTTTGTCAACAATGGTTGAAGTCATCCACGCTGGATGCAGTTAAGTCACATCTCAAGTTACTGTCTAATGGTACTGATTTACAAGATTTATTGTCAGGTCCCAAGGTACCACAGAAGAAAAGGTTTTTATATGAAGTTTATAATGAGATTTGGAAACTTTCACAACAGGAGGCTGCAGCCCGGTTGAGGCAGATTGATCAGGAAAATCTGCTGCAGACTTTGTCTGTTGTTGATAATGGCATGCATTACCTTTCTGACCGTGTTTACACGATTGACAGCATTGTTTCCTCTGCTATTTACATTATTAAATCGGACATATCTTCTTTATATCATGGGCAGAGTCAGACACGATCCATCATGCAGCTGGGTTGGACTCTTCAGACCTTGAAGGCGGGTCGCGTTCTTTGGCAGCACATTCGTGCCAGAGAGATCTTTATCTCCTTTAATTTGACTCGTCAACAACAGTTGATGGCTAAAAAGGAAGCAACATATTTTATGTTGAATATTGAGAAATTGGAGAAACTGCCTTTCACGGTGGCTGAGATTCCGTCAGCTGAGTGGTTGATTCATGGGGTTATTAATTTGCCTCTCTCCACTCTGCAATTTACTTCTTGTTTGAAGCACATTCCGGTGGGTAGATATGAACTATTGGGAGACAGTTACATACACGAGGTGTGGGAGCTTCCCTTTCAATACAGATGTGTTAATGGTTTGAGGGAGGTTTTTCTTAACGGTAGCGAATGCGAAGCTTCTGTCAGCCATTCCATGGTTTGTAAACAGCTGTCCTTGCACGGAGCGTGTAACGCTTCGATTGCTAACTTAGCTTGTTATTTAAAGGGTGTTCCAGTCCCGGTTATTAAAAACACTTTCCAGGTGCTTTCTAACGGCAGTTACGTTGTTCTTAACAGCGAACGTTGCTGTGGCATGCGTGCCGGCATAGTTTACGTTGTCGTTGTGAACAAGGCCGTTACGTGCTGCGGGAATGTGTTGTTTCCCCCCACTCAAATTAGGGAGGTAGCGGACATCTGTTCTCATATTGCTACTTCCAAGGTTGATTTCGACAAGTTGAGTCGGCTGAAAGCTTTATTGTTTCAAAAGCATGTGGCCCTTACATCTGCTAGCGAGACCTACGCACTTCAGGTGGCAAGGTCATCGGCGGAGATACAGTCCCTTTTGAATACTAACTTTCCAAGTCACTTCGGTGAACTTGTGGGACGTATATTTAATGCATCCAGCACTGCTGGTATTGCTCATTTTTTCAAAGCTGTTGGTGTTGGTTTCGCTCACACCTTCTCTTCCATATTCGGTTTGATACCTTCGGCTATACACTCTATTTTCGGAAGCATTTTTGGGGGTTTCCCGATTACTTTGGCTTTGTTGGCTGGAGTCTTGCTATTGTTGCTATTTTTTCGCAATGGCTGTCCCGCCACGACGAGATCCTATATTGCTGCTCCCGTCAGCGCAGCTGTGTCGTGAACACATGATGCAGCATTTTGGAGCTACACTCCTGGGCCATTTGGAGTGTGACTGGTCTCTGTCATTCAGACCGGTTTTGGATTGTGTGCAACCCGTGTTTCGGTGCCTTTGGTGCTCATTTGAACATGCACTGGCTTTCTGTCTCTCACTGCAGCAACCTCCAGTGGTCGATCCTGATCTGTTGATGTTCCCGATTAGGGCTCATTCCCAGACTTGTGCACTACGGTTGCGTTTGCTTCGTGAGGCGGTTTATGAGATTCCCTTCCTGGAGGAAGATGGTATTGTCTCTTTCATTGGCCCTGCACGGGGTGCCGCCCTGAATGGTTTTGGGGCTTTGGAAAACACCTGCTCCATTGTACTTTGTGGCGTGGATCTTCCGATATTAACATATATCGAAGTGGAGGAGCTCCTACGTTCTATTGCTTCTGTCTGACAATTGGATTTTTTTTTTTTCTTCGGCAAAATTGACACTGTTTTGCCTACTTCAGCACTGGAGTTCTTCATAACATATTCACTCTGTTCTTCAGTCAAGGATACAGTCTGGTACATTGCCGATAGACATGGTAGGAGTTTAGATTTGGCATTCCTGCGTAGGGACATTTTGTGATCACGATGACATGTTAGTTATAAAATCACTTCCTTGTCCCAATACATTCAAGAGGGAGATTCCGACTAGAGATCCACAGCTAGACGCTGACTGCCTCGTTGCAGATGCTGAACCAGATCACAGGCCTTTGCTCAGGTATGAGGGCTTATGTCTCCCCGGTGATTCGGAAAGGCAAGCTAGAAGCTTAACATGCTGTGCTCTAAATAGAACAAGCAGAGGGAGAGTAGAAATTGTTAGGCACTATGATAGCTTTGTTCTTATGTTTTACTCTCCTGGTGACTATTTCAATCCTACTGTGTTGTATTGTTCTGGTTATTGCGGCTCACGCCTTATTATCTAAAATACAGTCGTTTTATTAAAACATTATATAAAACTTATACTGTCTTTGTCATTTGTATATGAGATCATATTGTAAATGAGAGAGTTGGTTTGGATCTGAGTGACCACGACTTCCCTGAGAAGTTCCAAAGATGTCATGCGCTCGGCTGCCTAATAATTTCTTCCCCGTGGGAGAAATGAGGAACTGCTAGTTAGCCGGAGCAAAAAAATTATTTAGGGTAACAGAGTTCCTTACACGTGGGTCAGACTCAGTCCCCCACACCGTTATCGATCCTGCTGCCTAGAAATCCAGTAGTCTCATTTAGGATAATGAGAGCCCACGCGACAGGGGCACAGGGGTGTTGTTTGGTGTGTGTTGGTGAGAGTGTTTTGGGTACTGTGGTGGGGTGTGTGATGTGGGGTGTGTGAGGAACGTATGGGTGTATGTGGTGTGTGTGTCTAGTTGTCTCTGTGCTGTTTGGGTCAATCTCCTCGCAGTAGTTGTTTGTAAAGGGCTGTGGGTAATGTGGGTGTGTGTTTTATGGTGCTGTGGGTGTGGTGTGTGTATGAGTGTCAGGTGTGTGTTTTTAGTATTGGCCAATGTAGTGTTTTGTATGTGGGTGTCCATTCTGAGCGCGGCGGTATGTACTGCCAATGGTTTACCGCCATTGAATGTCTGCCGTGGTGATTCGTGGGTCATAATGCAGTAGGCATTGTTCTGCTGGCCTAACGGGATGGGTGTTGGTTCCGCCACTTTAGCACTGACCTTTGGGCTGGCGGATTTCTGAATGTGCTGTATTCTGTCGGATTGGTGTGTGTGTCATAAAATGGGGAACGGATATTCGCCACCACAGCAGTATGTTGGCAGCCGTCACCGTGGCGGTAAGCGGGATTTACAGCCAATGTCATAATGAGGGCCTTAGTCTCATCAGGAAGCTCCTTGTGCACCGAAAATCGACACACTGCTTGCCAGAAATGACGCACAACCTGCCTTGCAACTGAGAAATCGCTGCACAGCCGAACCGGTACCACGCAGCCGGACTTCCCGAGTGGAAATTCAACACGCCACTTGTCTTGCGACAGACAATTCGATGCACTGCCCTACCATATCGATGCACAGCCAAAACAAAATGACGCAGCCGGTTCCCCGAGTGGAAAATTGACGCAGCACTTGCAGTGCAATAGAAAATTTTACACTTCGCCCTCCTGGATCGACGCAACACCTGTGACTTCTTCCAGCATGCCCAGGATTTCCCCATATCATCCCTGGGCATCAAAAATATCCAAACATCGCAGTGAGGAACCAAGACTGTGCGCCGAAAAACAACGCAAGCCCCTTGCAGCGTGGAAAGAAATGATGGATCGTCTGTGCAGTATCGGAAAATCCAACGTGCAACATATTTTTCCACGCATCTCCTCCTCTGCGGTCTCTGAGCATGTTATTCTTTATGCAAACCAGGTACTTTGTGTAATCAAGGGACAACTGTTGATTTCTAAGATTTAAGACTCTTTTTTAAACTTGCAAAAGTTATATTTCAACTTGTGCTTATTGAATCTTTACAGATTTGACCTTATTTTAACGAGATAAATATTATCTATTTTTCTAATTCTGTGTGGTGTATTTTTGTGGTGTTTTCACTGTGTTACTGTATGATTTATTGAACAAATACTTTACACTTTGCTTTCTAAATTAAGCCTGACTGCTCAGTGCCAAGCTATCAGAGGGTGGGCACAGGATAATATGGATTGTGTGTGACTTACCCTGACTAGGATTGTGGTCCCTACTTGGACAAGGGTGTATACCTCTGCCAACTAGAGACCCGTTTCTAACAATTATCAGCTTTTATCTGCTCTTGTATATAAAAGAAGCCTATAATTATACCCAACTCCACTGTAGCTGCTAAAGTGAGGGGGTTACAACTGGGCATGGATAGGAGAATCCTGGGAGTGCCATATACAACCTAATCGGTCTCCGCTCCCTGCCCAATCTAAATCTTAGGGTCCTGCCATCCACCCTCCCACCCTCAGCCAATGGCAGACGGTGATCTCCAAAAGTGGTGCAGCATAAAACTTGCCATAGGCTCACCTTCTCTTTTTTCAAATTTGCTTCTGTGCCCTCCCAAATGTTAAGAATTACCTTTAGTGTGCCAATGCCATCACTTTGTCATGGGTAACCCCTTTTGGAAAGAATTTACATACAATATACCAGTCCCTTGGGTGACACATATGTCAAACAACAACCTCCAGTATGCCAGAGCAACCATTTCCTCATGATTTGCTTCCCCCAAACCCACCCCCTCCCCTAACATGCCATGGCTTCCATGACATTACCTCCAGTATATCATCACCAGGTGATTACCATAGATGTTCCACATATGACATGAATTGCTTCCAGTATGTTAGAACATGCATTTTGCCATGAGAAGAATTACCTTGACTATGCCAGTGACAGCAAGTTACCTTGGGTGCCCCATAAAGCAATAATTATTTTGTGCATGCCTTGGCCAGCCGCAGATGCACATGCATAAAAAATATTAGTAAATACATTCTTACTCACCCACACACTCACTCACTCTCACTCACACTCATTCCCCATCTCATTCCCTTTACTTCCCACACGTTCAATCTAGGTGACTCACATTCTCTCACTTACTAATTCGGACTCATACTCACTCGTACTCTACTAATTCTGACTCATACTCACTCGTACTCACTGTCACTCACACACCAATGTACCTCCACACTCACTGATTCTGATTTTCACTCACAGACACCTTTACACAATCTCACACTTTCACACTCACTGACTCCGACTCAGTGCTGGTGTACAGGGCTTCTGCTTCAAACTCATTGGCCATTATTACCTAAAGTGTCCTGAGAGGGCAATGGGCACATGTGCCTGCTTTCTGCATTCTGGAGCACGTTAGCTTTACAGAAGGGTCCGCAAATGATTGGGTGGCCTCTTCTAGAATACAGAAAGTGCCAGCAAATTTAGCGCTACCTGACAGTGTTTGCCTCTGTGTCCGTTGACCAGCTAACAACTCCTCAAAGGAGATGGAAATTGATTTGAAGCGGGAAATGGGTCCTAAAATGAATTGGGTTGGAAGCCTCAGATGAGTCGGCAGTGGTCCAGGTGCACACTGTTTGTCCTTCTGAAGTTTTCCCACATGGGAAACTTTGCCTCGACCTTCATGCAGCATTATGGTTGTGGGCGCAAAGACAAAGAGGCCATCAGGCAGCGCACTGATTGTGCACCATGCCGAAACACCCCTGCAAGGTTGTACTGGAGTACCATGGAAGCCTCACCTATCACACTGCAGGAGTCAGTGACCACCAATTTGCAGGGCATCTCTGTTTCCCTCTCAAGTGCAGGCTAGGTTATGCTTGACTGTAAAAAACAGAACAGTCCATCCGCCATTCACAAATGTGCTGGCCTCAGGACAACAGTGCCTGTCCTGGAGGCAGTGCACTGTCTGTGAATGGGCATACTGTTTCTGTTTGCACCCAACGCAGCTTGCTAAAGGTGCTCTGTGGTGCAAAAACGACAGTGCCAAATCTGTAATACATGCTATGTGAACAGTGGCTCTGCTTTATTAAATAGGATTCAGGTGACCCCCAGGCCTCTGAATCCTGGTGCAACTGCAACTTATGCACCATTGATTGCTATGCCTCTGAATCACTCCCAATCATTCCCAATGCCTCCCTCTCACGCTCTCTAACAAACTCGTACTCCTTTACTCACTCTCACATTCACTTTCATTTGTTGATAATCACTCTCACACACACTCTAATTCTTACCCACTTTTACTCTCATTGACACTCTCAAACACACTAAAAACTCTCACTATCACTCAATCTCATTCACTCGGACTCAGTCACGAACATACCTACAAACTCGCACTCACACATGCACAGAGAAATACTCCTATTGTTTTTTTTTTTTTTGCTTACCTTGCTTCCTTTGATGGCAGCTCAGAGCAGCAGCAGGGCATGAATCTGAACCTGCACATCAGAACCAGCCTGGCATTATTCACAGGAGGGAGCCATGCAGAGCAGCGGGTTCATGCTTAAGGAAAATACTCCCCCCAGGACCTCTCCCATCTTCTTTACAGCAGTGGAAGCGCCGCACTATGAGAAGCTAGGTCGGTGGAGAGGTGGGGATTCTGACCTAGCTGGCTCCTAATTACTCTCATGGACACAGCGATGTGCACCATGACTGCACCATTTTAGCAGTTGTACTGTGCGAAATGAAATGTATTGTGCCTGAGTGAGAGGACTGTAGTGGAATGCTATCATTCGACATGCCCAATCAAGACATCCACCTACAGAGTTTCATCTTTTTAAACACTCTATAGATGGATCATGCCTCAGCTCCTTTTATCCCCTCCTTCTATCATCTGAAGCCTGGAGAGGCTGAGAAAGCTGAACTACGCACTGGCAGTTTTCACGAAAACACACATTTTGCGTATTCATGAACACTGCTAAATTATATAATAAGCAGTGAGGAGAAAGGCAGGCAGCAGTATGTGATGGCTTACAGTACAGGGCTATGCCCTGAAGCCCATGTTGAGGAGCCGGCACTGCCCTCAACTTTACATCTGCTTACCCTTCAAGTTTTCAAAAAATGTTCCTGATCTCCTGCAACCAGTTCTTACTAATATCTGTATTTACTCCCTTCGACCACCATAATTTAGAGAAAAGCCTTGGGCTATATTACGAATAGGGCACACTGTCCTTATGTATGTAATGGCAAACATTCAAATTGGTGCACCGGGCACAAACAGGGCCAGTGCGCTTTTTTATTGGTGATGTGATGACCCAGGGTAGGTGCAAAATTGTGTCTGTCCTGGGGCACATCATGAGTGCAATGCAGAGGGGCTGCACCTGCCTGCACTTTAAAGGAGGGGCAAAGATTTCCCCTGCTGGTAGGTGTAGTGCATGACTGCACCTGTCTGCAGGAAAATCTTTAGGTAGCCCAAGAGGGCTCCTTTCCCCTTTACAGAAGGCTGCCTTCAGGGGACGCACTGTCTCTATTCCACCTTTTTGTGGCGCACAGTCAGTGTGTCTCCAGGGCTCATATTTATACTTTTTGATGCAAAACTGCGCTAACGCAGTTTAGCGCCCAAAAAATTAGCGCCGGCTAACGCCATTCTGAAGCGCCATGCGGGCGCCATATTTATTGAATGGCGTTAGCCGGCGTTAGCCGACCGGAGCTGCCTGGTGTGCGTGAAAAAAAAACACGTACACCAGGCAGCGCTGGCGTAGGGAAAAATGGCGTTTGGGCGTCCAAAAATGGGGCAAGTTAGGCTGAGGCAAAAAAACCGTCTTAACCCGATTTGCGCCATTTTTTTTTGGCGCCCAGGCGCCATTAACATGACTCCTGTCTTAGCAAAGACAGGAGTCATGCCCCCTTGCCCAATGGCCATGCCCAGGGGACTTCTGTCCCCTGGGCATGGTTATTGGGCATAGTGGCATGTAGGGGGGCACAAATCAGGCCCCCCTATGCCAAACAAACAACAACAAAAAATACTTACCACAACTTACCTTTTCTTCCCTGGGGTGAGTCCCTCCATCCTTGGGTGTCCTCCTGGGGTGGGCAAGGGTGGCAGGGGGTGTCCCTGGGGGCAGGGGAGGGCACCTCTGGGCTCATTCTGAGCCCACAGGTCCCTTAACGCCTGCCCTGACCCAGGCACTAAAATCCGGCGCAAATGCGGGTTTTTAAGTCCCGCCCACTCCCGGGCGTCATTTTTGCCCGGGAGTATAAATCCGACGCAATAGCATCGGAGTCATTTTTTTAGACGGGAACGCCTACCTTGCATATCATTAACGCAAGGAAGGTGTTCACGCAAAAAAATGACGCTAACTCCATGTACTTTGGCGCTAGACGCGTCTAATGCCAAAGTATAAATATGGAGTTAGTTTTGCGTCGAATTTGCGTCGAAAAAAACGACGCAAATTCGGCGCAAACGGAGTATAAATATGCCCCCTGGTGTCTTCTTTCCCTCTATGCCAGCATCCATAATACTGAATGAGTACAGTGGCACAGTGATTCTCTCATTTTTATGGGGCCATAGCCCATAAAATTTGGAAATGCCCTCTTAGGCTTGCGCCAAGGCTGTATGTGGGCTGGCACTATCTATATTACAGAAGAGGTTGCAAAGGAATCTGCAGCCAATTCTGCAATACTACAGTGTCCTAAGAGTGCAAAAATGGGTATGCAAACTCATTGGGGTGATGTGTACTGTAGGAAAGTGGGCTATTGATTGTGTGGTGTGCACAAGTAACAAGTCCACAATTGTCCTTACTGGGAACCAAACACCCCTTTGTAGCGCTTGAAAGGGTAGCGGAGCGGAGCCGTTCAAAGCCTACTCAAGGGAGGTGGTGGGGGCTAGTAATCACCATTCACTGGCACACAATAATAACACTCAATAAATGATTACCCAGTCAGTACTTTTTTCTTTAGATAAAGGAGAACTACCTTTTTTACACACACACACTACTAAATACTATGCAATAATTTACAAATATGTACATTGGCAGATGGAAAATACCATATATAACATTGAGTGATCTCCAGTAGCACACAAGCAGGTCAAATGTGTTTATAGGATTTGTCATCATTCACATGTAAAAATCACCATTTTAAACTAAAAAAACAACATACATATGTCTTTAACCATCATTCATTGTCATCAATGCAGAAAGCAATAAGTCATGTGTCATGAGTGATAAGTGTGTTTTCATATTCTTTTTTACATTTTATTCAATCCAACTGCAATTATAAAAACAGCCCTTAGCAGGTGTCACATTGACATAACACTGCATTGCAACCATATACTTGGGCCTTAAAAACTGCTTCAATACATGCACTGCCTTTAATCACCTTTAGGCCTTCCAGGCCATAATGCAGGTAACTAATACTCACAGCCCCTAGAAAGAGTAACACTCCCAGCTGTAGGACAAAAGCTCTAACCTTAGGAATACTTGAAAATGCACTGAAAATGCAAGGGTGTTGAATATTTTGGAGTCTCCCCCAACTTAAGGTGGGGACTCCTCAAATCCATGGTGAGAAGGATGCGCCATCCTGATGCTCTTGGCGGTGCCCCATTGTCCCGGGACAATCACAAGGGGTAAAATTCCCCAAAAAAGGTTACAAAAATCACCAGGCCCTAAAGGGCATTATGGGGCGCTCACCCCAGAGCAGTAAATATTGTATTATTGTCTCTCCCACTGGGCTGGGAGAGCTGTGATGCTAGCTTTGTTTTGTTGTGCCTTATTTTTAGGGTAGTCCGGTGGAGTCAAGGACCCTCATGTTCCCAAAACATTGGGGGCCCACCCCTCTCTGCCCTGCTGGCTCCCCTGCGGAGCGCACCTCAGAGTGTGGCTGCAGTAGCCGGCAGCTCCCTTTTCCTTGTCTGCGGCAGACAGGATGCTTCTTCCCACAGTGGCTGCCCCATTCCTCCCCAGATATGGGGGTGGGTGCGAGGCCTCCACCATTGGGAGAGGCGCAATGCCATCCCCCTCACCAGCATTTGCCTTTTCTTCCTGGACATGCAGGGGGCAGGAATGGGGTCCCGGATCTCCAGTATAAAGCACGTCTAGGGACCCCAGGTGGTTAGCGAAGTCAGAGGAAGGGGCCCAACGCACGCTGCATCCCTGGGGCTAATAAAATCACTCTTGCGCTGACCCCCTGGGTCCTGGCCCACCCCAGTTGAACGTACCAGAGCTGCAGCCAAGCTCGGTGGCAGAAAAGGTCAAGGGTCACCAATCTTTGAAATGCTTTGACTCAGGACGTTTGGCTGATTTGGATGATCAGAGGCTTGTTTTACTCCGGGTGTTGAGCTCGAGCCACCAGTGGCAGTTGCAACAATGATTCTCACCTCCAAAGTGGTGCAGTCCTCAAAAGAGCTGGTCCTTCTGGTTCCCTGTGCCAGCTCTCCTCTTGTTCTTTATTTCTGTGTGCAGAAATGTCCAGTGTATTCCCCTAACTGGCTCATAGAGGGTGTTAGCAGCCAGCCGCATTGGGGTTCCTCCTTCCAGTTCCCCATGGCGGTCCCAGAAACCATCAGCGAAGTTTGGAAAAATCCACAGGCAAGAAAGACTCCCCCTTGTACAGGTGTTTTTGAAGGGGAGAGGAAGGTTCTAAAAGTCAGGCACCCCTGGCCAATCCTAGAGTGCCAGTTCACCTTTCCACCCCTGCCCCAACCCTCTTGCATAGTATGCTGGGGCAGTCCAAAATGGCATCATCCAAGAGTTACTGGTCACATCAACTCCTGGGGTCTCAGCTCCCCCCCACTAACATCACTAGCAGGGTCTTGCCCTCCAAAAGTTCAAAGACAGCCCCCTGGTGGGTTTGCTCCAGTTGTCAGGGCACTCTCCTTTGTTTAGTGGGTTTGAGAAGGCCCATCCCTAGTACAGTGTGATTGATGTAGATCATTTCTCCCCACCCCTTTCCTCCTCAGCATCTAGGAGAAGTTCTCTAATTGCTCCTTATGTGTAAGGTGGCCTTTGTTCCTGCTTCTGGAGATAAATGTAATTAGCTGGCCACAGAAGGGTGACAAAAGGCCTGGGCTCTGATCCTGAGTTGACCTATAAGGAGTACAGATGTCATGTTGCAGGTTACATAACTGAGTTTCCTGCACAGGTTATTCTCCAGTTAAGACATCAATGCTCTCTGTAGCCCAAAGGGTATGGAAACTGCACTCTACGGCAGCTCTCTCCCTATGTGTTTAGTAGAGTGTCACCATAGACAAAACAGTAAATCACACTACCTTTCCCTATTAGTGTACACTAATTTTATAAGGCCTATACCAGGTGAATATTTAATCCTGTAGAGTCCCATTTGTGCCAGGCTACCTGTGTGTGGTTGTTGGGCTGTGCACAACATAAGTCTCCCATTCACAGCCTGCACACAAGTGCACATTTATGTACACACATGTTCACATGTAAACAGCCCAGTGCTCCTTACTCTTGCTCCACCACAGCGGCCTTATCCTAAAAGGTGGACACTGGAGGGAAATATGCACAGTCCGTGTGCTATGTGATTACCCCGGGTGAGACACCGATAGGGAGACACTCCCACAGTAAAAATTCCAAAAGCAGGTGATCAAAAAAGGAAAACATCTCGGTGTACTGAAGGGGCAGAACCCAATTGCAACAGGTACTGTAGGTACAGTTCTCATTTTTATTGCATAAGCCACAGTTTGCAATGAAGTCCCATGACTTGCCTTTTGCCTTAGGACTTGGATCTGGCAGTATGTATTATGACTCACAATTCAAGTTTAGTAAGTTATTACAGTTGAGCAGCTATGTCATTTTCTCATAATAGGCCACAAGCAATGTCAGAAATCGCCTATAATAAAGCAATTAGACACAGTTTTTGAAAACTGAGATTGCAGACTTCTATGCATGATGTGAACATAATATGTGATCTCCTGCCCCTCACCCAAGCAACCCTCTATGATTTTCCTCCCCCTGTCTGTCCAAAGCTCTGCTATGTGCTGTTCATCAAATAGGAGAGCTGGTGCTGCACTTGAAGGCTCTCTAGGAGCCCTGTAAGTGCATCCTAGAATTTCTTTAAAAAGCTTCAACAGTGGGAAATAACTTTTTTGTTTCCCACTATTGCTATGTCATAGCACTGAATAACTAAATTCAGTATTTAATAGTACTCTCAGTGAAAGTGGATGATGATGATGATTATAATTATTATTTTTTTCAAAAAGAACCAATCTGCAAAACCAATTGCATTAGCAGAGTTGCACTCTACCCTTGTGAAATTGGCACAGAAGATGACATTTATATTGAAAATGGTGGACTTAAAATGCCTGCACATAAAATATTGCACAATATAGTATACACTTTTGACAAAAGGTCAGTATTTAATTGTTGTTGCTATTATGACAGCAAAGTAAAACAAATGGCTGCACAAGCTTGATCACCTCCTCATCCTAATCCTTACATTGTAAAGCGTGTGAACATCCTAGACGCATGCACCTCACTTCCCCCCAAAAGAAAAAATATATAAGTCCTTCCTGTTCAGTTGTACCAATAAAAGACCACCTGCAGCGAGAAACCTCTTGCTTTCTCCATCCCCTTGAGACATCAGTAACCCTCTGTATCCTGTCTTTGGATGTAAGATCCTGTTTATGTTGTTTTTCCTTTTTGGGCTTGTTATTCTTTCTGTGGATTGTTTGTCTGACTGTTGCTGACTTCCTGGGCCCCAGCTGGGCAAGTGGTCTGTTTGTGCTGGTTTGTGAACCCATGCCTTCCTACTGGGTGTGTGTAGAGTTGTGTGGTGCTGGCTCCTGGATTTAACCCACACTTACCAAGCACACTCTGTGGATTGGAGCTGGATTTATAGTTGCTTTTCTTAATTTTGGTATCATTCCTTCATAGATGTGGATTCTCCCTTCCCCGGGATCAGAAGTGATTGTGGGACAGCCTGTGTGTGTGTTTGTGTGTGTGTGTGTGTGTGTGTGTGTGAACCCCCTACTGTGCCTGGAAGGAAGGTGAGTTGTCTCCCTTGAACCTAGGCTGCACATGGGCTTCCGAGGTGTTGCCTTGTTTTCCTGCCTTGCCTCATGCTTGGCTGTGGTGTGCCCAGGTCCCCTTGCTGAAGTTGTCTGGGGATGTGTGTTATTGCTCTGGCATTTATCATGTCCTTTGCTGCTTCCTTGTTGGACTGAGGTATGATTGGAATATACTTCTTAACTGGGTATGGAGTTGTTTTTACTCTTCCCACTGTGCACATGCTGAGCTTGGGCTTTGAAGGACATGTGCCCTGGTTCGGACTTCGTTGACACACCTCTCCTACTGCCCTCTCTTTTTTTTGTTCAAAACGTTTATAATGGAGTTTGAGCTTAGGCTTTTTTACCCCGTCGCACATAGTCTAGCCTACTCTGTGTGCATTGTTGGTTGCCCTAGTGCTTATGAAATGGGGCTTTGCTTCTCTATTCAGTCCTGCTGCCTTGACGTACCTCTCCTTTTTGTTTGATGTTTCGGTTGTTCGTGGACTGACCCAGTCTCCCTGTCCTGTGTTTGATTAGGGTTCTGCATCTTTTTCGTATACTGTAGCTCTACCATTTTGCATCATTTAGTGTCCCAGAATGTTTTGAGAGCCCTTTTCTGTGTGGAGTCACACCTTCCAATCTGATACTTCTGCTCCCCTATTTTCAATAGATGATGTTTGGCGTGGGGCTGTCCCCTGTGCTTTATATTGTCACATTATCTGTCCCTGCGCCTTATCGTTTGCATCCTGGTGTGGTAAGGTGGCTTTCTTTTGGAGTTGCATTAGCTGCCTGTTTTGCTTTATGCTTGTGAGTTGTTCTCTGGCTTTGATAATGGTGCTTTTTGGGGGTGCCCCCTCTCTTCATTGCTTTGGGGGTTGGTACTGACTTTTTGTTTGGGCTTTAGCCCAGCCCCACACTATTTGCTCTTGTGGGTTTGAGAGTGGTCTTTCCTACTCCTCCCCTCACGTTGTAGTTCCTTTAATGGAATTGGCATTTTTACAACAGGCTGACACATCTGCACTCTGACTTTGGTTCCTTGTGCCATTTCATCTCATATGGTTGTGCTCTTTTTTCTCCCAGTTGGATTTGGAATCTTCTGGTTGCAGTCTATATGCTACTTAGTGCTGCTTTTAGGCCATTTGCCTGGGTTTTAAGATGCTTTCTCAGTGCTTGAGAGGTACCGTGGCCGTCCCAATTTGTCTTTAATTCTTCTAGTGGATCTTCTCATTATTTAGTGGATTTTTCCCCATCCTGCTTATTTAGCATGCTGTCTGGTGATCGGCTGTCCCATACAATTCTTGTTGATACTTGATCTTATTCGTGGGTGGGATGCTTTATTCTGGCTGGGGGTCACCCACTTACTCCCTGAAGGGATGACTGGCCTTGTATTTCATTTGGCATGTTTTTTTCTCCAAGGTATTCCCTTGCCCCGCAGCCATGTTTGGGGAGTTGCAGCCTGTTGGACTTGGCCATTTCTGCAGACTCATCCCTAGACGTTTTGCCTTCACTCCTCCATTATGTGTTGAATTTGTTTTGTGGGCCTTAGGACTCTGTGCACTTTACCGCTGCTAACCAGTGCTAAAGTGCTTGTGCTCTCTCATTAAAACATGGTAGCACTTGGCTTATACCCAAGTGGCAAATTTAATTTACTTGTACATCCCTAGTAAAGTGGCACTACCTGTGCCCATGACATGTACAGCAAATGGTACTAGTGGGCCTGCAACACGTTTAACTTTTACATGTCATGGGAGTGAAAACTCTTAAATTAATTTTTCACTACTGCAAGGCCCACCTTTCCCATAGGATAACATTGGAATTACCTTATTACACTTTATACGTACAATTTCCAAATGACAATAGGTAAGCAGTTCATGTTTGGTTCCTCTAGGTTCCTAATTTAAAATCCCAACTTATGGTGAAGTCGGATTTTAAATCACAGCTTTGAAAATGCACTTTTAGAAAGGCTTTGTGTTTTCCTCCTAGACAGCTACACATAATAGGGAGCTTAATTGTGCCTCGGTCGGCCATCACTGGCAGGATGGAAGGGAGGAGCTAGGCACAGCCCCATTTACACTTGAATAGGTTGTGGCCTGCCTCTGCACAAATGGCTGCATACCCCATGAAGTCAGTTTGGAGCCAGGATAGGGAAGGTAGGGTTTCTGAGGATTTTAAAGGGAAACCTCTAGAAGCTCCAAATGCACAGCTGATTATAAATGCTGTACCTCAGACACCAGCTCTTCAGTACAAGTATGGACCTATGGATACTCTGCCAGGAAGAAGGACTGCTGTGCTTCTGAATGACTTCTACTCTGCTGAATTGCATGCTGCTAGAATACAGCCTTGCTGTTTTGCTGCTTTGTTGTGCTGACTTGCTCCCTGCTGACTTCCTGACTGGGTAAGAAGGACTGGACCTACATCTCTTGAACCCAGAACCCCAGAGTGACTCCAAGGGCTAGTTGGCTGGCCTCCTGACTTGAGCCTGACAGAAGGCTCGAACAACCTTGCACCTGCACCTAGACTCTTCCACCTGTGAGACTACCCAGCCAAGTTGTGCCACGCCAGTCCTGGACTGTGGGCCTAAGTTGCTTTGCCAACCTCTGTGAACCCAATGGAACAGACGTATCCTCTCTGCTGCACAGCACAACCCTGAGCAGAAATGGTACATCTTCTCTGCTGTGTGGATTGGACTTGTTGCAAAGACCCACATCATCGCAGCAGCTCTCATCACCTTCAGAACCACTGATGTGTGAGGCATCATCAGTGCAGGCCATCACATCTCTTGTCAATGGCAGCCTCGACGATGATGCTGGACTCCGCATTGCAGTCTTGCAGCTTCTTAGAACTGACGGCAGCCTTGGTGACGATGACGTACTCTGTATCACTGCCTCGCAGCTCCTCTGAACCGACACATCGCCTTGACTGTGCAACGCATCCCTGACTCAGGACTTCATATCGCAAGCCCTTGTCATCAGGATCTTTGAGAATGAAGCAACAGGGCCTCGCACTGCAGCTTTGTAGCATCTCAAAACCAACTGATCGCTTCAGCTGCACGACACATCTTCAACATGGATCCTCTCAATGCTCAGCAAACCAGAACAGGTACTTTGTTAAGCGTGCCTAACTGGGGCCGAGTAGCTGACCCACACTCCATCATGGTCAGCCTGAACTTGTGACTATGCCCCCTTCTGGCGTGACCTGATATCCACAGTTGGCACTTTACACCTTTTTGCGCTATTACCTCTTAAATCTTTTAAATTGACTATCTTTGGTTCTACTGATTTGATTTTTTTGCTTTGGTCTTGTTTTATTTATTTATAATTGCTCTATTTTTATAACTCTGTGGTGGGCTCCTTTTGTGGTGTGTTTTCACTATGTTACTGTTGAAGTGCTGCACAAATACTTTACACATTGCCTCTGAGTTAAGTCTGACTGCTTTGTGTCATGCTGCCCGAGGGGTTAGCACATGTTAATTTAGGGTTTACTTGTAACTTCACCCTGAGAAGAATTGTGGTTGCTGCTTGAGAAGGGGTTGGCTCTGCTTAACCAGTAACTTATTACCCTACACAGCCTTCTTGTGTGACCCTAACAGTTTTACAAGGCACTGCCTAGAACTCGGTTGTGAGGTTCCTGTCTGGTTTCTCTCCTTTCTCTCTGCAAGACTGTGCTTGAGTGTCCTTATTCTTGGGGTTAGGTGAGTGTATCTTTTGCTTGCTCAATGTATGCTCCCCATGTGCATTACGCCCTTGCCTGCTAGTCTTCGTGTCTTGGTCTTTGACCTTTAGGAGCCGTGACTGTTTCTTGTTTTTTTGCTGATCTTCATCCTCCCCCCATTGCTAATTGTCTATGGGTGTATGTGATGATACTGGCTTGGCCTTTTTCATCTTATTCCTCCAACACGCTTGCACCTTTGTTGTGATAGGTCTTATGAAAGAGGTGTGCAGCTTTAATGTGCCCCTTTTCTGGGGCGCGTGCTCTTTTGAGGCCACCACTGCTCCTGTAGTAGCCTGGGATTTATGTATTGATGCCTTCTTTGGTGGTTCTGTCCTTCCAAGTGTGCAGTGTTTGATTATTCTTTGCTGGAAGGGTGGCCTCCTGGCCTCCTGTACTGCTCCACTAAACTCATTCTTATAGCTTTTCTTTTATATGCCTTTAAAGGCCATATGGGACCCTAAAGTCATAGCTGCCTGTTGAGCTATTCATCTTAGCGTATGGGATGAAATGAAATGAAAAAAATGTATACTGCGTTTACATACCCAAAGGCGTTAAGGTGCGGGAAACCTAACCTAAAAGCAGGACGCTGGAGCGCTAGAAGTAATTTAGCAAGAGGAGAGCTACGTTTTCAATTTTTTTTCCGAATAAACGATGGTTGTCTACTTCAGAAATATGCAGTGGAAGTGACTTCCAAAGTTTACCTCTGGCATGACCGAAGGACTTTCCTCCCCATCAGGCCCACTGAAAGCTGCAGACTGTCAACCTTCTGCTTTATGTGGATTGCAGCAACCTGGTAGTGAGATACCAATTAAATCTGTCCCTAAGATAATGGGGACCCTGATTAAACAGAGCTTGATGCACGATGCAAAGGGCAGTAAAGGTAATTACCTTAATAATGGCAGACAATTAGATTTTTTAAGCTCCTCCGATACCCAACGGTGTGGTTAATCTCTAGAATAAGTCGAGCAGCAGTGTTTTGTACTGATTGCAGTTTAGTTAAAGATCTTTGACAAGGTAAATGTCATTACAATAGTAAAGCCTGGAGGAGATTAATGCTACAATGACTATTTTCCTAAGGATCTCTGAGATGTAGGGAAAGTTTTTCTTAGGTGATCGGATAATAATGAAACGGGACGAAATTTGCAAGGGTTTACTTGAGAATGAAAGGCCAGACTTTCATCAGATACAGTATTATCCCCAAACTTTTTGCTGATTTAACCGCAATAGCGGCATGAAACTCAATTCACCAAAATGCCGGGGTATCAGAAGTGACATCACACTCTCTTTGACCTTCATTTTCACTCACACACATAATGGTTACACCAAAACCCACATTCATACTTGCACCAACTCTCTCACACGCTCATAAACACACACCCACAAGCATTCACACAACATACATTTAAGAGAATTTTGTTTAACTTAGCTTTGCTGTCAGGGAGGGTCGTATTCCAGCTAATTGTACTCCTTTTATTAAACTAAGGGTAAATAATGAGATGTTATTCACTCTTAATGTAATAAAACCATTGAGAGAAAACTAAGAAAGTGGAGCCCTCACCGACGTCCATAAGGACGAGCTGCCACTGTGCTCTTGGCACTGATTTTGCCACCTCTGAGGAGAGGGCTTGCGAAGGCAGTATTAGGGTTTGCAAGGGGTAAGTCAAGGATCATAGCTGGAACTTCTAATTGACATCCATGAATCGGAGGAAGGCCCAAGGTAGATAGCCACCAGTTTTTAGACCAAAATGAATGATAGTGGACAAAGACCTCTTTTTTGTTAGCATTACATTTCAAGAAATTATCCTACATCCAATTGATGATGACCACCATATACTTCTTAAAATTCTGGGTGATTAAGAGTGCATGGCTTTGAAATAGTGTCTTCCAGTTGCTGCACCCCATTTTTGTTCATTCTGTTGGCTCTGAATTCTAGTAGTTCCTCTCCCCTGGCTTCGTGTTGGGACATAAGCTTGACTTTCCCAAGGCCTAGTTTGCCTGGTATTGAATGCCTTGTTATTAGCTTAGCCTCTCTCTCCCTCAGAGCTTGCCCCTTCTCCCATCGTTGCTATGAGATTTGTGCTCCCCACTGGACCCTGGGCAGGGGCTGCATCTGCTCTTGGCTGTGGCTGCTTATTTCCTTGCTTCAGGGTCAGTTTTCCATCCTACGATACTTATATCCTGGAGGCCCCGTACCTGCTTGCTTTTATTTTGTATTTTGGGTTTATCTTCTGCAGTGGATTGCTCGTTGCTTGCCTTTGAATAGGACAAACTTCTGCTGGGGCCTTTCAGGTTTTTCTTTTTTACACTGATATACCTGTCTCTTTGGAAACTGATCTTCTATCTTGTGGGTGACTGTTGGCTTTGCACTGTCTCCCCCATAGGTTTACAGAAAAAACACAGAAGTGATGGGAGGGCTGCTGGCTAATAGCCTAAACCACTGGAAATCTCTCTGGGTAATATTCCAAACCATCACTTTTAAGCCACTGTGGCACTTTAGACAGAAGTTCACCTTATACAAATCAGTACTGACCCTGTACCTTGTAGGAGCTCTTCATCTTGAAGTGGCAGCTGAGGCCCCTTCCAAAATGGATCAAAAGCAACCCCGGACTGGTTTTGGCCTTGTTAGGTCTCATCAGTAAGGTATAGCTTCAATCCTGTGGAACAGCGATCAAGGGAACCACATGAGGGATTGCCCTTGGACACTAATGGTGTTACATTAAACACACAAAAGGTGACAGGAGGATTGCTTGTAAATAGCCCTAGGGTTTCTCCAAACTGCCTCTTGGCCCTCTTGTTGCCTCTTCTGGGTCACTATTGCAGATGTTCCCTAATTTTGGGCCCCTGCTCATCGGGGTGCATCATTTGTGCCATCTGCCCTTTAAACTTTTAGTGTTTGTTGGCTTTTTTTGGCACAGGTATGTGGGGCTTTGTTGTGGTTCTGGTTGTGGTTCTCCTTCCTTCGTAGCTGGACTTTTTCTTTTCCAGCTGACTACCTTTGTGGGTGATTCATGTCAGTTCTGCCTGTTTTGGCATATCCAGCTGACCTAAGGATGGTGATAGGTAAGTGATGAGGAAGTAATGTTTTCATTACATACAGGTAATCCTATCACTCCGATTTTGTCTGATTGTCCCAATCCTTATGACCTTCTGAGCATCTCCTCTGGGTGCCTGCCTCTGATCGCAGTTTGCTAGGCTGCTTTTTAAGTCGACACCAAGGGCTTCGGGAGGGGGTGGTCTTTTATAAACATACTTGAAGGAGGAGTTTACATTTATTTCCGTATAGGTAGGCAACGGGGTGCCTGTCTCTAGGCACCCCGTTGCTGTAAGGATTCAGAAAAAGAAACAAAATTGGAATAGTGTGATTACCATGTGAGTAACTGACACATTAGTGACTAGAAACGTGACTTTACTTTATGACAAATTTATGCATCCAAGCAGAAAGCAGTAAACCCATAAATCAACCAAGAAAATGCTGTTGTGTCGGCAAAGTAAATACATCAAAGGACACCGCCCCAATCTTAATTACTAGATAAGCATCATTTTACCAAAAGGACTTCTTGAACCCTAAATTTAAAGGGAAGACATATAGGACAATGTAACGATCCTCAAAATGCCTTTGCGCTTAGGAACAGCCCATCCAACCAGTGGACAAGCCATTCAAAACACATGAAAGCCAGTGACTGAAGAGAGCCTACCCAAGGCCCACTCGCTATGCTTCTTTATTCTCCTTTTTTACTTTTGTGTATCTATTTGCAAGAGTTCTTGCAACAGACAGCTAAAGCTGTTGATAGCGAGACCTAATGACAGTTAAAGCTGCCTGTAGCAAGACCTAAGAGGAGTTCTCTCATAATAAATACTGTTTATTGCTTCCGGTTTTCAGGTAGATATCTAGCATAATAATATCACTGTAATAAGGGATGGGAAATTGAAAGACTCAGAGAGACAGCGAAGTGATTTTCTGACACAAACAACATTTGAAACACATCTAGTTAATAAAGGCTTAGGCAAATATCCTTGTCTAATAAGCCAGTGACATTAAAAAAATATGCTTTATTCTTGAACAGAAATCTGTGGTTTTTTAATATGTATAGGTTATTACAAGAAGGGTTTATCTTTTTTTTTAACCACGGACTTCGTCTCTTGAGGACTTAACGGAAGCAGATTACACTGGGTTGCAATTCAACTGACTCTTTCAATTTGCAATATCTAACATTTCTCTAGTGAATATTGTAATAACGATGATGTTAAATATATTAGACAACGCTCTGGGATTCTTAAGACATATACAATTATTCTGTGATGTTTGTTATTAAGTAGGGATCAGAGTTTTCACTGTCATTCATGTAAATTTCAGCACACAGGGATAAAGTAGATTAAATCGAAGACTTTTGTGTGACGCGACTGTCACGGCTAGCAGTGCAACTAACACTGAGGCCCTGATTATCAGTTGCTCATTAAATTCCAACCCACGTGTAATCCCCTGTTTATGAATGGGTCAGAATTAGGAGTTTGAAGGTATTTAATGGATCCGATAATTATCAGCCTTAAATAACTCAACCTTCCCTATATTTCAGCAGGTCCTAGGACATTTAACGGGAATACACATTGGGTATTTACTGTATCATGTGGATTTTTATGAGTTTAACGCCAAAATCCGCCAGTTATTCCCCAATAATTCGCTATAGGTGTTATTTATTGCACCCCATAAGTTATGTAACCAGTGATATCGTTGTTTATCTGGGGCAATATATAATGCCTAAACTTATCTGACAGAAGAGCTGTCAGAGTAATGGCACGCCAGTTCGGCAAATGTAAGTCATGTGTCAACTCAGTGAAAAAAGCTCCAATGATAGTCTCCCATCAGGCAATCTGACTACTATTTGCAAATGAACAGCCGGTAAGAAAGGACCTTATTTCAGAGAAGTTTATACATACGAACTACTTACACAGTGTAAGAGATTAAATTGGTTAAGTTACTGCAAATTTCTCCTGGTTGTTGTAGACTGTGTGCTTAGGTGTTAGCGAGCCCATCACATATAACAAGTCCCCAGTTCGGTGCGATCATGTAGGTAGTTCTCTAGTGCCTCCAAGGAGATGGAGATTTGGTCTTTAATGTAAATTATTAAGTTCAAAGTGTGGCTAGAAGTGTTCATATGTTAATATTTCTGTAAATGTGAAAACAGCTTAGTGATATTTGGTAGTCCCAGTGCTTAATTTGTGCTTGTTGATTCCGGTGCTGAGCACCGGCACTTATTTGTGAGGGCCGGTGCTTATTCTTATGCCTCAAGCATTTGCTGCGAGAAAAAAGACACATATGTGAAAGACGGAACAAAGAAAAACAAAAAAGGTTCATAAAGGGAGAAAGTAGAAAGTTGCAGGATGAGCTGAAGGGGCAGGGGTGGCCGTAAATGGATTGAAGAGGCCCAAGATGGATTCAGTATTACGCTGCCTCAGTATTCAGTGCTGGCAGATTTAATTACAGCACCCTTGTGTTTAAGAGAAGGGCTTTGAGCATCGGCACCTCTTAATTTACAAATTAAGCACTGGGTAGTCCCCACCTTCTGACTCCTCTTAAGTGCATTTACACATGTCACGCAAACCTGGAATATTGAAAGAATTGCCTAAAAGGAGGTGGAAGGGCACCTCTGTAGTTAAATCATGGTATTACTGTATTTTTGGGAAGTATATATTGAAAAGAGCTATGTGTATTGAAAAAGACTCGTACCTGTGCAACTACTGGGCTACAAAACACAAAGGTGGTCATTACAACCCTGGCGGACGGTGTAAAAGGTGCGGTAATACCGCAAACAGTCCGACGGACAAAAAAAGGGAATTATAACCCTGGCAGAAACCGCCAACAAAGACAGCCACTTCAACACACCGCCCGCCACGGCGGTACACACAAGCAGCGCGTCGATCACCGCCAATAGACAGGCGGAAGACAATGTACCGCCCACACCATTACAACCCGCCAATCCGCCACCTTTTCCGGGGCGGATTCACCATGGATAAAAACATGGCGGAAACAGCTTTAGCTATGGGAAAACACTCACCTTCTACACATCCCACGAGGAACGACGACTCCATGGACCCGGAACTCCAAATACTACCTGCCCTTGTCTTTCTGCTCCTTCACGACCAACAGTGACGTAAGCGCAGAAGATACCGGTGAGTACTGCATCTACGACACGGGGGAGGGGGTAGGCAAAAGTTAGGGGGACACCCACCAAACACCCCCACCCCCACCCTCGCATTATACAACATACACACCAATGCTGTAAAAAATATCACATTAACAACCCACAATCCCCCCGGAAGAATGCAAAGACAATGCGAATTTCGGTCAAACATTGTAATGTGCCAATATACATGTCATACAAAAATATACAGATATATATCTCTAAATCACTCATAATTATATATACAATACAAGAAGTAGTGCAGATATGTACACAACAATGTCCGTGCACAAACAGTCCAAAAATGCATGGGCGAGGCCCACAAAAGATACCTGACCAAAATCGGAGAGAACACTGCCGGGGCATCAAATAGAAACACTACAGGTACCTCAGGGGGAAGGGAAGGGGGGGCACCTCAGCCACATGAATGCAAAGCCAGATCCACAACGGGGCTCCATGCCCATTGATGTATCCTGGGGAGTGCAAAGCCACAGTCTCTCAAGTCTCTACAGTGGGTGGGTTGCCCACTGTGCCATCCTGGGGAGTGCAAAGCCACAGTCTCTCAAGTTGATGCAGGTCCCTACTGGTACTGGGGGGTGACTGGTGCCCAGACTGGATGAGTCTCCCCGTGAAAGGTAGTGTCCTGTCACTGTCCCAACTGCACATGGGATAAGGATGCCTGATGTGGCGGGCCATTCATTCCTACCCGGTGCATTGCCCTGTTCAGCGGTGCTTTGCCATGGCGGTCTTTGCCCTGTTCAGCGGTGCTTTGCCATGGCGGTCTTTGCCCTGTTCAGCGGTGCTTTGACATGGCGGTCTTTGCCCTGTTCAGCGGTGCTTTGCCATGGTGGTTCAGGACTGTTCAGCTGTGCTTTGCCATGGCGGTCTGTGCCCTGTTCAGCAGTGCTTTGACATGGCGGCCTTTGCCCTGTTCAGCTGTGCTTTGCCATGGTGGTTCAGGACTGTTCAGCGGTGCTTTGCCATGGCGGTCTTTGCCCTGTTCAGCGGTGCTTTGCCATGGTGGTCTTTGCCCTGTTCAGCGGTGCTTTGCCATGGCGGTCTTTGCCCTGTTCAGCGGTGCTTTGACATGGCGGTCTTTGCCCTGTTCAGCGGTGCTTTGACATGGTGGTTCAGGACTGTTCAGCGGTGCTTTGCCATGGTGGTTCAGGACTGTTCAGCGGTGCTTTGACATGGCGGTCTTTGCCCTGTTCAGCAGTGCTTTGCCATGGTGGTTTAGGACTGTTCAGCGGTGCTTTGCCATGGTGGTTCAGGACTGTTCAGCGGTGCTTTGACATGGTGGTTCAGGACTGTTCAGCGGTGCTTTGACATGGTGGTTCTAATACGGACATTGGTGTGTGGCATGACGATTTCCACACTGGACATTGGTGTGTGGCATGACGATTTCCACACTGGACATTGGTGTGTGGCATGACGATTTCCATACTGGTAATTGGTGTGTGGCATGACGTTCCATCATTGCCCAGCGGGGCTGTGGCATCCTGGCCCCGCCTGGGCAGTGACTCCGGCGGTGGTCTCTGGACCAGTGACGATACTTGGCCCCTCCTGGGCTGTGACTCCGGCGGTGGTCTCCTGACCAGTGACAATACTTGGGCCCTCCTGGGCTGTGACTCCGGCGGTGGTCTCCTGACCAGTGACGATACTTGGGCCCTCCTGGGCTGTGACTCTGGCGGTGGTCTCTGGACCAGTGACGATACTTGGGCCCTCCTGGGCTGTGACTCCGGCGGTGGTCTCCTGACCAGTGACGATACTTGGACCCTCCTGGGCTGTGACTCTGGCGGTGGTCTCATGACCAGTGACGATACTTGGGCCCTCCTGGGCTGTGACTCTGGCGGTGGTCTCTGGACCAGTGACGATGCTTGTACCCTCCTGGGCTGTGACTCTGGCGGTGATCTCTGGACCAGTGATGATACTGGGCCCTCCTGGGCTGTGACTCTGGCAATGGTCTCTGGACCAGTGACGACGATGCTGGCGGTTGTGTCTGGACCGCCGGAAATGATGGCGCACTTCTCCGCCGTGACACTCACAACAGGCTGGGCAGACTTCCTCTGGACCTTCCCCACCTTTTTGGAGTTACAGCTGACTCACCAATCGCCTTCGATCCCATTTCACTTGTTGACCCACCAGGAGTCTTGACACGGTCCCGTCGTCCACTTTCCAATTTCGGAGCCTTTACAGGGGGTGGGCTGCCAGTGCCTTGGCTCCGGGTCCTACTGCCTGCCCTGGTGGACGGTGCACTCCAAAAACCTGGAACACGCACCACTGGTACTGGAGGCTTTTTGGCTGAGGCGCTACGACAGGACTGATGAATTGGAGGGGGGGGTGGGGGCAAAAAGGTCAATTTGACATAGGGAGAGTTTCTGACGTACACTGGGATGGGTAGATGGAGGGGGTCTGGGAGTGGAGGAAGAGGAGGTGGTTGTAGGAGGTGTCACTTTAGCTGTTTTGGGTGCAGGTGCAGGTACTGGAGGCTGTCGTGAGGTGGATGGATGTTGGGTGAGTGATTGCCGGCGTTTGGGTACTTTGGGAGGGGGCGTCACAGACACACTGGGAGAGGACACAGGGGACGTGTAAATGGCAGTGGAGGTGGTGAGTGCAGGTAAGCGGCGTGTGGTGCTGGGTGTCCTGGTGCGAGTCCTAGTGCCTGTAGATGTGGTGCATGCAGGTGTGTGTGTAGACGAGACTGGGAGGGAGGAGGGAGAAGAGGAGGAGGGGCACACAGTGGAGACAGTGGATGTTGCTGTGTCTGTATGTGTGATGGGTGTGATGCTTGTGTGAGTGCCTGTGGTGTGTGTGGTGCCTATGTTTGCTTGAGCTACTTGTGTGTGTTGACTTGTGTGCATGCTGGTCTGTAGGTGTGCTTGGGATGGGTTGGGGTACAGGGCATTGGGTCTGGGTGGAGGAAGTTAGAGGGGGGAGGCTGGACACAGGGACAATTGCTGCCATCAGTTCTGAGGCCAGAGATTGCAGGGTTCGCTGAAGGGCAGCCTGACCAGAATGAATGCCCTCCAGGAATGCATTATCGTGTTGCAACTCCCTTTCTACACCCTGGATGTCATTCACAATGGTAGACTGCCCAACAGTGAGTGACCTGAGGAGGTCAATGGCCTCCTCACTGAGGGCAGCAGGGGTGACTGGGGCAGGGCCTGAGGTGCCTGGGGCGAAGGTGATGCCCACACTCCTGGGTGAGCGGGCATGGGGCGAACGCTGAGGGGCTGCTGGGAGGGCGGTGCTGGTAGGGGGGGTGGCGGCAGTACCTGTAGAAGTGGGGCGCACAGATGGTGCCGCCACCACAGGGGAGCTCACATCGGCGGACAAGTCCGTGTCGCTGGTTGGTAATCCGGTGGCCGACGTGAAGCTCCCCTCGCCCTCCGTCCCACTGGTGCATTCAGTGTCTGTGGTGTGGCCCTCCATGGCCATGTGGGATGCAGCTCCCTCGTGCTCCGGTGCCACTGTACCTCCGCCTGTTGATGCTGATGTACAAAAGGACAGGGAGAGCAGGAAAAGGGAGGGAGACAGAAGAAAGAGAGTTTTAGTGCATGGCATACCGCTACCGTTGGCGGACAAGACAGACTCAGCAGCCCCATGCACAACGCCGTGCTCCTGCCCTCTGCACATGCAATTTCATGGATATGGCCTACATGGCAATGGTGGAAATCTGCGCACATGGATGCCACAGGGGCAACTATACCTCAACTTGCTACTTTTCTGAGGTGGGGTAGAGTGCCACATGGCCTACATTACGGAGGGGCCTTGCCTACCTAACTCGCCCTGGCCTAGGGACACCCACAGCCCACCTCCCCGACCCAGACACCTCCACTGCACGCAAAGTCCGCAGAATGAGGTTGTACTCACCCCCTTGTGTCTGCTGTGATGTCCTTAAGCGCCCATCCAACTCCGGGTAGGCCACCGCCAGGATCCGGAACATCAGGGGGGTCATGGTATGACGGGCACCCCTCCCACGTTGGGAGGCCATCCCCAGCTGAGCCTCCGCCGTCTTCTTGCTGCAGCGGCGAATGTCCTCCCATCTCTTCCGCCAGTGGGTGCCCCGTCTCTGGTGGGCCCCCAGGGTCCGGACCTCCTTGGCGATGGCACGCCAAATGTCCCTCTTCTGGTGGGCGCTGACCTACATGACATGCACAAGGGAAGAGGAACAGTCATTACCAATTGCACCATCAATGTGTGTGGCCCCCTCCATACTCTGACCATGTTGGCCATTTATTCCCATGCCTTACTGTAGTATGACTTCTGCCCCCTTCCCTCTTCCACCTAGCCCTGTCCATCCAGGCCTAGCCCCTACAACGTGCTCCCTGTGTACTAACCTGTTGGTCTGGAGGACCGTAGAGTAGCATGTACTGGGGGAGGACCCCATCCACAAGTTTCTCCAACTCCTGTGCAGTGAAGGCAGGGGCCCTTTCCCCAGACGCAGCAGCCATCGTCGCTTCCAGACCAAGGTCACAGCAGCACTAGCAGTGTAGGTCCTCTCCTGTCGAAGGTCAGGTATCTAGTGATTGAACAGATAGAAAATGGCGGTGACGTCCGCGGCGGGGCGCATCATCACCGCCGGCGCACCTGTTCATTGGCTCCTGGGACCCATATGGTCCAATGTTAACCAATGCAGCATTGCGCCGCGCTCTACGACCGCCTACCGCGACGGTGTGCAACGCCAGCGCTGTTACCCCACAATCCCATTGTCCCACTTTAGAGGTCAGGCAGCCGCTATTTCAGGGGCCCACACGGATTCATTTTCAACTGCGTCACACATACTGAGGCCTACACTCAACACACATACAGGAAGGGTTTATTGTCTGGTGTAGTTTTGTGTGTGACTGTGGGTATATACCTGGAGGAATAGTGACTGTTTCTTCGCTGTTGTCCTTCGTAGGCACCGTCAGCTGGGACATATGAGAAGATGGTGGAATCCTCCGGTGTACCGACCGCTGGTGGACCTGTTGACAATGGAAGAGAGACATTTAATCGTGACCTACAGGTTTGACCGTGCCACAATCCAGGAACTATGTACCCAGTTGGAGCCAGACCTGATGTCACCAATCCACCATCCGACTGGAATCCCCCCTGACGTGCAGGTGCTGTCAGTGCTCCATTTCCTTGCAAGTGGATCTTTTCAGACAACAGTGTCCATAGCATCAGGAATGTCCCAGCCTATGTTTTCCAACGTCTTGTCCAGAGTGTTGTCTGCCCTGTTGAAACACGTAAGGAGATACATCATTTTCCCTGAGGTGGAGGATTTGCCTACAGTGAAAGGTGACTTCTATGCCCTTGGACATATCCCCAACGTCATAGGTGCCATTGATGGGACCCATGTAGCTCTGGTCCCCCCCCCGCATGAGTGAACAGGTGTACAGGAACAGGAAGAGTTATCATTCGATGAATGTCCAGATGGTCTGTTTGGCAGACCAGTACATCTCGCAGGTAAATGCTATGTTCCCTGGCTCTGTGCATGACGCCTACATCCTGCGGAATAGCAGCATCCCTGATATGATGGGTCAACTCCAGAGGTACCGTGTATGGCTATTGGGGGACTCTGGTTACCCCAACCTGTCATGGCTATTGACCCCAGTGAGGAATCCCAGGACCAGGGCAGAGGAACGGTACAATGAGGCCCATGGGCAGACTAGGAGGGTTATCGAGCGCACCTTCGGCCTCCTGAATGCCAGGTTCAGGTGCCTCCATATGACAGGTGGATCCCTATTCTACTCACCAAAGAAGGTGTGCGACATCATCATCGCCTGCTCCATAATTTGGCATTGCGACGTCAGGTGCCTTTTCTGCAGGAGGATGATCCAGATGACGGTGTTGTGGCAGCTGTGGAGCCTGTGGAGCCTGTGGACAGTGATGAGGATGAAGCTGAGGAAGACGAAAACGACAACAGGGAGTCAGTCATTCAGCAATATTTCGAGTGACACACAGGTGAGAACATTTTCATTTTTACCATTACATTAACTTTCACACATCTACCTCTATCCTGTACCGACATTTCACTCACTATTTGTTAACTGAGTTGTCCCCTTCCATTTCAGTTTCACAAATGTGGTAACCTACGTGTCAACTGTTTGCATCCTTGAAGGGCTTGTGATGTGTGACATAGGTATGTTAGCCTTCCAATGGGTAACCCATTATGAAACTGTAATTGATAATACAGATTTACAAATCATAGACTGACTCCATTTTGTTTTAGTGTTTCAAGGGTGTTTATTTAAGTGCTAAAAAATGAAGGGGTTGTAAAATGGTGATGGGTGATGGTGGAGGAATGTCCATGGCAGAGTCCAGTCTATTAGTCTCACAGGTACATTGCGCATCTGGGCATAGGAAGTGCAGCTGGGGCAGTTTAAGTATGGACAGGGTAACAAAATGGGACAGTGGGGGGACAATCAGGGTGGTCTTATTTCCTGGCGGGGGTCTTGCCATCTTGCTCTGTCCTGTTCCTGGATCTCAGGGCCCGCTTGCGTGGTGGTTGTCCGTCTGCAGGGGATGGGGTGCTGGTGTGTTGGTCCTGTGGCGGGGCGTCCTGTCCACTAGCGCCGGCGGAGGTGGTGGGCATTTCATCATCCTGGCTAGTGTCAGGGGCCTCTTGGAGTGCCACGGTGTCCCTCAAGGTCTTTTGAATGTCCGTCAGCACCTCTACGATGGTGCCCAGGGCGGAGCCAATGGTCCTGAGCTCCTCCCTGAACCCCAAATATTGTTCCTCCTGCAGACACAGGGTCTCCTGCAACTTGTCCAGGAACGTGGCCATTGTCTCCTGGGAGTGGTGGTATGCTCCCATGATGGAGGAGAGGGCCTCGTTGAGAGTTGGTTCCCTTGGCCTGTCCTCCCTCTGTCGCACAGCAGCCCTCCCAGTTCCCCTGTGTTCCTGTGCCTCCGTCCCCTGGACCGTGTGCCCACTACCACTGCCCCCAGGTCTCTGTTGTTGTTGGGGTGGTGGGTTACCCTGGGTGCCCTGTAGTGGTGGACACACCGCTGATTGACCTGTCCTGGGTAGGGAGGTTTGGGGCCGCTGGGTGGGTGCTATGCTGGTGTTACCAGAGGGTGTAAGCTCGGTGTTGGGCTGTGGCTGGGCAAGGGGAACCGACTGTCCTGAGGCCCACGATGGTCCGGGCTGGTCATCAAGATCCAGTAGGGCAGAGCTGCTGTCGTCACTGTGGGCCTCTTCTGGGGGTGGAGTGGTGTTGTCTGGACCCTCTGGTGTGGTGACGTTCCTTCGGGTTCCTGCGGGGGTATAAGTACATGATTATTGCATGTGTGTGTTTCATGGTGTGCAATGGTTGGGTGTGCGTGAACCCCAGTGCAGGCATTCCTGTGTGGGGGCTTTTGTGCTGATGGTTGGGGGGTGTTCTGGGTCTGTGCAGTGGGCATGCTTTGGTGATGGGTGTCCATGCTTGGTTATGTCATGCAGGTCTTGGGGTTGGGATGGGTGGTTGGTGTCATGGGTAGATTGGTGAGGATTTGGGGTGATAGGGGAGGGTGTGATGGTGGGGGTGTGTGATAGCATGCAGGTAGGGTGGGGGTTATGATGGTTAAGATTAGACTTACCAGTGTCCGTTCCTCCAACCACTCCTCTGAGGCCCTCAGGATGCAAGATGGTCAAGACTTGCTCCTCCCATGTTGTTAGTTGAGGGGGAGGAGGTGGGGGTCCGCCGCCAGTCCGCTGTACCGCGATGTGGTGCCTGGATACCGTTGAACGCACCTTCCCCCGTAGGGCGTTCCACCTCTTCCTGATGTCCTCCCTATTTCTTGGGTGCTGTCCCACTGCGTTGACCCTGTCCACTATTCTTTGCCATAGCTCCATCTTCCTGGCTATGGATGTGTGCTGTACCTGTGAGCCAAATAGCTGTGGCTCTACCCGGATGATTTCCTCCACCATGACCCTGAGCTCCTCCTCGGAGAAGCGGGGGTGTCTTTGGCGTGCCATGGGGTGGTGTGTGTGATGTGTGGGGTGGTGTATGTGTTGATGAGTGTGGTGAGTGTAGTGGTATGTGGTGTTTTGTGCTTGGATGTTGCGTGGGTGATGGTGTTGTGTGCCTCTGTGTGATGGGGTTGTCTATTCTGTGCTGTCTCTCTGGCCTTCTCTCAGAAATTCTGGTTGTAGGGGTTTGTAGGTGATGTGGGTGTGTGTTTTATATTGTGTTGGGTGTGTGGGAGTGGTGTTTGTATGTGTATCAGGTGTGTGTATTTGGAATTGTCCAATGTCGCTGTGTTTTGTAGAAGTGTGTGTATTTTGAGCGTGGCGGTGTGTACCGCCAATGGAATACCGCGGTTGAAAGACCGCCGCGTGGATTCGTGGGTCGTAATAGCATGGGTGTGTTTCTGTTGCCGTGGAGGTGGAGGATTTGTTTCCGCATGTTTATCGCTGACCTTTGGTGTGGCGGTATTGTGTGGGTGTCTGAATTTCGGCGGATTCCGTGATGTGTGTCATAATAGCTGTGGCGGTCTACCGCGGACGCGGCGGTGTATTGGCGGTCTTCTGCACGGCGGTAAGCGCCTTATACCGCCAATGTTGTAATGACCCCCAAAGTGATCAATGTCCCATTCTACCTGTAGTTGTGATTTTAATAGATAACTGTGACACACCTGCCAACTCGCACAATACAACAATGTGTCACACGCTCTTGAATTCTTCACTCACTCACCAGCTGAAGGGCCAATATCACATGGTGAACACAGAATTACGTAGAAACCCCTTTCTAGGGTGTGTTCCCAGCCCATGTGTGTCAGTTCTGCACATATGTGATCCATTACAGCCTCTGAAACAAGCTCCCATATTCTATGGCCATTCGAGACAGCTTCAGAAGCCTTTGGGGCACATTTGAGAGTCCCTCACGCCATTCCAATGCCACATTAATGTCATTTTTTTATGCTAATGTGTCGTTAAAAGGCTAAAAACCCACGCCATATTTAGAAAATGGCACAATGCATGCATGCACCACTTTGTAACCCTTTGCGCCAGGCATAATGTATGCAAAGGAGGCACTCTCCAGTTCAGCACTTTTAATGCCTGCTCAGAGCAGGCGTTAAAAGGAGGCTTCCATTGGTTAAAATGGGCCTCCTGGTGCTTTGCAGGATTAGCGTCAGAATTTTTGATGATAATCCTGCAAAGCTCTTGACTAGCATCAAAAATTGTGGCGCTACTTCCCTAACCACCGTCATGGTGTGCCCCATTTTAAATACGGCACACACATGGTGGTGATAGGGGGTGTCAAGGGGTGAAAAAAAAGTGGCGCTGCACTGTGTGCAGCAACATTTTTCTTAAATATGCCCCTTTGTATTTTAAGTGTTGTTAGCAGTGGATGCTTAGGTACTGCTGGCACAAAGCCTCACTCCTCTTCCTGGACTTGCGCCCTTCAGGGCTGTTTAGCCTATGATGAACCTTATGGACCGTCCCATTCTCCAGCCTCTGCCCCCTCCATGACCCTCATTCTCTCCCACATTCGGAATATTTTTAAGTTGACAGGACTTTTGAGAGCAAAAGGGACAGACTACATTGCTTTTATCTTCATTTTATATGAGGTTTTCATCACATAGGCCACCTCCAAACCTGCCTTTCTTCTTTACACTATCGGTGCAGTGGGCTGTGCTCCACCTGCATGCCTCCTCAAACCCACCCAGTGAACTTGAATCCATAGGTGAATGGACAGTCACATGACCTGTCACTCCTCCATGCTCAGCCATACCCCATTTGACTGGGAGCACCTGCCATCATTGATTTCTGACCAGTGCCATGACTTTGGCATGCAGAGAGGCAACTGCAAGGGTCATGACTACATTTCTGTTCTTTTGCTAACAGATGGTAGCACCGTCTGCTTAATATTTGTATTATGACTGAATGCATTAGCATCCATCTTCAGTGTTTCCAGGCTCCTAATGGGACTATTCTCCTTTTGCAAATGGGTTACCACCTCAACTTGGGGCTTAGTAAAATGTCAACGTTTTTTAGCTGAATTTCAGTTGCAAAACATTGGTTCCTAGAATACTGATTTGATATTTGTAAGTAATGCCTACAACAGGCCCCTTCCAGGTTCAGGTACTCATTCAGAATCTCATTTTATTAGTGGGACAACCTTTTCTGACTCTTGAAATGGGATTAGCACACAGCAAACATTTTTACAGTTGCAAACGCAGAATCTGAGCAATGGTGATTGTTGAAATGTTTCATACATCTGGTCCTATACCTACCTATGTGTTTTGTCTGCCAGGAGGACCATACAGATTTTTGGTAGTTTTGAGAAGCTACATTGAGTATTGGATTGCCCCTATCCCACTCTAGATCGACCCCTTAAATTCCTACCTACAGGGTGGTTGAGTAGCCACGTCTCCCAAAGAATCCTAAAGAACCCATTAAATCTATATACCCTTCATTTCTCCTCCTTCGGGTACTTAGCTCCCATATGAGTAACCACGAGCAAAAGAACTGACATACCACTCAAGAAGCAGAACCAACCCAGCGATGTCACATTCAAATGAAAGCACCATATCTTAGACCAACAATACAGCAAGGTCTCTCTTGCTGTCTTGCAAGATCTTTTCTGCCTAAACAACTTACTGTCTATTTTCCTAGTGGTGCTCTATTCCTAACCCCATCATGTATTTTCACTATCACTTGTCTTCTTGCTTCCACCTTTCAGTCAACAACCCAACTTGTACCTATTACAGGAGGTGATGTGGCCTAACTGTTGAAGGCACTGAATGAAAAAGGTAACTGGATTCAAATCCTGGCTTCAGCTCAATATCCTGGGGTTCTGGACATAACAAGCCAAGCTTTCATGTAGCTTCTGCCTGCCTCCCTCATGCCACCCAGGATGTAATGTTGGGCCAGAACTGCTGACTTTGGAAATGGAGAACCAGGTTTGAGTGTCAGCATTGACTGATGCTGGACAAATCAATTAACCTCCTCCTACCGATATAAAATAATGGTACCTTGAGTAATGTAACTGGTGCTCATGTAATGTGCTCCAATACCTTTCCAGTTGAGTTTGTCTTATATCACAACTGCATACAAATGCATAAAAAGGTAAAATCAGTATTATCATAGGCACTAGAAATAGATACCTGTTTAGTGGCTGGTTTGTACAAGCTGAAACCAGAAAAACTGGATAAATTGCAGCTTCTCTGCTTAAACTGTGCCAACTTATTTATTAAATCAAAACTCCTTTTTCTTCATTATCACATATTAATGTGTTTTTTCAAATATATGAGTTCAGAATACCAGTTGTACAATAACCTATTGTGTTTGATTTAATAGACAATAATGTTGCTGTTTAATATTCTGGCACCATACATGCTTTACATTACAACTGTCTTGCCTATTAGTTGACTACTAATGGTTCACAGTTAAAAACTATCACTTTTAAAAAGTACTTCTCAATGCAGTATTATAATATTACGTATTATTGCCAAAGTTCCACATGTTCTGCATATCTGCAGCACTATTTGCAACACACAGGCCTGAATATTTAGGACGGTTCATATTCAACTACTGTTCCCTATTACTTCATTTAAAATGGGGCCGCCCCCATTCCCAGATACCCACGTGGTGACTTACACCAGAAGCCCTGTGCGACCCTCCATTCTACGAGACCACATCCATCCACATTGACAAATATTTCAGCACTAATGAAGGCACGGCCTCAAATCTAGGCATAGAATGGGAAGTATTTGAGTGGTCCTGCGGGGCCATGCAATTCAAAGAACCTATGGCGTGTGTAGGGCATTGCGCACTGAATTGGACTCCTTGGAATCCAACTTACGCACTCTTCAGAGGCAGCTCCCCACAGACTAATCCATCCTACCCTGCCTCAGTTAGCTACGCCACATCCATGCACAGGCATTTGACCAACTGTGTGCTTGGATTAAAGAGAGTACCAGGCTAGGAGACACGCTGAAGGGTACAAGGTGGGAAAGGAGTTGGCATGGCCCATTCAGTCTGTAACACTGAAATCTCCCACCACTACCATTACTAGACACAACGGGACACATCCTTAACAGAAAAGATGTCATAAAAGAGGCCTTCAGCTCTTACTATACCAAACTCTATGCAGCACCTGCGTCGACTGACACCAGATTGACTGACATGTTCCTGAGCTCTAGCCAACTCCCCCACCTCCAGGAAACACACAGAATAGCTCTAGATGCCCCGCGGTCCACAGATTAACTCACGGAAGCATTGAAACAATTGGCAAGACCCAGGGTCCGGAGAGATGGCCAGTTGAGTTCTAGTCGGCATAACATCCCACTCTTTTTCCCCACCTACTTAAAGTCTTTAAGGGAGCATTCAACACCATGTTATTCCCCCCTCACTTTGCAAGGCCATACTGGTGGTTCTCCCTAAACCAGACCGTGACCAGCTGATGATTAGTTCTTATTGCCCCTAATCTCTGTAGCGACTATAGAAGACTGGGGAAAGTCCTGGCTAATTGCCTTATACCTATTCCTCACCAATTAGTGCACAAAGACCAAAATGGGTTCATCCTGGGGGGAAACACCTTCTTAAACCTTCGCCTTCTGTCTATGATCATGGACTGGGTGAGGTCCACTGGAACCACTCCTTGGATCGCCTCCTTGGATATAGAAAAGTAATTTGATACCTTGGGATGGTCGTACTTATGCAAAGTACTGAAGGGTATGGGTTTTAGGCCTGACCTTTATACAATAGGCCAGAATAGCCTGCAGTTCCCCAAAAGCTTGGGTCAAGACCTGTAGTGTCATATCCGAACCACTTAACATTCAGTGTGGTACAAGACAGGGCTGCCCTTGTTCACCCATGGTCTTTGCGCTAGCAATGGAGCCTTTGGCCTGTACCCTTTGTGCACGTGCCTCGGACTAGGGGGTGTATGCCCACAATAGCAGGCACATCATCTCGCTATATGCAGACGATGCATCAATATATCTCAAAAATGACCCAAATGTCCTGCCTTGCCTAATGGAACTATTACACTCCTTTGGGGAGGGATTGGATCTTCATGTTAACTGGGACAAACCCACCCTTTTCACCCTAACGCAACTGACAGGCACTCAGCAAGGGAAATTGTCCCATGCGTCACTCCTCTGGGAGGGCCAAACTATCAAGTACTTATTGATGGCAATGTAGGCTGGGCCATTCAGAGCATGAAAGCTTCCCTTCCTTTTTAGATGTCACTCCCGTTCTCTCCAAAGGGGATAATAGCCGTATCTAAGATGATTCTCTTTCCGAGACTTCTATACTTTTTCTCTGTTCTCCGGCTATAACTACCGGTAAGAATTTTTCTAGATCTGTGTGCCCTTCTCATGGCATTGGTCTGGGGCATGGTCCGACATAAGGTGGTGCTCACCAAACTATTTGCACCAATTCATAAGGGTGGCCTCAGCGCTTTGAACTACAAATGCTACTATGCAGCGGCCCAGCTCCAGATTGTCACTTCCGCTCCCTCCAAAGGGAATAATAGCGGTATCTAAGACGATACTTTTTCTGAGATATCTATACTTTTTCTCTGCTCTCCTGCTATCACTACCGGTGGGAATTTGTGTAGATCCACGTGCCCTTCTCATGGCGCTGATCTGGGGCACGGGCAGACGTAGGCTGGTGCTCACCAAACTAGATGCACCAATTGATAAGGATGGCCTCAGCGCTGTAAACTACAAATACCACCATGCAGCGGCCCAGATCCAGTGGCCCATGCGTTGGCTCACAAACCATAATGTTATAGAGACGGGATGGGAGGGGGTGACTGGACTACGGTACGGATTCTCTGCTGGCTGATGGGGCCTAACTTGGACCCCCCAGAAGCTGGGGGCAACGTCCTGACATAGGTGTCTAATCCTCCTGGACCAAATATGTTGTAGGCAAAAATAAATCCCCCCCATATGCCCCAGAGCTCCCTCTATGGGCCCTGCAACCGAGCAAAGGCCTCCATATGATCCTCGATGTCAAAGCCTGGACTCATGCAGGGGATCATGACTTGGGGGGACCTCTACACAGATAAGATACTTAACACTGTAGAAAGCATGATAGATGACTGTGGCATTCCCTAAGGCCCCTTCCTGCTATACACTACACTTACCTGACTTGCTCACACTATTTGAAAGAGGACACATGACAAAACAGTGAATTCGGTAACATTACAAGTCCTTCTGACACATGGGTGCCCGCAAAGCCATGATGACATTATACACAGCACTGCGCTCGTAGCAGGAGCACTGTCTCCAAGATCTCAGGACATACTGGGAGACATCCCTGGTGACCCCCTGTCGGACACACAGTGGACTCAGTGCCTGGAAGCCCCGAAGTTTGTCTCCACTAATGCCAGGATTAAATATCCCTAATGTAATTATTTACAACAAACATATTTGACCCCTCAAACAGATAGCGTGCATGAATCCGGGAGCATCAGACGCCTGCCTCTGTTGCTCTGCCCCTGAGGCAGACTTCTACCACATGGTATGAGGTTATCCAACACTTCACAGCTACTGGGATGGGATAGTAGGCTTCATCACAGATTATTTGGGCATCCCGGTCCGGAGAGACACCCTACGCTGCTTGTTGGGCATTACTACACAGTCTGGGGTGCGTAAATCTCTTAATAAATATACAGACCTGGCTTCGGTTCTGGCGAAGCGCAGAATAGTTATGTACTCGAAATCGACCGCTTCACCTCCATTCTCCAATGGCTAGCAGACCTACGCATGGCCATGCAGGCTGAACAACAAATAATAAATCATACGCCTCCAAATCGCCACCCCACACGCACCCCATTCGCAGAGTCAGAATGGCACACAGTCCCCAGATGTGAAAGCTCAATCGGACGAACCTCCACCGTGTATTTATTCAACCCTTCCCCTTAGATACTATCTCACTGCCATTGCGCTGATCCCCTGTCCTTTTCACCCTTGTCTGAAGTGTACCCCTCTGCACGCCGCGACCACAGGCCCGCTTGAACACTGCCCTGCATGCAAGCCATATGGTTACCGTTATTGTTGCACTGTGGTTTTATTTGTTGGAATGTCACAACATAGAGTATGAAGGTTCCTTCTGCTTGCCTTTAGGATCAGCCTGCTGATAATGTTTTACTTTATGTATGCTGTACTTCCAGAATAATGTGCCTCCATGATGCTATAATTCTGCACAGTTCTCTCTAATAAAAAATAAATAAAATAAAAAAGTTCCACATGTTAAAGAAGTACACTTTTCTATTGTCAGGAAACGTAACTATATTTAACGTGATGTTTTTAACAGTGCGATTTAATTAGCAAACATTTGCAGGACTCGTGTTGTGCACGAGCTCTAAAATCCGGGCCAGAACCTTGGCTGGCTCTGGCTCGGCTCGCCCTATTAATGTGTTTGGCTCCCTCCCTCTACTTATAACCTTATCTCTTCATACAGTACTTACCCCCTCCTAACACCGCTGCACTCCTCGTGCATCATATCTGTCCCCTCCTCTAGACAGTTTAGCTTTCCCCGGCCCTGTCCTTTCATTCCAGCTGATATACACACAATTCCTTCATCCCAATCAAAGAATTGAAGCTCGCACCTGCCCCTGTTTCTGTGCCCCTCACCCTCCCTAAATGACTCCCGTCTTCTCCTTCGTTGATCGACCCCTCGCTTCACCTCTTCCGAGCTCGTAAACCGAACTTTCAGACAAATAGGTTGGACTGAGTGACACGTCACAGCTGGATAGGGGTACTGGGTCCTACACATTTTCTCATTCTTCAACCAGCTGAGAGTCGAGAAACACGTCCCTTTGGGTGTAAAACCCAGTGCCTTGGACTCGAGGCGCCATCTTTCAACGTACAGATTTGGACAGCGCTTAACATGCAGGTGAAACATAGAGGTGATACCCAGGGTGCGCACCTCTGAGCTCCACAAACCCCGCCGAGAGCATCTCGGGACCTGTAGTCCCTCCCACCCGGGGCGGACACCTATCTCGTGGCATGCGCTGTGACTCGAGCCGCTCCAGTCTCTGATCCACCTGCGCTGCAGCCGGCGCTGGCAGCATCAGTGGGAGTTTAGCGCAGCCAAGCGACCGACCGCAGCCAGCAGCACAAACAGCCAAGCAGCAGCAAGTTTGGCGCCTGAGCTTCACTGAAGTCACCAGCCAGGACCCCAGGGCGGGAAGATGAAGCCGCACTGAGGGTGTGAGAGCCCAGGCACGGGAGTTCGTGCTGGCCTCCGGGTGCCTTCTTCAACCCCTGGCTGAAGGGGTGTGGGTCAAAAAGAAGGCTGCCTGGTGGGCGCTGCGTCTGATCCATGGGATTATTTCTACTACAAAGCGATCATGGCACTTCCGGAAGAGGGTGAAAGGGGGAGACGTGCCTGTCCATGGTGCCCCTCAGCTTTCAGTCAGTTGGACAACTATACATGGTGACACATTCGACCAAAAGCATGAACAGTTGCTCCTGAAGGTTATTTTTTTTCTTTTTCTTCTCGGATGGAGGTGAGCGGTGCTCAGAACTTTCCATGAGGGGAAGGTTGTTGCAGTTTATTTCTGCCCGTGGCTTGTGAGACCAGACCCCTGGCTCAGAGGGGACCCGGCTGCTGCCCCCGCTCTTACCACCCCCTGCCCCATCCCCCACCCGCCAGTGATGTTGACTCTGAGCTGGTGGTGGTTGATGGTGAGCAGGCTCTGCCTGCTGGTCCCCTGCGCCCTGGTGCTTGCCAGGGTCCCTGGCTCATCCTCCCACCCACAGCCCTGCCAGATCCTGAAGCGCATCGGGCACACGGTGAGGATCGGGGCGGTGCAGCTCCAGCCCTGGAGGACCAGGGGGGTCCCGGTGCAGCAGCACCCCGCACAAGGCTGGCAGCACAATGACGTCCCGCCTCACAGGACCGAGCCAGAGACGGTGGAGACAGGGCAGGACAGACAGCACAAGGAGACCGAGCCTCCGGGGGAGGCTGTCACCAGGAACGACCATGGGGAAGAAGCGTCTAGCGCCCTCTCTGGGGGGAATCAGGAACTGCAACGGCAGTGGATCGGGACCACGCTGGGAAAAAACTGGGCATTTGGCCCCGGGATATTTGGGAACCAGGAGAGCGAGGATGAAATGCTCTTTCCCAGAGACTCTCTTCTCTTTGCTGTGGATAATTTGAATCGAATGCCAGCACTTTTGCCCTACAACTTGTCCCTGGAAGTGGTGATGGCCATCGAGGCGGGTTTGGGAGATCTGCCCGCGTTCCCTTTTTCTTCAACCAGCTCCTCCTGGAGCAGCGACCCGGTGTCCTTCCTGCAGAGCGTCTGCCACACGGTGGTGGTGCAAGGGGTCAGCGCCATCCTGGCCTTCCCTCAGAGTCGGGGGGAGATGTTGGAGTTGGAGTTTCTCTCCACGACTCTGCAGATCCCCGTGGTCAGCATCGTGAGGAACGAGTTCCCGCGTTTAAGTGAGGTAAGAAGCCCTGCCCCCAGTGGAAACCCCCTGCCCCCCCGTGGAAACACCTGCATCCCAGTGGAAACCCCCTGGACCCCGTGGAAACCCCTGCCTCCCAGTGGAAACACCCTGGTCCCCGTGGAATCCCCTTGCCCCCCCCACTCTTCACCCCCTTGAGAACCCGCTGCCCCCCCGAGGAAACTCCAGTCCCTCTGGAAACAGCACAGCAGCCCCCCCCCCCCCCCAATCCGTGAAAACTCCAGGCTTCGCACTTTCAGCGCAGAATTCTCCTATCTCACTACTGGCATGTGAGGTATCATGTTCACGTTCGATCAAGGTGGGTTCATTTGGACAGAAACAATCAGCCAAATGTGAGGGTGTTTGCAAGCTCAGAGAACCCAGCAACTGTGCAGGTGTGGGATGTTCGTGGCATTTGGCGCATGCTGAAAAAGTGTCAAGGGACACTCTCATGTGAAATAAAAATGAGAAATACGTGGCTAAAAGGAGCCACGTCTTCTTCAGTCGTAAGAGGCTTCTACAGAACGAAAAACTTTTCATCGAGCTGCACAGGGTCAGTTTGGGACAGAAAATAGGCCAAGGCATGAAAATAAAAGTGACTTCAGTTAGGGAATCAGGTGTCTAAAAAAAGTACCCCACATTTGCAGTTTTTAACTTGTACAGAGACGCTGTATAGGTGCTGTACTTACAAGGTATGGGAGACTTCTTGCGCTAGCTCCCTACAATTGCAAAACTGAGCACTTTAAAACCTACAAAGGCACACTATAGATTTTTCAAGATGTGGCAGACTGCATTTGCGCTTGCTGCGCGCACATCTCGTAAAAAAACAGGGAAATCAAGAATGAAAACTGGCCCATTAGACCATAAAATGGGCCCGCAAGCAGCCATAGAACCAGGTCCTACTCTCCGAGCTGTCGTGCTAGCCCTTCTGGCACCGTCGGATTGCCCTACAGGCCAGCCCTACTGTTGCACCTCCTGGGCACATCGCAGAGGCAGTGCAGCTCCAGTACATGCAAGGGACAGCTCGCTGTCCACAGTGCTGAAAGCATTCTTCTAAGACAGCGCGGTGCAGAACAGTGCATTCCTTCTCAGCGCACCGTGACGTTCGAAGAAGTCAGGGGCGCAACAAAGGCCCCTCGCACCCCCCGCGGTGCGCGGGAACCCTGAGTTCCAGGGGGCTCGCAGCACAGCACCTGGCCTGTGTGAGTCCGGAGGGGAGGCCACTCCGTGTGCTGTGGGTGTGTGTGTGGAGGAAGATTGGGGGGGGGGGGGGGGGGGTTGGGGGATGTTCCAATGTCTTTAAGTCACTGAAGTGCGAACACTTTGTGACCCCTGGAGCAGCCAGGGTTCCCTTTCTGGCTCTTGGAGCACAAGGGATATTCTGGGCTAAGCGTAGAGACTAATTAGATATCTTCCACACTGCCTTGTACCCCCTAATTCTGAAGGGTCTCACCTCCCTTGTCGAGACCCCTCGTCTGTTTGCACTACTAACACGCCCTTCCGTTGCATGCCTCACGAGATTTTCACATTGCACTCTTAACTCTGTAAATAGCAGGCATCACAGTCGGCCACAATATTCGTTCTCGTTTGCCGACTTCTGACGTGGTTGAGATCGTCACTCGTCCCCTCCACCTCACATCACGCGGCAGCAGCGAGTGTGCAACACTGCCGGGCCAGAGAGTCACCGAAGGCTCATTACTCGAGAACACTCCCTACACCGACTTCTTCCCAGTAGGCCCTATTTAACGTGCATTTATCTGCATACATATTTCTTTATTCCTTTCATTTAAATGCCCCATCCAAGTTTATATTTGGAAACCAAATGTATTTATCTTTACAAACACACACACATCCACTCACGATTCCCCTACACCATCCCAGCCCAGGCGACACGTGCACGCCCAAGAGCCTCAGGCACCTTAGAAAGGACGCTGGCTGAACTTTTCAAATTGTTGAACACTGAACGCTACTCTTGGCGCTAAACGTGCCTGCTCACTGGCTGCGGCACTGTACGCCCTTGGCTTAAAACAGCTTCATAGTTAGAGGCAAGGTTGAGGTGGGAGTCGCTCTGCTCAGAGCTGAGCAGATCACGATATACAGACTACTAGAGGCTGGTTAATTAGTGTGGATTTTGCAATCAAAAATATGCCCCAAACAGCTGAAAGAGTGATGTAAAGAGACCGCGATAGCAGGCAGCAGGCACGTTTCTCAGGGACAGAGCAGGGCAGGGTAGCTCGGAGAATTGTGATTTGTACCAGATGAAGACAGGTTACCTTTGTCTGCTCCTGTGTATATTTGTTTACAGCTTGAGCTGTTTCTGAGAGGCCATGGCGCCAAACATCATACACTAGTTAAAACAGATAAGAGTCATCGCCTGCACCTTTGCTCACTCGAAGGACACCGACAACCAACACTTTCCAGGAGTGCCAGCCTTTGTTATTGCACATGTGGATTGCAAGCCCCCCCCCCTCCCCCCCCCTTGCCTTACAAACACCTGGGCTGTGATCTTGCGCGTCCGTCCACTTTGAAGCTGGCACCTGCGGCGCAACCTTAACTGTCAACATTCAGCCTCGTGCACTGTGCGGCCGACCACACTGCGCTACATCCGAATCGAACACCTTTACCTAAAAATATCTCTCCAACCCCCGAAGAGGAACAGGACGTGCAGCAGGTGCAGTACACCGCCCCCTCGGATGTGAAGAGCCATCAGCACCCCAGATACGCCCGTTGTTCGCTACAGCAGCAGCAGGGCACTCCATTGCATTTCTTGTATTAGCGTCCGCGGACCCCCTGCAGTGGCGCTGTGCATCTCCTGTGCAGCTTGCACCCAGAGGTGCTGACTCATACATTGGGATAGAGAGACTCAAACGGCGACAGACATCCGCGGACCGCACTCACTCCAGGTCAAATGCGCCAGGTGAAAAGGCGCAAGACCCTTGGCGCCCATTTTCTGTGTGTAACATAGCATGACGTACTTGATTGATCAGGTTGAATGCAGCCCGCCGGTGCATAACTGCCCTCTTGCAGTTAGAGAAGGATTGAGTCAAGCTGGCAACTCAGAACTAGTGGCGATATATTTGCCTCTAACTCTATTCTTTTTCCACAGGATGGGCAATTGTACTTCTCTCTCGCCATGACAGTGCACAGGTGTAGCCACAACAGCCTTTGACCTTTACTGTTGAACAAAGGCTTAGAGCACAATTAGTCAATAATAGATATGGAACTGGTTCAAATCCAGGATCTCAAATCCTACCGAGGTCGCCTGCCCTTGCTCACATTACATTCGATTTTCAAAAGCGATCCTGCCTGTTTCAGCCTCACCCTCACACTTATTTTAAGTGCCTCCATTGAGCAATCATTGAAATTGTACTAGACGAGTGCGTATTTCACCCACCATTATTTAGTTCTTCTGCTCTGCCCTAGCCCTACAAAGGACCATATAGGAACTAGGGTCTGGGTTTACACATTTTTCTTGCAGCACAACTAACTTTGCTACAGTCAATTACGCAAGGAGAAAACATGACATAGAGCCATTATCTACAAAGATTGGCCTGCTGTGGCTGTCACCTCCTGACCTGGCACACAAGCTGGCTGCCTTACACAGTGCACATCTTTCACTATGGTGCAGAGATGGGTGTCTTCTGTCTAGCAAAGCTTTGTTCTGGAAGCGCACCATTTCAGAAGAAAATCATCCCATGCATTTGATGTGTGCTGTGCTCTTTTGCGAAATAAACTCACCTCCCCTTGTTCAAGTAAATGTTAGTTTTGGAGGAAAAATCCAATCAGGCTATTTTAGTAGATTGGGCTTTAAATTAAAACCTATGGGTATTTGCATTGATCTGCCCAAGTAACGCCCCTGTAATGCCCCCTTGACACAAAGCAATGAAAGGCAGTGAAGGAGTTTTTGAGCTGCAAAAGGGCACCTCTCCAGAGCAAAACACGTAATGCGCTTTTGGCCGGGATAAAACACACTCTTGCAAGACTTTCTTTAGTTTTGCATCTCTTTGCATGAGCACCAAGCCTAGGCCAAAAATGTTTTGCATCGGGATACTATCTGCAAACCCTCCCTGCATTTGTGAAGTCTATCACCGTAGCTTGGATGGTGTAACGACATGTCCTTCATGGGGCCTTTCACCGGTTTTGACAGAAACAAATGGACTTGTGCAACAGTTAACAGCTACTTTAGAGCAGCGCTGCACATCAAACACACCCACTCTATCCATCACATCAGCTGTAGCTGCCACAGTACATAAGTGTCTGGCTCAAAGAGCCTGCAATAGTCTTTACCCACTACACCGTGTCTATAGATGTATTTAAACATCCGTGGTTATCGTCCTTTGATGACCTTGCTGACTTGTTCTCAATTTCAAAAGTGGGAGCACAGGATGATAGGCTATGGGCCGGGCCACTGGAATTGTGTGGCAGGGAGGAACAAATTATGTGTCATGGTTGACTAAATTAAAAGGCAGGAAAAGCCAAATTATGCAAAGTAATGTGGCACATTTTCGGATATTGATACTTCATTATTTTGACCTTTTAAAACAGGATAAAATTGTCTGGGGAAAATGATTCTTCACATTAGTACAAGAATAACTCACAAATACATAGAAAATAGCTCACTCAACATTTCCAAGGGCTGCCCATTGTCCTCAGACACATGTTGGTGATTTTTTAGTAACTTTTGATCCGTGTCAACTAGATTTGTTTTTATTGGAATCTGCAGATTATGTAGCAGATGATGTATTATGTGGTAAATACGGCAAATAAATTCTGCATAAAACCATGCAGCTGCAAAATTACATAATTCCAGTGGCACTGGGTATAGGCACATGACTATCTCAGACTTCCATGTGGGTGGCTTATTGCCCTGCGCTCAGTGCTTTAAGACATTCTAAAGTGCTTTTCTCAGGCCGTGAAGCACTGTTAATTGTCTGCCCAACAATTTTAAAGCTAAGTTGAAGACACACCACATAAATAGGGAAACAGATGATTAAGAGCTGCTAACACCCAATGTATGGAGGCGACAAGGGTACTAACACTCATTTCCCTATTATGACACAACAGGCAGGTAAAGACCACAACTGTCCTTGTCTATTTATGTTTTTGGCATGGACGTTAATGCACCGAAATGCCAGTGGTAGCGGAAGTGACATCACACACTCTTTGACCACCTCTTTCACTCACACACTTACACATACACACAAATTCACACTCTCACATACACTTTATCGCACATAAAAACACTTGCCAGCAAGCATGCACACAACATACATTTAAAAGCATTTTACTTACCTCAGTTACCATGGAAGGGCATATTCCAGCTAATTATACTCAATATATTATTATTCACTATTAGTGTGATAAAAAGTTAACAGAAAACAAAGAAGTGGAGCTACAGCTGACTCTCATAAGGACGAGTTGCCATTATGCTCCTGGCACTGAATTTGCCACCTCTGAGGCCAGTGGTTGCACAGGCAGTGCCAGGGGTCACAGAGAGCAAGCCAGGGGTCGCAGCTGCGACCACTGATGGCCCCTAAATGGTAGCCATAGTTTTTGGTACACCTTTTCTCACAATATAGAATGTAGGCAATCAACAGCATTTACCCTCAACGTGGTAAAACTTCTGAATTGGTTGAGACTGTTGCACCAATCCGTGGAGGGCGTATTACTGCACCCTGCTCAGAGTGTTAACACCTGCTAACACCTGTTACTGCCCGCATTCAAACCTGGTTGGTTGAGCCAAGAGGGGCATCACAATGGAACTGTATTGCCTTCTGTGCAGAGTAGAGTTTACTTTGAGACCAGCACTTTTCCCCAACACCTGCACTAGTAACAGTCCGCCACATGGTGGCCCTGTCTAATTTTGAGATGAGCACAACAGTGTTTAACAATTCAATGTACATTTAAAACAAAAATACCTACTGCCCTACCATTCGTATAGCTTTGGGTAGCCGAGGATATTCTGAATTGGCACACTCGTAAGAGTATGATGTTGATGGATAGTAGTTGCGTTGGTTCTGTCACTGGCAGCGCTAGCAGAGGCAACGGCTGATGAACGCTGCTCTGACAATTACTTTTGTTTTTTTAACAAACTAAGCACTGGTTCAGAGTGTTAATAAACCTGTTGCAGTGTACTTGATAAGCGTGTTGATTTTTTAAAGACAGCTTTAGCATTCCACGGTGGTCTCAGAGCCTAGATAACGAACATTCCCTACACATACAATTGTCCTGCAGCCCTGGGCACCAAATGCCAGTCTCCAGGAGCACATGCTGTGGTGCCCGTAATCAGTTATGCTTTCTCCTTTCTGCCTGGAAGGGAAGCCCCGCCGCATTACATTACGTGCACTGCGGCGCTCCCAGCATCGCCCGGAGCTGATCTGTGCGTGTTGATGGATTGCGGTGACGCCGCCACCAGCCCAGCCTCGGAAAGATATACGAGGTTCTATATGCTGTGTATAGAGCAGACGCAATGCACCGCAGTGCACAGGAGATGCCAAGAGAGCCTATTCCACTTGTGAAATTACACTCCATAACTGAAATAAAATATTGAGGTAATTTGTATAAGCCACATGTAGCCAGAAGGAAACGTAGTCAAACTACTTTAAGGGTGAATAAGAGGGAAGATGGAAAAGAACACAGTGTGCTTGCTCGGCGTTGCTAATTTGTTTTTAAAAAAAGTGCTGATTTGGCAAATGTTTATGAGGAGGCTTAGTGACGAGGGCATAGACGTCATTTAGGGGTCGCAGGACCTCTGGCACTGCCTTTGAGACCCCCGGCCTAAGAGATGGCAAAATCAGTGCTAGCAGCACATGGGCAACTCTTCCTAGTGAACGGTGGGTGGGCTACACTTTCTTTGTTTTCTGTCAATTTTTATTACATTAATAGTGAACCATATATCCAGTGCTTGAAATGGAAACATTAAAGTGCAGGTACTCTGTGCCAGAGTACCTGCTTATTTCCGAGAAGTGTCGGTACTCTCCAATTAAAAGTATTACGTTTTTCCTGAGATGTGCCGGTACTCTCCCTCTCAAAATAAAAAAGTGCCGGTACTCAGTACCGGACAGTACCGGCCCATTTAAAGCACTGCATATATCATAATATTATATTGGTCACTATTACTGTAATACAAAATGGAGTACAAGTAACCGGAATATGACGCCCCCTGGCAGCCGAGGTAGGAAAAAAAGTATTTTAAATATATGTTGTGTGCCTGCTTGCGGGTGAGAATGTGTTTATGTGAGAGACAGTTGTTGTGTGTTTGAATGCATGTGTATAACTGTATGAGTGATAGTATAGGTCAACTAGTGTGTGAATTAACGTACATGGACGAGGGGTGTGTGGGAATGGGCGGTATACTTGACCGATAGAAAAATGCTCCAGGGCACAAATACTGTAGAAGAAGGTTTATTCCAGGAAAAGGGACCCACGACAGCGAAAGCCACAAACATCCGAGTCAAGAGCCTGTCGCCAACTGACTCCAGACCCGAACACTCGAACACGGAGTGTTTGACTACGCTGTTATGACTCGAGAACACAAAGTTAAAGGAAAACGAGGAACGTATGCATAGTAATAGATAAAACATAACAACAAGGCATGTTACAGGGTGTGTGAGCTGGGAAGGCAAGCCTTACCTCCCTTTTGTTTTGATCACCACATAGCCTGGCAGCGCCTGAAGTGCCTGCACTGTGCGGAGCCCCTAACCTCCTCTGTCATATTCCCGTCTTTTGGCAGCTCTCCCTGGCCAGTGAGCAGCATGCACACCAACTAGCAGGAGAGCAAAAGTCCTTCTTTTATTGCCAATGTTGACGTTTAAGAAATAAAACAAGGGCTGCCTATAGAGTCAATGGGGAATTTTTGGCTTTCCTTTTACTCCTATGACCAACTGCGAAAATAAAATAAAGGCTAATCTGTAAATTAAGGCAGCTGCAGACCTGGACCTGGGCAGTTCTGGAGGTGGCAAAGTGTCAGGCTCACTGAAGTAAGTGTCGGTGGTGTCCACTAGAAACCTCTGGCACAAATGTAACACTGCACACATGGTTTATTGGTTTCTTCCTTAGCAGGACAGGGTTTTTTACAAATTCAATACTTACAAGAAAGCTTTGCAAATTCACGAGAAAGTGATACGCGAGTGGAAGGCCATTCAGAAGGGGAGTCAGCTGAAGTGTGACGGGCCTGTTGTACTATGGAGCTGTAAGTTTCATTCCTATGAAATGTCACAAAAAGATGTCAGCAAGCAATGGCAACATCCATTCCAGGAAGTCAACATGGTTACAGGAAGGGAGGTATTGTGTGAGAAACTGCACAACAGGCTCGTGATCAAAGGCTTCTTAGGTGAAATTGAGTTCAGCAGGTCGTCATGTTATCACCGGTTTAGTATTGGCAATTTTCAGCAGACTTGATTTGCAAGTGACAGTATCAGTCCCTGTCAGGAGGCACAAGACAGGTTGCATGGGGTGGTGAAGGACTGCTTACTTGGAAATAGTTTACCAGTACTTCTCAATAGGGCTGGTTCACTTTTATGTAGGACTGCAACATCACCTCCAAGCATCATTGCTCTATGTTTTAATAGGCACTTCTCTGCATTTTTATACCTTACATTTATGTAGGACTGTAACTCCACTTCTGATCAGGGCTGACTACTTTTTAATGTGATTGAATTAGCACCTCTTAGTGGGTAGGCTTTTCTTTTTAATGAAGTCATCACAGCTGTTTTACTCCCAGAAAGGGCTGTACTGACACTTTTCACCAGACCGCCTGTACCTTTAATGGGACAGCAGAGCCACCTCTCACCAGAATTGATAGACTTTTCATGGGACAGCATCAATATTTCTTACTGGAGTTGTCCTGCTTTGAAGGGAAGGACAGCGTTTGCACTTGTACGGAGAGATTCCACACATTTTTAATAGGTAGTATCAACGAAGGACTGCAGTTCTGCTATGTCTTTCATGGAACAATGCCTGCCCTATAACAGACAGCAGATACTTTCATATTAAAGACTCCCATTATCCCCCTTTTTAAGACCGCCGAATGATCAAACTGACACAAGTTGTAAGTCTTCAAATGTTACACTCCACAAATCAGTAAATGAGAACATGCAATCTACAAAGTCATATACAGTCTTTTCTGCCATAATAGTGCATCTGCTTATCTTTATAACTGTTCGCATGAAAGGTCAAAGTGCAGAAGCAGCCTCCTACCTCTGGTGCTGATGAGACATTCTTCTTTACCATTCATTGTGTAAAGGAAGAATAACATCCAGAGGCTTCAATAGAATAAGAGGTAAACCGGGTTAAGTTGAACTGAGTTGAGATCAGCTGAGATAAGCTGAATTGAGTTAAGGTGAGCTGAGCTCGGTCTAAGTTGAGCTAAACTGAAATGAGTTGAGTTGAACTTAGTTGAGATGGGTTTCCCTTAGTTGACTTGGATTTGTTTGAGTTGAGCTGTGTTGAATTGGGTTGAGTTGAACTGAACTGAATTGCGTCGGGTTGAGCTGAGCTGATTTGGGTTTAAATAAATTGAGCTGAGGTGAGATCAATCATAGGCGCTGGAAGTAGATGTGCTGGAGATGCTGTAGCACCCCAAAAATAATCATGCTGGAGTTTAGAAGCTGAATGAGCAATAAATATGCCTTTAAATTGTGTGTTTATCTTATTAAATTTGTTCTGAGTTCAAATACAACGGTCAAATGTCAGGCTATGGGGTTCATTACGACCCTGGCGGCCGGCGGTAAGTTGGCGGTAACACCGCCAACAGGCTGGCGGTGTTCCGCCAGCTATTATGACCGTGGCGCAATAGCCACGGCCATACCGCCGGCCCCTCCACTATACCTCCAGGCTTCCGCCTGGCGGTCATAATCCCCAGGGCAGCGGTGCAAGCACAGCTGCCCTGGGGATTATAAATCCCCGACCGCCAGCCTGTCCGTGGCGGTAAACACCCCCATTGAAAGGCTGGTGGAAAGGGGACTTGGGGTGCCCCTGGGGGCCCCTGCACTGCCCATGCACTTGGCATGGGCAGTGCAGGGCCCCCCAGGCATAGCCCCGTCGCGCATTTCATTGCCCGAATTTGGGGCAGTGAAATGCGCGACGGGTGCTACTGCACCCGCTGCACATCAGCATTGCCGCCGGCTCCATTATGAGCCGGCAGCAATGTTGATGTGACTTTTCCGCTGCGCCAGTGGACGGTAACACTGTTACCGTCTGCTGGCCCAGCGGAAAAGTCATAATAGGGAGCCAGGAATACCGCCGGCAATGGCGGTATTCTGGCTCCCGCAGCCTCAGCGGTCTTTTTAAAAGACCGCTGAGGTTGTAATGACCCCCTATGTCTTCTGACAAATTGCTGCTTATTGGGAACTGAACTATACTTTAATTTCTCTGACTGCAAGTGAGAGGATTTTGTTAAAGTGATCTAGGGGACAATACTGCTGGGGTACAGGAAACAAATGGATGGTCTGAAGGATCTCAATTGTTTTATAACACACAACATATAAATATCAGTGAATGAGCTATTCATATATTTCAAATTATATAAGCTATTAGGAAAGCACAAACAAAGCTTCTTTATAAATCTGAAGTGTGATGGAAACAGAGATTTCAATAGGATCAAAACAAATCAAGGCACTCTAATTGGTGATGTGAAAATGATAAAGTTTGCTGAAACCCCATTCCCACACATCATCGTTTTTGTACTATATAATTTTACCTATGCAAATTTAGAGGTAATTTAAATTGAAAATGTACTGTTTGTAAATGCCAGTGCGCTACCATAGCAGTGCTCCAAAATGCATCACCAGCTACATACCACACCGATATCATTTCCCTGCTCAATGGACATCGTACATTTGACATTTTATTTTTTGTATGACACATAGGTTTTTCACAATCCTTATGACTTCAGTGTAATAACATTAATGGCAGCACCCCCACTCTGAAAATTGTTCCAGCACCTGTGAGTTGAACTGAGTTGAGGTGAACTGGAGTGAAACAAATAACGTTCAGATACTTCAACAGAATAAGGGTTGATCTGAGTTGTGCTGGGTTGAGTTGAGTTTAACTGGGATGCGCTTAACTGTGTTAAGCTGAGCTGAGTCAAACCGAGTTGAATTGAACTGAGTTGAGATGAGCTGAGTTTAGCCGAAATGTTTAACTCAGTTGAGTTGAAGTGAAATAAACTGAATTTAGTTTAATTTAAATTCATGTATGCAGCACGCGTGTGCCTTCAGAAGTTATCTCCTTAAGTGCTGCTTATACTCGGTTACCTTGCTTGGCAGTATCTCCAACAATGTAGAGAGGAAACCTGTATTGTAGACAATTGGGTGTTACTGGGAGGTGGACGATCATTTTCCAGATGAAGGCTTTTGGTTCTTGACTCCTAAACATTTTACTCTCTCAAAGTCCCCTCATGCTGCAAAGTGAAATTCATCCAGGTTGACGGTATGCAATGACTCATCCCATTAATTTGATTTGTGCTTAGTTTGAATTTGTGCTAAGTGATCCAGGACAACCTTGACTGATATGTTTGTTTTCAATTAGATGCGTATTTCCTGTTTTGTAACTGGCTCTGTTAGGTCAATCAATCAGTCATTATTTGAAGAGCACAGCTTATCACCTGTGATGGTATCCAGGTGCTGTGGTGCTGGGTTAATTGAAGAGTAAAGTCTTCAGTTTCTTCCTGAAGCCCACCAGCAAGGGAGATAAGTGGAGGTGGGGGTGTTCCAGGGATTGGCATCACAGTGGGAGAAGGAGCGTCCTCCACTGTGGCTGTCAGATGCTTGGAGTGTGTCCTAGGGCGAGGGAGGTGGAGCAAAGGTTTCTGGATGGTTGGTGGAATTTCAGACAGTGGCTCAAGTATGGTGGTCCTAGGTCATGGAGGGCTTTGTAGGCATGTATCAGTAGTATGAATTGGCATGTTGTCTGGATAGGGAGCCAGTGGGAATCTCTCACATGCTGGGCAATGTGGGTCCTTTTGTGACGGTTGAGATCAGGATCAGTCTGGCCACTGAGTTCTGTATCATCTGGAGCCTTCTCATGAGTTTGCTGGTGGTCCCTGCGTACAGCGCGTTTCCGTAGTCCAGACAGCTGGTGATAAGGGCTTGCATGATTGTTTTCCTTCTGCTTATGGAGAGCCCTTTGAAGATTCTTCGGAGCATAAAGAGAGTGTAGAAGCATGCTGAGGAGACCGTGTTGGTTTGTCATTTCATGGTGAATTTGCTGTCCAGGATGATGCTGAGGTTGTGAGTGTGGTCTTTGAGAGTGTGGGTGGGTCTGCATTCTGTGGGCCACTAGGTGTAATCCAGATGGAGCTATGGTTGCCAAAAATCAGCACTTCAGTCTTGTCCGTGTTGAGCTTTAGGCAGTTATCCTTCATCCAGGCGGCAACATTCTTCATGCAGTTGGCGAAGCAGAATTTCTTTGGGGTGGTGTTTGCTCAGAGCGAGAGGATGAGCTGTGTGTCATCAGCGTAGGATATTAATCTGATGTCGTGGGTTCTGACCATGTCTGCTAGCAGCATCATGTAGATGTTGAAGAATATGGGACTGAGGGATGAACCTTGCTGGATGCCGCAGATGGTGCTCTTAGGTTGCGAGGTGAAGGGGGAGACAGATTCTGTGCGTGCGACCCTGAGGAATGATACCATCCATCTGAGTGCATCTTCTTTGGTTCCGATGTTGTGCAGTCTCTTGATGAGAGTGTGGTGGAAGACAGGGTTGAGAGAGGTTGAGAAGGATCAAGTGTCGGGAAATGTGGCTGTGATGATGGATATGTTGAGGATGGTGGTGAGGTAGTGGCTGATCTTGCTGCTTCCGAGGTTGAAGACGCGGTGGAGGCAAGGGTCGGTGGGTGCTCCTGAGTGGATGGAGTTCATTATGGCTGTGGTGTCCTGGGTGTAGAGCTCTTCCCATACAGTGAGTTGGTGGCTGAGGGTGGTTTCTGTAGTAGTAGGGAGGCTGAGGAGGTTGATGGGTTGGGGGTCGAAGTTCCTGTAGTTGGTGAATATCATGTTGTGGAATGGTTTGCCAGGCAGGTAAACTCTCTGATAATGGGGAAGAGTTCCCTGGTGTGGTTGGTGGTAGCGTCGATGTGGCCTGCAAGGGCCTTCTTTTTTGCATCTTTGAGTTGATGGCGTTAGTTGTTGAGGGCTGACTTGAAGGTGACTCGGTTTGTGTGGTCTCTGCGGTTACACCATCTTCTTTGTAGCTGTTTGCAGCTGCCTTTCTTTGCACTGAGTTCTGGGGTGTACCATCTGCCTTGTTTGTTGAATCTCAGTGATTTGACTGGTTTGATGAGGGTAATGGCAACATTGGTGATCCAGGTTTTGAAGTTCTCAACTGCTTGATTCAGGTTAGGGCTGGGTGGTGTTGAGGGCATCTGTCAACTGGTTCTGTGTCACTTTGCTCCAGCTATGGAAGGGGGTGCAGGGAGGATAGGGGGTGGTGGGGTGGTGTTGCAATGGTGAAGTGGATGATGACATGATCTGTCCAGATGAGTTTCGTGGTAATGCTGTATTTGACTCAGTTGCTGGGCGTGAAGATTGGGTCTAGTGTGTATCCTGCTGTGTGTATAGAGTCTATGACCAGCTGGGTGAGGCCAATGTTATCCATTCCTTATAGGAGGTCTTGTTGTTTTTCATTTCTTTTTAGATATTACAAATCCTTGTACATAGTAAGGGGGATGTTCATGTGAATAACATTTGCTTAGAGAGAGGATATATTAAAGAAACTAAGCAAGCCTAGCTTCGGGGCCACCAGAATTTCAAATTTCAGCTCGGTAAACAAGCCTCATTCCTACAATGTACCAATATCATATTCCGAAGGAGAAGGTTTAGAGTTCACAGTGGTGAACGCTATCAATTATGAAATCACTGTTGAAAAAAGGTAATAATTAATATTTAAGACCAATTAGTGTACTGGCCAAGTCCGCTGTTGACGGTCTTCCATCGAGTCTTTGGTAATTTTATTGTAAAGTACCTGAAGGAATGCATCAAAGATACTAATGTAATAATTATGTCAGCAGTGTGGGAGTAATTCTGAACCATTTGCTGTATTGTGTTCATGCTCAATTTGAAAGGCTTTTCTCAGCAACGGATTCCAGGTCTATTGTAAAAACCAAGTGGGAACATTGTAAAAAACAGTGCTAACAGAATAAATTTAACACAATGGAAATAATCTAAAACATTAATATCTCCCCAAAATTGGGATAAAGAAACCGTAAAGCATCACAGGTGTAGATGACTAGATACATTGAACATAACTAAGCACATAATAGCGAACATTGCATTACTAATTTAAACAAAATAAAACATTTGGCAGAAAAAAATGAAAAGGTACTTAACGGACATAGAGCAGCAATGAAAATAGGAAGATGGCTGCTGTGCTGGAGAACAGAAAAGTTCTGATTCTAGAGTTTTGAGTATGACTAGACTTTACTTTAAATGGCTGCACATGGGTAGCCATTAAAGACTAATGCAAGATGCTAGCCTGTGGTCTTGAAATGAAATCCAGAATCTCCTGTCACCAACATTTGGAGAATTAATATTCTCCTGTCTTTTTCCTTGATAGTCTGGGGCAACACACATCAAGACAAAGCAGCTTTTCTTTTGCTCTGTGGATCTTAGCCTGCCTTTAACTGGGTAGACAATTGCACCTTCTGTCTAATGTTGATAAAGCTTGGAAATATCATAAAGTCAGTGGTATTTCAAATTTTCCTTCCATAAAAAAGTGGACCAAGGGAAAATTGGAAATGGTAGTTGTTAGGCCTGGCATCCTTAGCATGGTTTCCTCTGACTTCATTTTTACCTCTGTCCTCCTGTTTTGCTGACTTCGTTTTTGCTGGCTTTAGGATTCTTGGAACTTTAGCACTGCCAGACAGTCATAAAGTGCATGTGCTATTTTCCTAAAACATGGTACAATTGGCCTATCCACAATGGGAATATATAATTTGCTTGTAAGTCCCTAGTAAATTGAACTACATGTGCCCAGGGCCTATAAATTAAATGCTGCGCGTCGGCCTGCAGCACTGATTGTTTCACCCACTTCAGGAGCCCTTCAAACATGACTCTGGCCTGCCATTGCAGAGTTTGTGTGTGTAGTTTTACTATGTCGGCCTAGCCAGTTAATTCTCTTGTCAGGCTGAAACCTTCCTTTTTAATACCTATAAGTCAGCCCTAAGATAGGTCCTGGATAACCCCAAGAGCAGGGTGCAGTGTATTTAAAAAGCTGGACATGTGCTTTTAAGTTTACATGTCAAGGCAGGGAAAAGCTCGAAATCAGTTTTTTCACTATTGCAAGACCTTACTCTCCCAAAGGTTAAGATTGGGATTGCCTCATTACAGTTTTTAAATGTAATTTCCAAGTTGAGCCAGACAGATATTTCAACTTTTGTGTCTCTGGGCTCACAACTTAAAATCACAACTTATGGTAAAGACGGATTTTAAATTGCAAGTCTGAAAATGCCACTTTTAGAAAGATCATTCTGTGCCTCTGTCTGTCTCTGAATTCATATCTGGGTGGGTGACAGTGGGGTCTTGTGTATTCCCTAAACAGCTTGGTGGGCCATCCTGGGCAGAAAGGGAGGGAGGAGCTGACACTTATACCTGACTAGGCTAGGTGCTGAGCCCACACAAAGTGCTGTATAACTCCCTGTAGTGTGTCTGGAGCCGGGCAAGGAAGGGCAGGGGCTTTGTGTACTTCAAAGGCCTCTTTTTAAAGCATTCCCCACTTCAAAGGCACAACTGGGTATTAGTACTAGATCCCAAACCTCACCAAATCAGTCCACTTCTGGACCTGAGGACACTCTGCCAGGGAGAAGGACTGCTATGCTGCTAAAGGTACTGTCCCTCTGCTGGAACTATACTGGACTTGCTGGACTCCTGCTTTACTGTGCTTGCCCTGCTGCCTGCTGCCCTCCTTGCTTAGGAGTGAGAAAGGTTGGACCTGCATCTCTACATCCCCAGAACCAAAGTGGCTCCAAGGGTTTTCTGGCTTGCCTTGCCTCCTGTTCTGAAGTCTCAGGGACAACAAAGACTTCACTCACCTCTGCTACAGCTTCTGTACTCTGCCAACTGTAGGTCCTACCCTGCCAGGTGGGGCCAATCCAGCCCTGGACCCTTGGAAATGGGTACTGCAGCTGAGTTCTATGAAAATTCATGCATCACCATCACCGTGCCAATCAGAACCGCTGCATCTCTCTTTGACACTAAACCGTCTCCCCTGCCACTGAGGATGAGGACTTCACATTGCTGATTGTGCGGCTCGGGATCGATGCATCCCTATCAGCCGCACGGCAACCTTTTTCCATCTGCGGCTGCGTGGCTCAATGACAACGCATTGCCTACATCACAAAGGGCTCGATGCCACACCACTGCTCAAGGATTGATGACTGTGTGGTTTGACAACAACACATCCCTAACTGCATGAATCAGAACAGGCGCATTGCCTTCGCATTGTCTCCTACACTCCTCGCATCAGATATTCAATGTCAAAGTAACCCTCCACACCAGGTGCTGTTTCAGTGGAACAAGGGTGCTCCCTGTAGCTGGCCTATGCTCCATCACTTTTGGTCTGAACTTTTGGATTTAGTGCGACCAGATAGCTCCGGTTAGCGCTTTAAGTTGCTAAGCACTACAATGCAGATATTCTTTTAAAATTCACGTCTTGCCTTCTACTTATTGGAATTTTGTCATTTTGGTTGTGTTTTGTTCGTTAAATTAAGCTCTGTTTTCTAACTTGGGGTGGACTTTTTGTGTGGTGTTTTCACTGCTTTACTTCTTTAAGTGTTCCACAAACACTTTACACTTTGCCTCCTAAGTTAAGCTTCTTAACTCTGAGCCAAGATACCAGAGAGTGAGCACAGGTAAATTTATGGTGTGTATCTGACATACCCTGACTAAGATCGGAGTTCCTGCTTGGACAGGGTGCATACCTCTGCCAACCAGAAAACCAATTTCTAACAGGAGTCAATACCGATTCCTATTTGCATAAGAAAATCACAGAAGAGAATCCAAGCATCATGTCTCTTCTTTAATTTATATGTGTTAGATTTAGATGAACCCCTGGTGACTTCACAATATTTTAATAGGAAAACAGGTGATCTGTGCATAGCAGGCATAATGTTCACAATGTTCAGGAACCATACGCTCATTGTGGACACAATAGTAGTAGGCCTTTGGGGGCAATTGCAGTTCCAGGAGAGATACCAGGAGCAATGTTAGTTGTCATAAACATGACAAAAACATACATTCAGGTTTTTATGATGACAAAAGATAATTGCAGTGAATGAATAAATATTAGACACTGTATGTTTTTACATTTATGTGTCTGGCCTATACTTACAGATTTGCAGAGATTTGTTTGTTTCCAGGAAAATGTATTATTATAAGCTAGTTCTAATGACCTGCTATAGTGCAACAGTAAGTGCAGCTAAGGGGAGACAGGAGATGCCCACCGTAATAAAGGATGGCTTCTTGTGGAAGCACCTCCCCAAAGCAGCTGATAAGACGCGATTGAAACTGAGGTTTATTAACATAAAATACTTGATGGAAGCTAATGTGCTAAGCTATGACACTCTATTCTCTCTTGTCTTCTCAATTACAAAACATGTCTCTTGGAAATCTAAGAGCCAAGTAGAGCTTACTGAAAGGAGTACATGCATCATGAAAGGAATGATTGTATCATAGCACTACATAATCGTTGGTTAATAGGACACAAATCCAAGATTAATGACCTCTGGTGGACAGACTACTTGCCACGCTACAAAAAAAATGCTATGACTTAAGACTGCTAACCTAAATAGATGGTTAAACTGTTGAAACTGGTCAATATCAATAAAACTTAAACCCGCTGAGTTGCTGGGCATGTATAAAAAACAGCAAAGAAGTCAAAAGCTACCTTACTACCCGTGGTGGTCTAGATTTTTAAGCAAGACATGTCTAAACTTAGATTGAGACCATCTTACTGGTTGTTAGCCAGATGACCACATTTTCTTTTTTTTTCCTTTTTTAATATTGTGTCTTGCAGATGGCTTTAGAAACAAGTACTGCAAGGATATGAAGTAAGCCAAGTGTGTCATGTGTGTATTTCAAAACCATGTTAACAACGTTTTCTAATAACAGGCAATATCAAGTATCTGTTTTTTCTTTGTTGATGATATGTATTGTCAACATTTTGCAGTCATCAATTATCTCATATTTTTGTGTTTAAAAGAATCAAGCCATAAGGGTCTATTCACAGAGAAATTTTGAAGTACGTAAAACATACTTTTTGTAGTACTGTTTTTTACAGACTTACATGGCATTTACACTGCAAGGAAAGAGAAGCCAGTGTAGATAAGCCAGAGAGAAGTGCTCACATTTCTTTTGTCCCAAGATCAAATGTGCAACTCAGTAGAACTCAGCCTTCATGGGTCTTGTGTTCCCTGGTAGGCACTGTGAGGATGTGCTGCCTCTTCCAATGTGAGGCTGGATGAGAGTAAATATGAAGTAATAGCTGGGGAGGGAGGGAAGGGATTGATATTACGATGGAGGCACAGCAGAAACGAGACTTTACTTATCTTTTTTGCACATGTTTTGTAAACAGAACATTTGTGGCACTTTTTGCACCATCTATGTGGTACCTTTTACTTCTAGAAAACATTTCTTTGAATTTTCAACAAGAAAAGTGAAAAAATAGGCAGACAGCAGGTTTCACTTGGTTATTGCCCCCAATAAGCTATGCAACTCCCCATAGTAAATCCTTTTAACCGCTTCCACCGTGACGCAAATCCCACCCTAATCAACATGTTGCCAACAACCTTACATGCCACAGTCCACAATTTCCTTCTCGAACATCCTGGCTGGCCTTTGGCATGGGCCTGAGGGGAGGCTTCTATACTGGCACCTGTCGGCCCAAATGTTATGCAACAAGGCTCAACCTTAATAGAGCTCGCTATCTATTAGTTGCTGTCAACCATGAAGTGTCAAAAGAATAACTTTTGTGTGTCAGGAGAGACTCCAATCCATTACTCATTCCATACATGTAAGGACCCCCTCCCAAAAATAAACTAACCCTCCCCAGGACCAGATCAGGTGAGGAAGTCTCCTTTTGGGCGTGGCGTGGCATTGTAGGAAGTCTGTGGAGGGCACTACGCTTACCCTCCACAATCTATTTAGCGTGTGTGTAGTAGGCCCTGCATAGGTATTTCATTTGTTTGGTCCTGAACTGTGATGAAAACCCGGAATCTCGTGAGGAGGCACGTCACTCCCCACAGCCGCCCTCTATCTTGGGCCTGAGAAACAATTTCAAGGTAACCCCATTCGTAACGTCGCCCAATTTTGAGCAAAAGCAGAGTCAGTTCTTCAACCTTTTGATGCCTGTAGCTCAAAATCAAGTGAGTCAATGAATGTATCCATAAGCAAGCAACTCATGTCTAGTATGCAGACTGATAGGTACTGTGACTTCTTTCTGCTTCACCAAAACTGTAACACAGCCCTTGTTCACAGTTGTCACCTGCGCTCATCAGTTGCAAATGATCAAATGGACATGATCCACTATCCCGTTCCTCAGAAGGTTGAAGTCAATTGTTCCAGACACAGATGTCTAAATTCCCTCAAGTCAAGCAACTTAAAAGTACATATGGCAAGGAACTTTAATTATTCCAAGAATGTCCAGCTAAACTTTTGTGTCCTCTTTTAGGATGCCGAGCCTTTGTGGGTTAACTAGGAGGGCTTATCCTAGCAATTGTATGCCAGAAATACCAATGTGATCTGCCGACTTAAGGATGTACTGTATACTCTGTGCTGCTCAATTTAAAATTTTAACTTGAGTGTAGAAAAGAACAGCATGCCTCCACATTGAGAAGGGAATTGTTTGTAAGTTAATGCGTAGATCTTCAATAGAAAGGAAATGCCTCATAATCACCATTGTCTGACTCTGGAAAATATCAATCATATACAGTCTCAACTGACACCTCTATGTCACTGTTGACAGTGGAACACAGATGCAGTTCATGAGCTCTTTGCTCAGTAACTCACATAGAGCTTCACATATATCAGACATTCCCCAATCCTATAGTTCCAGTGTATGTATCAAAGTTCTTGCAGTGATAGACAACCGTGACAAACCAAGTCTTGCACAGAATACTGCAAGGGATAAGTGCCATTAGTGGCTTCTTTCTGTGCGGCTCAATGGCGTTTTGCATGAATATCTGATTCCTCATGCTAGAGATGTAAAATGTTCTAGACAAGTTAATTCACCCTCTTTTAAAGGTTTATGGAGATCTCCACAGTGAGATTAAGGATGCTACCTATACATGCAATGTGACTAGCGTTTTTAGGGGACTAGGTTGCATACTTTCAACATATTTGCTACTGTTGAAACAGATTACATTCTTTATTTTATTTTTTAAGATTTATTATAGTTTTGAACATGACAGTAACATTGATATAGTAAATACTTTACTTAAACAGCCAATCCCACCTCCCTCCCCACATGCGTCTACTTTTGTATGATATGGTTCACAGTTGGCAAGTCTCAGTAGAGTCGGCTGCTAAGTACTTCTCTCGCAAAGCATTAGGATTCAGGTGCAGTGTTTGATTCTGAGTCAGAGTCCGAGGTAGTTGTGTTTGCTTCTGTGGTGGATGTTTTTGGTGATTTGAGCTTTTCAAGTATTGAGTCCCATTGAGAGGCGTTGTCTCTGGATCTGTGCCCGCGTAGTGCCTCACGTAGTAATACTGTTCCTTCTGTATCTGCCCATTTCTCCAATGTGTTTTGCCATCTGTTTATTTGTGGGCCCGCTAGGGACTTCCAGTTTGAGGTGATTTCTCATCTGGCAAGGATCAGGGCTAGGTCTATACATTTATTGGATATTTTAAGGGCCATAGTTGGAGATTTATTCAGTGATCTATCAGTACAGGGTGAAAATTTTGCTAAAGACTCAGTATGTGTTGAGCTGGGGGCAGCTCCAGAGCATATGTATGAGGCCTGCTGCGGGTTCACCACATCTAGGGCAGCTTGCATTGTTTGTGCCGTAGATTTTGGTGATAATTTGTGGGGTTAGGTAGGCCCTGTGTAAGATGTACAGATTTATTAATTTGAACCTGGCATTTCTGGATACTGAGTAGACACGAGTTGTGATCTGGTCCCATTGCGCTTCTTCCCATGTGATGTCTAACTACGATTGCCATTTGGATTTAAGTTTTGTTAGAGGCAAGTGTGTGCTAGATTGTAGTGCTTTGTATATTCCTGATACCAATCCTTTCTGATCTCCTGTTGAGCAAATAACATAGCAGCTATTATGAGTGGGGGGTTCAAGAGTTCCAGTTCTCCATGCTTTTTGAGTGACTTTAATGATAGCATTGTGGGTGATGAATAAACCAGGTGGGAGATCATATTGAGTTTGTAGTTCAGTGTAGGTGTGAAGTTTCCTTCCACCGTATAGGTCTCCCAGTTTTGTAATATTGTGTGATATCAGTTTATTGAGACCTGGGATAGTTTGATTCCCTGAGATATGAGTCAGGCAGGACAGTGGGACTTCTGGTGCATATGGTGTTTTAGTGCGAGAGCGTTTTAAGTATTGGTCCCAACAGTGTCTAGATGACTCCCACTCTATCGGGAGCTGTTGTTTGGCTTTCCGGGGGTTCAGTAGTATGCCCATCATTCTGTCTATTGAACAGTTTAAGGGAAGGTGTAGTTCAGCGATAGTCGGAGGGTTGCATAATAATTTTGCGATCCACTGTAGTTGTCCTGCCCAATAATATATGTCCATGTCAGGGGCCGCTAGGTTTCCCTCGGCCATAGGTCTTCGAAGAGACCGTATTGCTATTCTGTGTCTACTCTGTCCCCATATAAAATTTGTTGACATGGACTCTATCTCTTTGAATGTTGCTTTCGGAATTATGAGTGGGATGGTTGAAAAATAATAGAGCAATCTGGGTAGCACTATCATTTTAAGTAGGGCAATTCTGCCTGTGACTGGGAGGGGCAAGGTCTCCCAGAAGCGCATACTAGCTCTAATCGCTCTAAGTGCTCCTTGTATATTTCCTTCTAGCAGATCGTCCATTGTGTGGTAAATCTTTACTCCTAAGTATTTAAACGTGTTAGGTGACCAGGGAAGACCTCTTGAGTCCTTAGGTTCTGGGGTGCCCCTGTATAGTGGAAAAATTGAGGATTTTTTCAAGTTAATCTGGAGTCCGGAGGCAGCTCCGTAGTTCTCCAGCATTCTCATGGCCCCTGGTTGATCTGTTTCTAGGTTTTGTAGGAAGAGTAGCATATCGTCTGCATATAGAGCAATGTGGCGAGTCCAATTATTAATTGGGATGCCCTTATAGTAGAGGCCAGATCTTGCCATTTGGGCTAGGGGTTCTATTGTGATTGCAAAAAGAAGGGGAGATAATGGGCATCCCTGTCTTGTGCCTCTTCCGACCTGAAATGGAGGGGATATGTAATTGCCTGTTCTTACTCTTGCGGTAGGGTTAGCATATAATTGTTTGGTCCATCTTACAAACACTTCTCCTAGTCCCAGTTTTAGCATAGCTTGCTCTAGGTAGTCCCATCTTAAGCTGTCAAATGCCTTCTCTATGTCGACCGAAATGATCGCCGCTTGTGGTAAATTTGGGAGCAAGGAGTGGAGTACTGATATTAGGTGTCTAATATTTTGGGATGTGCTGGGTTTGGGTATGAAGCCTGATTGGTCTTGATGAATCAATGAAGGCATATGGGGTAGTAATCGATCAGTGAGGATCCGGCTCAGTATTTTGTAGTCTAGATTAAGCATGGAGAGGGGGCAGTAAGAGCAAACATCTGTGGTGGGTCTATCAGGTTTCAACAAGGGGATCATGATGGCTACATTGGTCGATTGGGTAAGGGTATTTCTATTCCATGCTTCTGTATATAATGTGCAAAGCTAGCGAGTCTTGGTACTGATGGTAAAACTCTAATGGGAGCCCGTCCGCTCCTGGGACCTTACCCCTTGCCATACTTTGGATTGCAGATTTTATTTCAGCGATCGATATAGGCAATGCTACGGTCGAATTTTCTTCTGGTGTCAGGTTGGTGATGGTGAGGGCTTCTAATTCACGTATCTGGATGGTGTTTAATGTTACGGTGGGAGGTGCATATAGGATTGCATAGTAATCGTGGAAGACGGTGTTTATCTCTTTTTGAGTGTATATGTTTTTGCCCGGAGAGTCTTCGACTTCGACTATAATGGTATGTTTTTTCGGGGGTTGTGCAAGCCAGGCTAGTAAAGCACTAGTTTTGTCCCCTTCCGAGTGTTGTCTGGTGAAGTATTGCTTATAATCGAAGCGTGCAAGTTTATTGCCTGCCTCGTGAATTTTTGCCCTGGTTTCCACTAACGTGGGGTGTACATCAGGTTGTGTAGGGCGCCTTCTCTCCAGTTCTCTAAGAGAGTCTTCCAATTGCTGGAGTTCCGCTTCTATTGATTTTCGGACATCTATATTTTCGGCAATGCACTTACCCCGAATTACTGTTTTAAAAGTCTCCAATTCAATAGATCTGGTAGATGCGGTTCCCTTATTGTGTTTAAAAAATTCCGCAATAGCTGTATGTAGTGTGTGTGTGAGTGCTTCGTCTTCGAGCATTTCGGCTCTAAGGCGCCAGGTTGGGATTGTCGGTCTCTCTCTGCCCCAGGATAAAGACGATATCAGGGAGTTGTGATCAGATATAATTCGGCTAGGATATTCAGCTGCTATCATGTTGCTCTGTATTTCGGGGGATACCAAGATGGTGTCGAGCCTAACGT